>NC_059200.1:57045888-57369764 GCF_020615455.1 Coregonus clupeaformis | reverse complement strand
AAATGTATAAAAAATATTTTTCACGTTTGTTATAAAAAAAATTTATCCCTTCATATGCCGAACTAGTTGCATTGTGGATTTTGCCAAAAACATGATTTTAAAATATTCATAGAATTATTTATTTTTTAAATCACATTTGAAAACCCTTGAATGTGATATTCTACATATGTCCCTTCTAGTGCTGAACGTAAAAATATTTTAGAACCCTTTTCATGCAAAATTTATAAAATATGTTTTCACGTTTTTATGAAAAACTTTGTATCCCTTCATATCGAACTAGTTGCTTGTGGATTTTAACCTAAAACATGATTTTAGACAATATTCATTGAAAAAGCTTTTAAAAAATCACATTTGAAAACCCTTCTAAATTGTATTCTACTGCCTGTCCTTCTAGTGCTGAACGTTAAAAAAATATTTTAGACCCTTTTCATGCAAAATGTATAAAAATATTTTTTCACGTTTGTTAAAAAAAATTGTATCCCTTCATGTGCTCGAACTAGTTGCTTTGTGGATTTTGCCTAAAACATGATTTTAGAAAATATTCATAGAATTATTTATTTTTTAAATCACATTTGAAAACCCTTGTATGTTATATTCTACATATGTCCTTCTAGTGCTGAACGTAAAAATATATTTTAGACCATTTTCATGCAAAATTTATAAAAAAATATTTTTCACGTTTTATAAAAAAACTGTATCCCTTCATATGCCGAACTAGTGTTTTTGTGGATTTTGCCTAAAACTATGATTTTGGACAATATTCATTGCAAAAGCTTTTTAAAAATCACATTTGAAAACCCTTGTATTGTTGTATTCTACATCTGTCCTTCTAGTGCTGAACATAAAAAAATATTTTAGACCCTTTTTCATGCAAAATGTATAAAAATATTTTTTCACGTTTGTTATAAAATATTGTATCCCTTCAAATGCCGAACTAGTTGCATTGTGGATTTTGCCTAAAACATGATTTTAGAAAATATTCATAGAATTATTATTTTTAATCACATTTGAAAACCATTGTATGTTATGATTCTACATATGTCCTTCTAGTGCTGGAACTTTGCGTTAAAAAAATATTTTAGACCCTTTTCACGCAAAATTTATAAAAATATGTTTTACGTTTTTATAAAAAAACGTTTTGTATCCCTTCATATGCGGAACTAGTTGCTTTGTGGATTTTGCCTAAAACATGATTTTGGACAATGTTCATTGAAAAAAGCTTTTTTTAAATCACATTTGAAACCCTTGTATGTGTGTATTCTACATCTGTCCTTCTAGTGCTGAACATTAAAAAAATATTTTAGACCCTTTTCATGCAAAATGTATAAAAAATATTTTTCACGTTTGTTATAAAAATATTGTATCCCTTCAAATGCCGAGACTAGTTGCATTGTGGATTTTGCCTAAAACATGATTTTAGAAAATATTCATTGATTTTTTAAATCACATTTGAAAACCCTTGTATGTTATATTCTACATACAGTGGGGAAAAAAGTATTTAGTCAGCCACCAATGTGTGCAAGTTCTCCCACTTAAAAAAGATGAGAGAGGCCTGAATTTTCATCATGGGTACCGCGTCAACTATGACAGACAGAATTGAGGGGAAAAAATCCAGAAAATCACATTGCAGGATTTTAATGAATTTATTTGCAAATTATGGTGGAAAATAAGTATTTGGTCACCTACAAACAAGCATGATTTCTCGGCTCTCCACAGACCTGTAACTTCTTCTTTAAGAGGCTCCTCTGTCCTCCACTGTTACCTGTATTAATGGCACCTGTTTGAACTTGTTATCCCAGTATAAAAGACACCTGTCCACAACCTCAAACAGTCACACTCCAAACTCCACTATGGCCAAGACCAAAGAGCTGTCAAAGGACACCAGAAACAAAATTGTGGACCTGCACCAGGCTGGGAAGACTGAACTCTGCAATAGGTGCAGCTTGGTTTGAAGAAATCAACTGTGGAGAAATTATTAGGAAATGGAAGACACTACAAGACCACTGATAATCTCCTCGATCTGGGAAGCTCCACGCAAGATCTCACCCCCGTGGGGTCAAAATAATCACAAGAACGGTGAGCAAAAATCCCAGAACCACACGGGGGGACCTAGTGAATGACCTGCAGAGAGCTGGGACCAAAGTAACAAAGCCTACCATCAGTAACACACACTACGCAGCCAGGGACTCAAATCCTGCAGTGCTAGACGTGTCCCCCTGCTTAAGCCAGTACATGTCCGAGGCCCGTCTGAAGTTTGCTAGGAGTGCAGAGGATTGGGAGAATGTCATATGGTCGATGAAACCCAAAATATAACTTTTTGGTAAAAACTCAACCTCGTCGTGTTTGGAGGACAAAGAATGCTGAGTTGCATCCAAAGAACACCATACCTACTGTGAAGCATGGGGTGGAAAACATCATACTTTGGGGCTGTTTTTTCTGCAAAGGGACCAGGACGACTGATCCGTGTAAAGGAAAGAATGAATGGGGCCATGTATCGTGAGATTTTTTGAGTGAAAACCTCCTTCCATCAGCAAGGGGCATTGAAGATGAAACGTGGCTGGGTCTTTCAGCATGACAATGATCCCAAACACACCGCCGGGCAACGAAGGAGTGGCTTCGTAAGAAGCATTTCGGTCCTGAGTCTCCAGATCTCAACCCCATAGAAAATCTTTGAGGGAGTTGAGAAAGTCCGTGTTGCCAGCGACAGCCCCAAAACATCACTGCTCTAGAGGAGATCTGCATGGAGGAATGGGCCAAAATACCAGCAACAGTGTGTGGAAAACTTTGTGAAGACTTACAGAAAACGTTTGACCTGTGTCATTGCCAACAAAGGGTATATAACAAAGTATTGAGAAACTTTTGTTATTGACCAAATACTTATTTTCCACCATAATTTGCAAATAAATTCATAAAAAATCCTACAATGTGATTTTCTGGATTTTTTTTTCCTCATTTGTCTGTCAAGTTGACGGGTGTACCTATGATGAAAATTACAGGCCTCTCTCATCTTTTTTAAGTGGGAGAACTTGCACAATTGGTGGCTGACTAAATACTTTTTTCCCCACTGTATGTCCCTTCTAGTGCTGAACGTAAAAAAATATTTTAGACCTTTTTCATGCTAAATTTATAAAAAATATGTTTCACGTTTTTTATAAAAAAAACTTTGTATCCTTTCATATGCCGAACTAGTTTTTTTGTGGATTTTGCCTAAAACATGATTTTAGACAATATTCACTGAAAAAAGCTTTTTTTTAAATCACATTTGAAAACCCTTCTAAATTGTATTCTACATCTGTCCTTCTAGTGCTGAACGCTAAAAAAATATTTAAGACCCTTTTCATGCAAAATGTATAAAAAAATCTTTTCACGTTTGTTATAAAAAAAAATTGTTTCCCTTCATATGCCGAACTAGTTGCATTGTGGATTTTGCCTAAAACATGATTTTAGAAAATGTTAATTGAAAACAATTTTTGTAATCACATTTGAAAACCCTTGTATGTTGAATTCTACATATGTCCTTCTAGTGCTGAACGTAAAAAAAATATTTTAGACCCTTTTCATGCAAAATGTATAAAAATATTTTTCACGTTTGTTATAAAAAAATTGTATCCCTTCATATGCCGAACTAGTTTTTTATGTGGATTTTGCCTAAAACATGATTTTAGACAATATTCATTGAAAAAAGCTTTTAAAAAAATCACATTTGAAAACCCTTCTAAATTGTATTCTACGTCTGTCCTTCTAGTGCTGAACGTAAAAAAAATATTTTAGACCCTTTTCATGCAAAATGTATAAAAATATTTTTCACGTTTGTTATAAAAAGAAATTGTATCCCTTCATATGCCGAACTAGTTGCATTGTTGATTTTGCCTAAAACATGATTTTAGAAAATATTCATTGAATTTTTTTTTTAAATCACATTTGAAAACCCTTGTATGTTATATTCTACATACAGTGGGGAAAAAAAGTATTTAGTCAGCCACCAATTGTGCAAGTTCTCCCACTTAAAAAGATGAGAGAGGCCTGTAATTTTCATCATAGGTACACGTCAACTATGACAGACAAATTGAGGGGAAAAAATCCAGAAAATCACATTGTAGGATTTTTAATGAATTTATTTGCAAATTATGGTGGAAAATAAGTATTTGGTCACCTACAAACAAGCATGATTTCTGGCTCTCACAGACCTGTAACTTCTTCTTTAAGAGGCTCCTCTGTCCCTCCACTCGTTACCTGTATTAATGGCACCTGTTTGAACTTGTTATCAGTATAAAAGACACCTGTCCACAACCTCAAACAGTCACACTCCAAACTCCACTATGGCCAAGACCAAAAGAGCTGTCAAAGGACACCAGAAACAAAATTGTAGACCTGCACCAGGCTGGGAAGACTGAATCTGCAATAGGTAAGCAGCTTGGTTTGAAGAAATCAACTGTGGGAGAAATTATTAGGAAATGGAAGACATACAAGACCACTGATAATCTCCCTCGATCTGGGGCTCCACGCAAGATCTCACCCCGTGGGGGTCAAAATAATCACAAGAACGGTGAGCAAAAAATCCCAGAACCACACGGGGGGACCTAGTGAATGACCTGCAGAGAGCTGGGACCAAAGTAACAAAGCCTACCATCAGTAACACACTACGCCGCCAGGGACTCAAATCCTGCAGTGCTAGACGTGTCCCCCTGCTTAAGCCAGTACATGTCCAGGCCCGTCTGAAGTTTGCTAGAGTGCATCCAGAAGAGGATTGGGAGAATGTCATATGGTCAGATGAAACCAAAATATAACTTTTTGGTAAAAAACTCAACTCAGTCGTGTTTGGAGGACAAAGAATGCTGAGTTGCATCCAAAGAACACCATACCTACTGTGAAGCATGGAGTGAAAACATCATACTTTGGGGCTGTTTTTCTGCAAAGGGACCAGGACGACTGATCCGTGTAAAGGAAAGAATGAATGGGGCCATGTATCGTGAGATTTTGAGTGAAAACCTCCTTCCATCAGCAAGGGCATTGAAGATGAAACGTGGCTGGGTCTTTCAGCATGACAATGATCCCAAACACACCGCCCGGCAACGAAGGAGTGGCTTCGTAAGAAGCATTTCAAGTGTCCTGGAGTCTCCAGATCTCAACCCCATAGAAAATCTTTGGGAGGGAGTTGAAAGTCCGTGTTGCCCAGCGACAGCCCCAAAACATCACTGCTCTAGAGGAGATCTGCATGGAGGAATGGGCCAAAATACCAGCAACAGTGTGTGAAAACCTTGTGAAGACTTACAGAAAACGTTTGACCTGTGTCATTGCCAACAAAGGGTATATAACAAAGTATTGAGAAACTTTTGTTATTGACCAAATACTTATTTTCCACCATAATTTGCAAATAAATTCATAAAAAATCCTACAATGTGATTTTCTGGATTTTTTTTCCTCATTTTGTCTGTCATAGTTGACGTGTACCTATGATGAAAATTACAGGCCTCTCTCATCTTTTTAAGTGGGAGAACTTGCACAATTGGTGGCTGACTAAATACTTTTTTTCCCCACTGTATGTCCTTCTAGTGCTGAACGTAAAAAAATATTTTAGACCTTTTTCATGCTAAATTTATAAAAAATATGTTTCACGTTTTTTATAAAAAAAACTTTGTATCCTTTCATATGCCGAACTAGTTTTTTTGTGGATTTTGCCTAAAACATGATTTTAGACAATATTCACTGAAAAAAGCTTTTTTTTAAATCACATTTGAAAACCCTTCTAAATTGTATTCTACATCTGTCCTTCTAGTGCTGAACGTTAAAAAAATATTTAAGACCCTTTTCATGCAAAATGTATAAAAAATCTTTTTCACGTTTGTTATAAAAAAAATTGTTTCCCTTCATATGCCGAACTAGTTGCATTGTGGATTTTGCCTAAAACATGATTTTAGAAAATGTTAATTGAAAACAATTTTTTGTAATCACATTTGAAAACCCTTGTATGTTGAATTCTACATATGTCCTTCTAGTGCTGAACGTAAAAAAAATATTTTAGACCCTTTTCATGCAAAATGTATAAAAATATTTTTCACGTTTGTTATAAAAAAATTGTATCCCTTCATATGCCGAACTAGTTGTTTGTGGATTTTGCCTAAAACATGATTTTAGACAATGTTCATTGAAAAAAGTTTTTTAAATCACATTTGAAAACCCTTGTAAATTGTATTCTACGTCTGTCCTTCTAGTGCTGAACGTAAAAAAATATTTTAGACCCTTTTCATGCAAAATGTATAAAAATATTTTTCACGTTTGTTATAAAAAGAAATTGTATCCCTTCATATGCCGAACTAGTTGCATTGTTGATTTTGCCTAAAACATGATTTTAGAAAATATTCATAGAATTATTTATTTTTTAAATCACATTTGAAAACCCTTGTATGTTATATTCTACATATGTCCTTCTAGTGCTGAACATAAAAAAATATTTTAGACCATTTTCATGCAAAATTTATAAAAAATATTTTTCACGTTTTTTATAAAAAAACTTTGTATCCCTTCATATGCCGAACTAGTGTTTTTGTGGATTTTGCCTAAAACATGATTTTAGACAATATTCATTGAAAAAAGCTTTTTAAAAAATCACATTTGAAAACCCTTGTATGTTGTATTCTACATCTGTCCTTCTAGTGCTGAACATTAAAAAAATATTTTAGACCCTTTTCATGCAAAATGTATAAAAATATTTTTCACGTTTGTTATAAAAAATATTGTATCCCTTCAAATGCCGAACTAGTTGCATTGTGGATTTTGCCTAAAACATGATTTTAGAAAATATTCATAGAATTATTTTTTTTTAATCACATTTGAAAACCCTTGTATGTTATATTCTACATATGTCCTTCTAGTGCTGAACGTTAAAAAAATATTTTAGACCCTTTTCATGCAAAATTTATAAAAATATGTTTCACGTTTTTTATGAAAAAACTTTGTATCCCTTCATATGCCGAACTAGTTGCTTTGTGGATTTTGCCTAAAACATGATTTTAGACAATATTCATTGAAAAAACCTTTTTTTAAATCACATTTGAAAACCCTTGTATGTTGTATTCTACATCTGTCCTTCTAGTGCTGAACATTAAAAAAATATTTTAGACCCTTTTCATGCAAAATGTATAAAAATATTTTTCACGTTTGTTATAAAAAATATTGTATCCCTTCATATGCCGAACTAGTTGCATTGTGGATTTTGCCTAAAACATGATTTTAGAAAATGTTAATTGAAAACAATTTTTTGTAATCACATTTGAAAACCCTTGTATGTTGTATTCTACATATGTCCTTCTAGTGCTGAACGTAAAAAAAATATTTTAGACCCTTTTCATGCAAAATGTATAAAAATATTTTTCACGTTTGTTATAAAAAAAATTGTATCCCTTCATATGCCGAACTAGTTGCATTGTGGATTTTGCCTAAAACATGATTTTAGAAAATATTCATTGAATTATTTTTTTTTAAATCACATTTGAAAACCCTTGTATGTTGTATTCTACATATGTCCTTCTAGTGCTGAACGTTAAAAAAATATTTTAGACCCTTTTCTTGCAAAATTTATAAAAATATGTTTCACGTTTTTTATAAAAAAACGTTGTATCCCTTCATATGCCGAACTAGTTGCTTTGTGGATTTTGCCTAAAACATGATTTTAGAAAATATTCATTGAAAAAAGCTTTTTTTTAAATCACATTTGAAAACCCTTGTATGTTGTATTCTACATCTGTCCTTCTAGTGCTGAACGTTAAAAAAATATTTTAGACCCTTTTCATGCAAAATGTATAAAAAATATTTTTCATGTTTGTTATAAAAAAATTGTATCCCTTCAAATGCCGAACTAGTTGCTTTGTGGATTTTGCCTAAAACATGATTTTAGAAAATATTCATTGAAAAAACTTTTTTTTTAAAATCACATTTGAAAACCCTTGTATGTTATATTCTACATATGTCCTTCTAGTGCTGAACGTAAAAAAATATTTTAGACCTTTTCATGCAAAATGTATAAAAAATATTTTTCATGTTTGTTATAAAAAAATTGTATCCCTTCATATGCCGAACTAGTTGCATTGTGGATTTTGCCTAAAACATGATTTTAGACAATGTTCATTGAAAATTTTTTTTTAAATCACATTTGAAAACCCTTGTATGTTATATTCTACATCTGTCCTTCTAGTGCTGAACGTAAAAAAATATTTTAGACCCTTTTTCATGCAAAATGTATAAAAAAATTTTTCACGTTTGTTATAAAAAAAATTGTTTCCTTCATATGCCGAACTAGTTGCTTTGTGGATTTTGCCTAAAACATGATTTTAGAAAATGTTCATTGAAAACAATTTTTTTTAAATCACATTTGAAAACCCTTGTAAATTGTATTCTACGTCTGTCCTTCTAGTGCTGAACGTAAAAAAAATATTTAAGACCCTTTTCATGCAAAATGTATAAAAAATATTTTTCACGTTTGTTATAAAAAAAATTGTTTCCCTTCATATGCCGAACTAGTTGCATTGTGGATTTTGCCTAAAACATGATTTTAGAAAATGTTAATTGAAAACAATTTTTTGTAATCACATTTGAAAACCCTTGTATGTTGAATTCTACATATGTCCTTCTAGTGCTGAACGTAAAAAAAATATTTTAGACCCTTTTCATGCAAAATGTATAAAAATATTTTTCACGTTTGTTATAAAAAAATTGTATCCCTTCATATGCCGAACTAGTTTTTGTGGATTTTGCCTAAAACATGATTTTAGACAATGTTCATTGAAAAAAGCTTTTTAAAAATCACATTTGAAAACCCTTGTAAGTTGTATTCTACGTCTGTCCTTCTAGTGCTGAACGTAAAAAAAATATTTTAGACCCTTTTCATGCAAAATGTATAAAAATATTTTTCACGTTTGTTATAAAAAATATTGTATCCCTTCAAATGCCGAACTAGTTGCATTGTGGATTTTGCCTAAAACATGATTTTAGAAAATATTCATAGAATTATTATTTTTTTAAATCACATTTGAAAACCCTTGTATGTTATATTCTACATATGTCCTTCTAGTGCTGAACGTAAAAAAATATTTTAGACCTTTTTCATGCTAAATTTATAAAAAATATGTTTCACGTTTTTTATAAAAAAACTTTGTATCCCTTCATATGCCGAACTAGTGTTTTTGTGGATTTTGCCTAAAACATGATTTAAGACAATATTCATTGCAAAAAGCTTTTTAAAAAATCACATTTGAAAACCCTTGTATGTTGTATTCTACATCTGTCCTTCTAGTGCTGAACATAAAAAAAATATTTTAGACCCTTTTCATGCAAAATGTATAAAAATATTTTTCACGTTTGTTATAAAAAATATTGTATCCCTTCAAATGCCGAACTAGTTGCATTGTGGATTTTGCCTAAAACATGATTTTAGAAAATATTCATAGAATTATTTTTTTTAAATCACATTTGAAAACCCTTGTATGTTATATTCTACATATGTCCTTCTAGTGCTGAACGTTAAAAAAATATTTTAGACCCTTTTCATGCAAAATTTATAAAAAATATGTTTCACGTTTTTTATAAAAAAAACTTTGTATCCTTCATATGCCGAACTAGTTGCTTTGTGGATTTTGCCTAAAACATGATTTTAGACAATATTCATTGAAAAAAGCTTTTTTTTAAATCACATTTGAAAACCCTTGTATGTTGTATTCTACATCTGTCCTTCTAGTGCTGAACGTTAAAAAAATATTTTTGACCCTTTTCATGCAAAATGTATAACAAATATTTTTCATGTTTGTTATAAAAAAAATTGTTTCCCTTCATATGTCGAACTAGTTGCATTGTGGATTTAGCCTAAAACATGATTTTAGAAAATGTTAATTGAAAACAATTTTTTTTAATCACATTTGAAAACCCTTCTAAATTGTATTCTACGTCTGTCCTAGTGCTGAACGTAAAAAAATATTTTAGACCCTTTTCATGCAAAATGTATAAAAATATTTTTCACGTTTGTTATAAAAAAAATTGTATCCCTTCATATGCCGAACTAGTTGCTTTGTGGATTTTGCCTAAAACATGATTTTAGAAAATATTCATAGAATAATTTTTTTTTAAATCACATTTGAAAACCCTTGTATGTTATATTCTACATATGTCCTTCTAGTGCTGAACGTTAAAAAAATATTTTAGACCCTTTTCATGCAAAATTTATAAAAAATATTTTTCACGTTTTTTATAAAAAAACGTTGTATCCCTTCATATGCCGAACTAGTTGCATTGTGGATTTTGCCTAAAACATGATTTTAGAAAATGTTCATTGAAAAAAGCTTTTTTTTAAATCACATTTGAAAACCCTTGTATGTTGTATTCTACATCTGTCCTTCTAGTGCTGAACATTAAAAAAATATTTTAGACCCTTTTCATGCAAAATGTATAAAAATATTTTTCACGTTTGTTATAAAAAATATTGTATCCCTTCAAATGCCGAACTAGTTGCATTGTGGATTTTGCCTAAAACATGATTTTAGAAAATATTCATTGAATTTTTTTTTTTAAATCACATTTGAAAACCCTTGTATGTTATATTCTACATATGTCCTTCTAGTGCTGAACGTAAAAAAATATTTTAGACCCTTTTCATGCAAAATTTATAAAAAATATGTTTCACGTTTGTTATAAAAAAATTGTATCCCTTCATATGCCGAACTAGTTGCATTGTGGATTTTGCCTAAAACATGATTTTAGAAAATATTCATTGAATTGTTTTTTTTAAATCACATTTGAAAACCCTTGTATGTTGTATTCTACATCTGTCCTTCTAGTGCTGAACGTTAAAAAAATATTTTAGACCCTTTTCATGCAAAATGTATAAAAAATATTTTTCACGTTTGTTATAAAAAAACTTGTATCCCTTCATATGCCGAACTAGTTGCTTTGTGGATTTTGCCTAAAACATGATTTTAGAAAATGTTAATTGAAAAAATTTTTTTAAATCACATTTGAAAACCCTTCTAAATTGTATTCTACGTCTGTCCTTCTAGTGCTGAACGTAAAAAAATATTTTAGACCCTTTTCATGCAAAATGTATAAAAATATTTTTCACGTTTGTTATAAAAAAAATTGTATCCCTTCAAATGCCGAACTAGTTGCATTGTGGATTTTGCCTAAAACATGATTTTAGAAAATATTCATAGAATTATTTATTTTTTAAATCACATTTGAAAACCCTTGTATGTTATATTCTACATATGTCCTTCTAGTGCTGAACGTAAAAAAATATTTTAGACCCTCTTCATGCAAAATGTATAAAAAATATTTTTCACGTTTGTTATAAAAAAACGTTGTATCCCTTCATATGCCGAACTAGTTGCTTTGTGGATTTTGCCTAAAACATGATTTTAGACAATATTCATTGAAAAAAGCTTTTTTAAAAAATCACATTTGAAAACCCTTGTAAGTTGTATTCTACGTCTGTCCTTCTAGTGCTGAACGTAAAAAAATATTTTAGACCCTTTTCATGCAAAATGTATAAAAATATTTTTCACGTTTGTTATAAAAAAATATTGTATCCCTTCAAATGCCGAACTAGTTGCATTGTGGATTTTGCCTAAAACATGATTTTAGAAAATATTCATAGAATTATTATTTTTTAAATCACATTTGAAAACCCTTGTATGTTATATTCTACATATGTCCTTCTAGTGCTGAACGTAAAAAAATATTTTAGACCCTTTTCATGCAAAATTTATAAAAAATATGTTTCACGTTTTTTATAAAAAAACTTTGTATCCCTTCATATGCCGAACTAGTTGCTTTTGTGGATTTTGCCTAAAACATGATTTTAGACAATGTTCATTGAAAAAAGCTTTTTTTAAATCACATTTGAAAACCCTTGTATGTTATATTCTACATATGTCCTTCTAGTGCTGAACGTTAAAAAAATATTTTAGACCCTTTTCATGCAAAATGTATAAAAATATTTTTCACGTTTGTTATAAAAAATATTGTATCCCTTCAAATGCCGAACTAGTTGCATTGTGGATTTTGCCTAAAACATGATTTTAGAAAATATTCATTGAATTTTTTTTTTTAAATCACATTTGAAAACCCTTGTATGTTATATTCTACATATGTCCTTCTAGTGCTGAACGTAAAAAAATATTTTAGACCTTTTTCATGCTAAATTTATAAAAAATATGTTTCACGTTTTTTATAAAAAAAACTTTGTATCCTTTCATATGCCGAACTAGTTTTTTTGTGGATTTTGCCTAAAACATGATTTTAGACAATATTCACTGAAAAAAGCTTTTTTTAAAATCACATTTGAAAACCCTTCTAAATTGTATTCTACATCTGTCCTTCTAGTGCTGAACGTTAAAAAAATATTTAAGACCCTTTTCATGCAAAATGTATAAAAAATCTTTTTCACGTTTGTTATAAAAAAAATTGTTTCCCTTCATATGCCGAACTAGTTGCATTGTGGATTTTGCCTAAAACATGATTTTAGAAAATGTTAATTGAAAACAATTTTTTGTAATCACATTTGAAAACCCTTGTATGTTGAATTCTACATATGTCCTTCTAGTGCTGAACGTAAAAAAAATATTTTAGACCCTTTTCATGCAAAATGTATAAAAATATTTTTCACGTTTGTTATAAAAAAAATTGTATCCCTTCATATGCCGAACTAGTTTTTTATGTGGATTTTGCCTAAAACATGATTTTAGACAATATTCATTGAAAAAAGCTTTTTAAAAAATCACATTTGAAAACCCTTCTAAATTGTATTCTACGTCTGTCCTTCTAGTGCTGAACGTAAAAAAAATATTTTAGACCCTTTTCATGCAAAATGTATAAAAATATTTTTCACGTTTGTTATAAAAAAAATTGTATCCCTTCATATGCCGAACTAGTTGCATTGTGGATTTTGCCTAAAACATGATTTTAGAAAATATTCATAGAATTATTATTTTTTAAATCACATTTGAAAACCCTTGTATGTTATATTCTACATATGTCCTTCTAGTGCTGAACGTTAAAAAAATATTTTAGACCCTTTTCATGCAAAATTTATAAAAAATATGTTTCGCGTTTTTTATAAAAAAAACTTTGTATCCCTTCATATGCCGAACTAGTTTTTTTGTGGATTTTGCCTAAAACATGATTTTAGACAATATTCACTGAAAAAAGCTTTTTTTTAAATCACATTTGAAAACCCTTCTAAATTGTATTCTACGTCTGTCCTTCTAGTGCTGAACGTAAAAAAATATTTTAGACCCTTTTCATGCAAAATGTATAAAAATATTTTTCACGTTTGTTATAAAAAAAATTGTATCCCTTCATATGCCGAACTAGTTGCATTGTGGATTTTGCCTAAAACATGATTTTAGAAAATATTCATTGAAAAAAGCTTTTTTTTAAATCACATTTGAAAACCCTTGTATGTTCTATTCTACATATGTCCTTCTAGTGCTGAACGTTAAAAAATATTTTTGACCCTTTTCATGCAAAATTTATAAAAAATATGTTTCACGTTTTTTATAAAAAAAAATTGTATCCCTTCATATGTCGAACTAGTTGCATTGTGGATTTAGCCTAAAACATGATTTTAGAAAATGTTAATTGAAAACAATTTTTTTTAATCACATTTGAAAACCCTTCTAAATTGTATTCTACGTCTGTCCTTCTAGTGCTGAACGTAAAAAAAATATTTTAGACCCTTTTCATGCAAAATGTATAAAAATATTTTTCACGTTTGTTATAAAAAAAATTGTATCCCTTCATATGCCGAACTAGTTGCATTGTGGATTTTGCCTAAAACATGATTTTAGAAAATATTCATAGAATTATTTATTTTTTAAATCACATTTGAAAACCCTTGTATGTTATATTCTACATATGTCCTTCTAGTGCTGAACGTAAAAAAATATTTTAGACCCTTTTCATGCAAAATTTATAAAAAATATTTTTCACGTTTTTTATAAAAAAACTTTGTATCCCTTCATATGCCGAACTAGTTGCTTTGTGGATTTTGCCTAAAACATGATTTTAGACAATATTCATTGAAAAAAGCTTTTTTTAAATCACATTTGAAAACCCTTGTATGTTGTATTCTACATCTGTCCTTCTAGTGCTGAACATTAAAAAAATATTTTAGACCCTTTTCATGCAAAATGTATAAAAATATTTTTCACGTTTGTTATAAAAAATATTGTATCCCTTCAAATGCCGAACTAGTTGCATTGTGGATTTTGCCTAAAACATGATTTTAGAAAATATTCATTGAATAATTTTTTTTTAAATCACATTTGAAAACCCTTGTATGTTATATTCTACATATGTCCTTCTAGTGCTGAACGTTAAAAAAATATTTTAGACCCTTTTCATGCAAAATTTATAAAAAATATTTTTCACGTTTTTATAAAAAAAATTGTATCCCTTCATATGCCGAACTAGTTGTTTTGTGGATTTTGCCTAAAACATGATTTTAGACAATGTTCATTGAAAAAAGCTTTTTAAATCACATTTGAAAACCCTTGTATGTTGTATTCTACGTCTGTCCTTCTAGTGCTGAACGTAAAAAAAATATTTTAGACCCTTTTCATGCAAAATGTATAAAAAATATTTTTCACGTTTGTTATAAAAAAAATTGTATCCCTTCATATGCCGAACTAGTTGCATTGTGGATTTTGCCTAAAACATGATTTTAGAAAATATTCATAGAATTATTATTTTTTTAAATCACATTTGAAAACCCTTGTATGTTATATTCTACATATGTCCTTCTAGTGCTGAACGTTAAAAAAATATTTTAGACCCTTTTCATGCAAAATTTATAAAAAATATGTTTCACGTTTTTTATAAAAAAAACTTTGTATCCCTTCATATGCCGAACTAGTTGCTTTGTGGATTTTGCCTAAAACATGATTTTAGACAATATTCACTGAAAAAAGCTTTTTTTTAAATCACATTTGAAAACCCTTCTAAATTATATTCTACGTCTGTCCTTCTAGTGCTGAACGTAAAAAAATATTTTAGACCCTTTTCATGCAAAATGTATAAAAATATTTTTCACGTTTGTTATAAAAAAAATTGTATCCCTTCATATGCCGAACTAGTTGCATTGTGGATTTTGCCTAAAACATGATTTTAGAAAATATTCATTGAAAAAAGTTTTTTTTAAATCACATTTGAAAACCCTTGTATGTTCTATTCTACATCTGTCCTTCTAGTGCTGAACGTTAAAAAAATATTTTTGACCCTTTTCATGCAAAATGTATAAAAAATCTTTTTCACGTTTGTTATAAAAAAAATTGTTTCCCTTCATATGCCGAACTAGTTGCTTTGTGGATTTAGCCTAAAACATGATTTTAGAAAATGTTAATTGAAAAACATTTTTTTTTAAATCACATTTGAAAACCCTTCTAAATTGTATTCTACGTCTGTCCTTCTAGTGCTGAACGTAAAAAAAATATTTTAGACCCTTTTCATGCAAAATGTATAAAAATATTTTTCACGTTTGTTATAAAAAAAATTGTATCCCTTCAAATGCCGAACTAGTTGCATTGTGGATTTTGCCTAAAACATGATTTTAGAAAATATTCATAGAATTATTATTTTTTAAATCACATTTGAAAACCCTTGTATGTTATATTCTACATATGTCCTTCTAGTGCTGAACGTAAAAAAATATTTTAGACCATTTTCATGCAAAATTTATAAAAAATATGATTTCACGTTTTTTATAAAAAAACTTTGTATCCCTTCATATGCCGAACTAGTGTTTTTGTGGATTTTGCCTAAAACATGATTTTAGACAATGTTCATTGAAAAAAGCTTTTTTAAAAAATCACATTTGAAAACCCTTGTAAGTTGTATTCTACGTCTGTCCTTCTAGTGCTGAACGTAAAAAAAATATTTTAGACCCTTTTCATGCAAAATGTATAAAAATATTTTTCACGTTTGTTATAAAAAAATTGTATCCCTTTCAAATGCCGAACTAGTTGCATTGTGGATTTTGCCTAAAACATGATTTTAGAAAATATTCATAGAATTATTTTTTTTTAAATCACATTTGAAAACCCTTGTATGTTATATTCTACATATGTCCTTCTAGTGCTGAACGTTAAAAAAATATTTTTAGACCCTTTTCATGCAAAATTTATAAAAAATATGTTTCACGTTTTTTATAAAAAAACTTTGTATCCCTTCATATGCCGAACTAGTTGCTTTGTGGATTTTGCCTAAAACATGATTTTAGACAATATTCATTGAAAAAAGCTTTTTTAAAATCACATTTGAAAACCCTTGTAAGTTGTATTCTACATCTGTCCTTCTAGTGCTGAACGTTAAAAAAATATTTTAGACCCTTTTCATGCAAAATGTATAAAAAATATTTTTCATGTTTGTTATAAAAAAATTGTATCCCTTCATATGCCGAACTAGTTGCATTGTGGATTTTGCCTAAAACATGATTTTAGAAAATGTTAATTGAAAATAATTTTTTTAAATCACATTTGAAAACCCTTGTATATTGTATTCTACATATGTCCTTCTAGTGCTGAACGTAAAAAAATATTTTAGACCCTTTTCATGCAAAATGTATAAAAATATTTTTCACGTTTGTTATAAAAAAAATTGTATCCCTTCATATGCCGAACTAGTTGCTTTGTGGATTTTGCCTAAAACATGATTTTAGAAAATATTCATAGAATTATTTTTTTTTAAAATCACATTTGAAAACCCTTGTATGTTATATTCTACATATGTCCTTCTAGTGCTGAACGTAAAAAAATATTTTAGACCCTTTTCATGCAAAATTTATAAAAAATATTTTTCACGTTTTTTATAAAAAACGTTTGTATCCCTTCATATGCCGAACTAGTTGCTTTTGTGGATTTTGCCTAAAACATGATTTTAGACAATATTCATTGAAAAAAGCTTTTTTTTAAAATCACATTTGAAAACCCTTGTATGTTGTATTCTACATATGTCCTTCTAGTGCTGAACGTTAAAAAAATATTTTAGACCCTTTTCATGCAAAATGTATAAAAAATATTTTTCACGTTTGTTATAAAAAAAATTGTATCCCTTCAAATGCCGAACTAGTTGCATTGTGGATTTTGCCTAAAACATGATTTTAGAAAATATTCATTGAAAAATTTTTTTTAAATCACATTTGAAAACCCTTGTAAGTTGTATTCTACATATGTCCTTCTAGTGCTGAACGTAAAAAAATATTTTAGACCCTTTTCATGCAAAATGTATAAAAATATGTTTCACGTTTGTTATAAAAAAAATTGTATCCCTTCATATGCCGAACTAGTTGCATTGTGGATTTTGCCTAAAACATGATTTTAGAAAATATTCATTGAAAATTTTTTTTTAAATCACATTTGAAAACCCTTGTATGTTGTATTCTACATCTGTCCTTCTAGTGCTGAACGTTAAAAAAATATTTTAGACCCTTTTCATGCAAAATTTATAAAAATATTTTTCATGTTTGTTATAAAAAAAATTGTATCCCTTCATATGCCGAACTAGTTGCTTTGTGGATTTTGCCTAAAACATGATTTTAGAAAATGTTAATTGAAAACAATTTTTTTTAAATCACATTTGAAAACCCTTGTAAATTGTATTCTACATATGTCCTTCTAGTGCTGAACGTAAAAAAAATATTTTAGACCCTTTTCATGCAAAATGTATAAAAAATATTTTTCACGTTTGTTATAAAAAAAATTGTATCCCTTCATATGCCGAACTAGTTGCATTGTGGATTTTGCCTAAAACATGATTTTAGAAAATGTTAATTGAAAACAATTTTTTTTAAATCACATTTGAAAACCCTTCTAAATTGTATTCTACGTCTGTCCTTCTAGTGCTGAACGTAAAAAAATATTTTAGACCCTTTTCATGCAAAATGTATAAAAATATTTTTCACGTTTGTTATAAAAAAAATTGTATCCCTTCAAATGCCGAACTAGTTGCATTGTGGATTTTGCCTAAAACATGATTTTAGAAAATATTCATAGAATTATTATTTTTTAAATCACATTTGAAAACCCTTGTATGTTATATTCTACATATGTCCTTCTAGTGCTGAACGTTAAAAAAATATTTTAGACCCTTTTCATGCAAAATTTATAAAAAATATGTTTCGCGTTTTTTATAAAAAAAACTTTGTATCCCTTCATATGCCGAACTAGTTTTTTTGTGGATTTTGCCTAAAACATGATTTTAGACAATATTCATTGAAAAAAGCTTTTTTTTAAATCACATTTGAAAACCCTTGTATGTTGTATTCTACATATGTCCTTCTAGTGCTGAACGTAAAAAAATATTTTAGACCCTTTTCATGCAAAATGTATAAAAAATATTTTTCACGTTTGTTATAAAAAAAATTGTATCCCTTCATATGCCGAACTAGTTGCATTGTGGATTTTGCCTAAAACATGATTTTAGAAAATATTCATTGAAAAAAGCTTTTTTTTAAATCACATTTGAAAACCCTTGTATGTTCTATTCTACATATGTCCTTCTAGTGCTGAACGTTAAAAAAATATTTTTGACCCTTTTCATGCAAAATGTATAAAAAATCTTTTTCACGTTTGTTATAAAAAAAATTGTTTCCCTTCATATGCCGAACTAGTTGCATTGTGGATTTTGCCTAAAACATGATTTTAGAAAATGTTAATTGAAAACATTTTTTTTTAATCACATTTGAAAACCCTTCTAAATTGTATTCTACGTCTGTCCTTCTAGTGCTGAACGTAAAAAAATATTTTAGACCCTTTTCATGCAAAATGTATAAAAATATTTTTCACGTTTGTTATAAAAAAAATTGTATCCCTTCATATGCCGAACTAGTTGCATTGTGGATTTTGCATAAAACATGATTTTAGAAAATATTCATAGAATAATTTTTTTTTAAATCACATTTGAAAACCCTTGTATGTTATATTCTACATATGTCCTTCTAGTGCTGAACGTTAAAAAAATATTTTAGACCCTTTTCATGCAAAATTTATAAAAATATTTTTCACGTTTTTTATAAAAAACTTTGTATCCCTTCATATGCCGAACTAGTTGCTTTGTGGATTTTGCCTAAAACATGATTTTAGACAATATTCATTGAAAAAAGCTTTTTTTTAAATCACATTTGAAAACCCTTGTATGTTGTATTCTACATCTGTCCTTCTAGTGCTGAACATTAAAAAAATATTTTAGACCCTTTTCATGCAAAATGTATAAAAAATATTTTTCATGTTTGTTATAAAAAAAAATGTTTCCCTTCATATGTCGAACTAGTTGCATTGTGGATTTAGCCTAAAACATGATTTTAGAAAATGTTAATTGAAAACAAATTTTTTTAATCACATTTGAAAACCCTTCTAAATTATATTCTACGTCTGTCCTTCTAGTGCTGAACGTAAAAAAAATATTTTAGACCCTTTTCATGCAAAATGTATAAAAATATTTTTCACGTTTGTTATAAAAAAAATTGTATCCCTTCATATGCCGAACTAGTTGCATTGTGGATTTTGCCTAAAACATGATTTTAGAAAATATTCATAGAATTATTTATTTTTTAAATCACATTTGAAAACCCTTGAATGTGATATTCTACATATGTCCTTCTAGTGCTGAACGTAAAAAAATATTTTAGACCCTTTTCATGCAAAATTTATAAAAAATATTTTTCACGTTTTTTATGAAAAAAACTTTGTATCCCTTCATATGCCGAACTAGTTGCTTTGTGGATTTTGCCTAAAACATGATTTTAGACAATATTCATTGAAAAAAGCTTTTTAAATCACATTTGAAAACCCTTCTAAGTTGTATTCTACGTCTGTCCTTCTAGTGCTGAACGTTAAAAAAATATTTTAGACCCTTTTCATGCAAAATGTATAAAAATATTTTTCACGTTTGTTATAAAAAAAATTGTATCCCTTCAAATGCCGAACTAGTTGCTTTGTGGATTTTGCCTAAAACATGATTTTAGAAAATATTCATAGAAATTATTTATTTTTTTAAATCACATTTGAAAACCCTTGTATGTTATATTCTACATATGTCCTTCTAGTGCTGAACGTAAAAAAATATTTTAGACCATTTTCATGCAAAATTTATAAAAAATATTTTTCACGTTTTTTATAAAAAAACTTTGTATCCCTTCATATGCCGAACTAGTGTTTTTGTGGATTTTGCCTAAAACATGATTTTAGACAATATTCATTGAAAAAAGCTTTTTAAAAAATCACATTTGAAAACCCTTCTAAATTGTATTCTACGTCTGTCCTTCTAGTGCTGAACGTAAAAAAAATATTTTAGACCCTTTTCATGCAAAATGTATAAAAATATTTTTCACGTTTGTTATAAAAAAAATTGTATCCCTTCAAATGCCGAACTAGTTGCATTGTGGATTTTGCCTAAAACATGATTTTAGAAAATATTCATATAATATATTTTTTTAAATCACATTTGAAAACCCTTGTATGTTATATTCTACATATGTCCTTCTAGTGCTGAACGTTAAAAAAATATTTTAGACCCTTTTCATGCAAAATTTATAAAAAATATTTTTCACGTTTTTTATAAAAAAAACTTTGTATCCCTTCATATGCCGAACTAGTTTTTTTGTGGATTTTGCCTAAAACATGATTTTAGACAATATTCATTGAAAAAAGCTTTTTTTTAAAATCACATTTGAAAACCCTTGTATGTTGTATTCTACGTCTGTCCTTCTAGTGCTGAACGTAAAAAAATATTTTAGACCCTTTTCATGCAAAATGTATAAAAATATTTTTCACGTTTGTTATAAAAAAAATTGTATCCCTTCATATGCCGAACTAGTTGCTTTGTGGATTTTGCCTAAAACATGATTTTAGAAAATATTCATTGAAAAAAAGTTTTTTTTAAATCACATTTGAAAACCCTTGTATGTTGTATTCTACATATGTCCTTCTAGTGCTGAACGTTAAAAAAATATTTTAGACCCTTTTCATGCAAAATGTATAAAAAATATTTTTCACGTTTGTTATAAAAAAAATTGTATCCCTTCATATGTCGAACTAGTTGCTTTGTGGATTTTGCCTAAAACATGATTTTAGAAAATGTTAATTGAAAACAATTTTTTTTAAATCACATTTGAAAACCCTTGTAAATTGTATTCTACGTCTGTCCTTCTAGTGCTGAACGTAAAAAAATATTTTAGACCCTTTTCATGCAAAATGTATAAAAATATTTTTCACGTTTGTTATAAAAAAAATTGTATCCCTTCAAATGCCGAACTAGTTGCATTGTGGATTTTGCCTAAAACATGATTTTAGAAAATATTCATAGAATTATTATTTTTTTAAATCACATTTGAAAACCCTTGTATGTTATATTCTACATATGTCCTTCTAGTGCTGAACGTAAAAAAATATTTTAGACCCTTTTCATGCAAAATTTATAAAAAATATTTTCACGTTTTTTATAAAAAAATTTGTATCCCTTCATATGCCGAACTAGTTGCTTTGTGGATTTTGCCTAAAACATGATTTTAGACAATATTCATTGAAAAAAGCTTTTTTAAAATCACATTTGAAAACCCTTCTAAATTGTATTCTATGTCTGTCCTTCTAGTGCTGAACGTTAAAAAAATATTTTAGACCCTTTTCATGCAAAATGTATAAAAATATTTTTCACGATTGTTATAAAAAAAATTGTATCCCTTCAAATGCCGAACTAGTTGCATTGTGGATTTTGCCTAAAACATGATTTTAGAAAATATTCATTGACATTTTTTTTTTAAATCACATTTGAAAACCCTTGTATGTTATATTCTACATATGTCCTTCTAGTGCTGAACGTTAAAAAAATATTTTAGACCCTTTTCATGCAAAATTTATAAAAAATATTTTTCACGTTTTTTATAAAAAAAACTTTGTATCCCTTCATATGCCGAACTAGTTTTTTTGTGGATTTTGCCTAAAACATGATTTTAGACAATATTCATTGAAAAAAGCTTTTTTTTTAAATCACATTTGAAAACCCTTCTAAATTGTATTCTACGTCTGTCCTTCTAGTGCTGAACGTAAAAAAATATTTTAGACCCTTTTCATGCAAAATGTATAAAAATATTTTTCACGTTTGTTATAAAAAAAATTGTATCCCTTCATATGCCGAACTAGTTGCATTGTGGATTTTGCCTAAAACATGATTTTAGAAAATATTCATTGAAAAAAGCTTTTTTTTAAATCACATTTGAAAACCCTTGTATGTTCTATTCTACATCTGTCCTTCTAGTGCTGAACGTTAAAAAAATATTTTTGACCCTTTTCATGCAAAATGTATAAAAAATATTTTTCATGTTTGTTATAAAAAAAATTGTTTCCCTTCATATGCCGAACTAGTTGCATTGTGGATTTAGCCTAAAACATGATTTTAGAAAATGTTAATTGAAAACATTTTTTTTAATCACATTTGAAAACCCTTCTAAATTGTATTCTACGTCTGTCCTTCTAGTGCTGAACGTAAAAAAATATTTTAGACCCTTTTCATGCAAAATGTATAAAAATATTTTTCACGTTTGTTATAAAAAAAATTGTATCCCTTCATATGCCGAACTAGTTGCTTTGTGGATTTTGCCTAAAACATGATTTTAGAAAATATTCATAGAATTATTTATTTTTTAAATCACATTTGAAAACCCTTGTATGTTATATTCTACATATGTCCTTCTAGTGCTGAACGTAAAAAAATATTTTAGACCATTTTCATGCAAAATTTATAAAAAATATTTTTCACGTTTTTTATAAAAAAACTTTGTATCCCTTCATATGCCGAACTAGTGTTTTTGTGGATTTTGCCTAAAACATGATTTTAGACAATATTCATTGAAAAAAGCTTTTTAAAAAATCACATTTGAAAACCCTTCTAAATTGTATTCTACGTCTGTCCTTCTAGTGCTGAACGTAAAAAAATATTTTAGACCCTTTTCATGCAAAATGTATAAAAATATTTTTCACGTTTGTTATAAAAAAAATTGTATCCCTTCATATGCCGAACTAGTTGCATTGTGGATTTTGCCTAAAACATGATTTTAGAAAATATTCATAGAATTATTTTTTTTTAAATCACATTTGAAAACCCTTGTATGTTATATTCTACATATGTCCTTCTAGTGCTGAACGTTAAAAAAATATTTTAGACCCTTTTCATGCAAAATTTATAAAAAATATGTTTCACGTTTTTTATAAAAAAACTTTGTATCCCTTCATATGCCGAACTAGTTGCTTTGTGGATTTTGCCTAAAACATGATTTTAGACAATATTCATTGAAAAAACCTTTTTTTAAATCACATTTGAAAACCCTTGTATGTTGTATTCTACATCTGTCCTTCTAGTGCTGAACATTAAAAAAATATTTTAGACCCTTTTCATGCAAAATGTATAAAAAATATTTTTCATGTTTGTTATAAAAAAATTGTATCCCTTCATATGCCGAACTAGTTGCATTGTGGATTTTGCCTAAAACATGATTTTAGAAAATGTTAATTGAAAACAATTTTTTTTAAAATCACATTTGAAAACCCTTGTAAATTGTATTCTACGTATGTCCTTCTAGTGCTGAACGTAAAAAAATATTTTAGACCCTTTTCATGCAAAATGTATAAAAATATTTTTCACGTTTGTTATAAAAAAAATTGTATCCCTTCATATGCCGAACTAGTTGCATTGTGGATTTTGCCTAAAACATGATTTTAGAAAATATTCATAGATTATTTTTTTTTAAATCACATTTGAAAACCCTTGTATGTTATATTCTACATATGTCCTTCTAGTGCTGAACGTAAAAAAATATTTTAGACCCTTTTCATGCAAAATTTATAAAAAATATGTTTCACGTTTTTTATAAAAAAACTTTGTATCCCTTCATATGCCGAACTAGTTGTTTTTGTGGATTTTGCCTAAAACATGATTTTAGACAATATTCATTGAAAAAAGCTTTTTTAAAATCACATTTGAAAACCCTTGTAAGTTGTATTCTACGTCTGTCCTTCTAGTGCTGAACGTAAAAAAATATTTTAGACCCTTTTCATGCAAAATGTATAAAAATATTTTTCACGTTTGTTATAAAAAAAATTGTATCCCTTCATATGCCGAACTAGTTGTATTGTGGATTTTGCCTAAAACATGATTTTAGAAAATATTCATAGATTATTTTTTTTTAAATCACATTTGAAAACCCTTGTATGTTATATTCTACATATGTCCTTCTAGTGCTGAACGTAAAAAAATATTTTTGACCCTTTTCATGCAAAATTTATAAAAAATATGTTTCACGTTTTTTATAAAAAAACGTTGTATCCCTTCATATGCCGAACTAGTTGCTTTGTGGATTTTGCCTAAAACATGATTTTAGACAATATTCATTGAAAAAAGCTTTTTTTTAAATCACATTTGAAAACCCTTGTATGTTGTATTCTACATCTGTCCTTCTAGTGCTGAACGTTAAAAAAATATTTTAGACCCTTTTCATGCAAAATGTATAAAAATATTTTTCACGTTTGTTATAAAAAAAATTGTATCCCTTCATATGTCGAACTAGTTGCATTGTGGATTTTGCCTAAAACATGATTTTAGAAAATGTTAATTGAAAATAATTTTTTTTAATCACATTTGAAAACCCTTCTAAATTGTATTCTACATATGTCCTTCTAGTGCTGAACGTAAAAAAATATTTTAGACCCTTTTCATGCAAAATGTATAAAAATATTTTTCACGTTTGTTATAAAAAAAATTGTATCCCTTCATATGCCGAACTAGTTGCTTTGTGGATTTTGCCTAAAACATGATTTTAGAAAATATTCATAGAATTATTTTTTTTTAAATCACATTTGAAAACCCTTGTATGTTATATTCTACATATGTCCTTCTAGTGCTGAACGTTAAAAAAATATTTTAGACACTTTTCATGCAAAATTTATAAAAAATATTTTTCACGTTTTTTATAAAAAATTTGTATCCCTTCATATGCCGAACTAGTTGCTTTGTGGATTTTGCCTAAAACATGATTTTAGAAAATATTCATTGAAAAAATTTTTTTTTAAAATCACATTTGAAAACCCTTGTATGTTGTATTCTACATCTGTCCTTCTAGTGCTGAACGTAAAAAAATATTTTAGACCCTTTTCATGCAAAATGTATAAAAAATATTTTTCACGTTTGTTATAAAAAAAAATTGTATCCCTTCATATGCCGAACTAGTTGCTTTGTGGATTTTAGCCTAAAACATGATTTTAGAAAATATTAATTGAAAAAATTTTTTTAAATCACATTTGAAAACCCTTCTAAATTGTATTCTACGTCTGTCCTTCTAGTGCTGAACGTAAAAAAATATTTTAGACCCTTTTCATGCAAAATGTATAAAAATATTTTTCACGTTTGTTATAAAAAAAATTGTATCCCTTCATATGCCGAACTAGTTGCATTGTGGATTTTGCCTAAAACATGATTTTAGAAAATATTCATATAATTATTTATTTTTTAAATCACATTTGAAAACCCTTGTATGTTATATTCTACATATGTCCTTCTAGTGCTGAACGTTAAAAAAATATTTTAGACCCTTTTCATGCAAAATTTATAAAAAATATGTTTCGCGTTTTTTATAAAAAAAACTTTGTATCCCTTCATATGCCGAACTAGTTTTTTTGTGGATTTTGCCTAAAACATGATTTTAGACAATATTCACTGAAAAAAGCTTTTTTTTTAAATCACATTTGAAAACCCTTCTAAATTGTATTCTACGTCTGTCCTTCTAGTGCTGAACGTAAAAAAATATTTTAGACCCTTTTCATGCAAAATGTATAAAAATATTTTTCACGTTTGTTATAAAAAAAAATTGTATCCCTTCATATGCCGAACTAGTTGCATTGTGGATTTTGCCTAAAACATGATTTTAGAAAATATTCATTGAAAAAAGCTTTTTTTTAAATCACATTTGAAAACCCTTGTATGTTCTATTCTACATCTGTCCTTCTAGTGCTGAACGTTAAAAAAATATTTTTGACCCTTTTCATGCAAAATGTATAAAAAATATTTTTCACGTTTGTTATAAAAAAATTGTTTCCCTTCATATGCCGAACTAGTTGCTTTGTGGATTTTGCCTAAAACATGATTTTAGAAAATGTTAATTGAAAACATTTTTTTAAATCACATTTGAAAACCCTTCTAAGTTGTATTCTACGTCTGTCCTTCTAGTGCTGAACGTAAAAAAATATTTTAGACCCTTTTCATGCAAAATGTATAAAAATATTTTTCACGTTTGTTATAAAAAAATTGTATCCCTTCATATGCCGAACTAGTTGTATTGTGGATTTTGCCTAAAACATGATTTTAGAAAATATTCATAGAAATTATTTTTTTTAAATCACATTTGAAAACCATTGTATGTTATATTCTACATATGTCCTTCTAGTGCTGAACGTAAAAAAATATTTTAGACCCTTTTCATGCAAAATTTATAAAAAATATGTTTCACGTTTTTTATAAAAAAACTTTGTATCCCTTCATATGCCGAACTAGTGTTTTTGTGGATTTTGCCTAAAACATGATTTTAGACAATATTCATTGAAAAAAGCTTTTTTAAAATCACATTTGAAAACCCTTGTAAGTTGTATTCTACATCTGTCCTTCTAGTGCTGAACGTAAAAAAAATATTTTAGACCCTTTTCATGCAAAATTTATAAAAAATATGTTTCACGTTTTTTATAAAAAAACATTGTATCCCTTCATATGCCGAACTAGTTGCTTTGTGGATTTTGCCTAAAACATGATTTTAGACAATGTTCATTGAAAACAAATTTTTTTAATCACATTTGAAAACCCTTCTAAATTATATTCTACGTCTGTCCTTCTAGTGCTGAACGTAAAAAAAATATTTTAGACCCTTTTCATGCAAAATGTATAAAAATATTTTTCACGTTTGTTATAAAAAAATTGTATCCCTTCATATGCCGAACTAGTTGCTTTGTGGATTTTGCCTAAAACATGATTTTAGACAATATTCATAGAATTATTTATTTTTTTAAATCACATTTGAAAACCCTTGTATGTGATATTCTACATATGTCCTTCTAGTGCTGAACGTAAAAAAATATTTTAGACCCTTTTCATGCAAAATTTATAAAAAATATTTTTCACGTTTTGTTATAAAAAAACTTTGTATCCCTTCATATGCCGAACTAGTTGCTTTGTGGATTTTGCCTAAAACATGATTTTAGAAAATATTCATTGAAAAAGCTTTTATAAATCACATTTGAAAACCCTTGTATGTTGTATTCTACATATGTCCTTCTAGTGCTGAACGTAAAAAAATATTTTAGACCCTTTTCATGCAAAATTTATAAAAAATATTTTTCACGTTTGTTATAAAAAAATTGTATCCCTTCATATGCCGAACTAGTTGCATTGTGGATTTTGCCTAAAACATGATTTTAGAAAATATTCATTGAAAAAGCTTTTTTTTAAATCACATTTGAAAACCCTTGTAAGTTGTATTCTACATCTGTCCTTCTAGTGCTGAACGTTAAAAAAATATTTTAGACCCTTTTCATGCAAAATGTATAAAAATATTTTTCACGTTTGTTATAAAAAAAATTGTATCCCTTCATATGCCGAACTAGTTGCTTTGTGGATTTTGCCTAAAACATGATTTTAGAAAATGTTCATTGAAAACAATTTTTTTTAAATCACATTTGAAAACCCTTCTAAGTTGTATTCTACGTCTGTCCTTCTAGTGCTGAACGTAAAAAAATATTTTAGACCCTTTTCATGCAAAATGTATAAAAATATTTTTCACGTTTGTTATAAAAAAAATTGTATCCTTTCATATGCTGAACTAGTTGCATTGTGGATTTTGCCTAAAACATGATTTTAGAAAATATTCATAGATTATTTTTTTTTAAATCACATTTGAAAACCCTTGTATGTTGTATTCTACATCTGTCCTTCTAGTGCTGAACGTAAAAAAATATTTTAGACCCTTTTCATGCAAAATTTATAAAAAATATGTTTCACGTTTTTTATAAAAAAACGTTGTATCCCTTCATATGCCGAACTAGTTGCTTTGTGGATTTTGCCTAAAACATGATTTTAGAAAATATTCATTGAAAAAAGCTTTTTTTAAATCACATTTGAAAACCCTTGTATGTTGTATTCTACATCTGTCCTTCTAGTGCTGAACGTTAAAAAAATATTTTAGACCCTTTTCATGCAAAATGTATAAAAATATTTTTCACGTTTGTTATAAAAAAAATTGTTTCCCTTCATATGCCGAACTAGTTGCATTGTGGATTTAGCCTAAAACATGATTTTAGAAAATGTTAATTGAAAACAATTTTTTTTAATCACATTTGAAAACCCTTCTAAATTGTATTCTACGTCTGTCCTTCTAGTGCTGAACGTAAAAAAAATATTTTAGACCCTTTTCATGCAAAATGTATAAAAATATTTTTCACGTTTGTTATAAAAAAAATTGTATCCCTTCATATGCCGAACTAGTTGCATTGTGGATTTTGCCTAAAACATGATTTTAGAAAATATTCATTGAATAATTTTTTTTTAAATCACATTTGAAAACCCTTGTATGTTATATTCTACATATGTCCTTCTAGTGCTGAACGTTAAAAAATATTTTAGACCCTTTTCATGCAAAATTTATAAAAAATATGTTTCACGTTTTTTATAAAAAAACGTTGTATCCCTTCATATGCCGAACTAGTTGCTTTGTGGATTTTGCCTAAAACATGATTTTAGACAATATTCATTGAAAAAAGCTTTTTTTTAAATCACATTTGAAAACCCTTGTATGTTGTATTCTACATCTGTCCTTCTAGTGCTGAACGTAAAAAAATATTTTAGACCCTTTTCATGCAAAATTTATAAAAAATATTTTTCACGTTTGTTATAAAAAAAATTGTATCCCTTCATATGCCGAACTAGTTGCTTTGTGGATTTTGCCTAAAACATGATTTTAGAAAATATTAATTGAAAAACTTTTTTTAAATCACATTTGAAAACCCTTCTAAGTTGTATTCTACGTCTGTCCTTCTAGTGCTGAACGTAAAAAAATATTTTAGACCCTTTTCATGCAAAATTTATAAAAATATTTTTCACGTTTGTTATAAAAAAAATTGTATCCCTTCATATGCCGAACTAGTTGCTTTGTGGATTTTGCCTAAAACATGATTTTAGAAAATATTCATTGAATAAGTTTTTTTAAATCACATTTGAAAACCCTTGTATGTTATATTCTACATATGTCCTTCTAGTGCTGAACGTAAAAAAATATTTTTGACCCTTTTCATGCAAAATGTATAAAAAATCTTTTTCACGTTTGTTATAAAAAAAATTGTATCCCTTCATATGCCGAACTAGTTGCATTGTGGATTTTGCCTAAAACATGATTTTAGAAAATGTTAATTGAAAACAATTTTTTTAAATCACATTTGAAAACCCTTCTAAATTGTATTCTACGTCTGTCCTTCTAGTGCTGAACGTAAAAAAAATATTTTAGACCCTTTTCATGCAAAATGTATAAAAATATTTTTCACGTTTGTTATAAAAAGAAATTGTATCCCTTCATATGCCGAACTAGTTGCATTGTTGATTTTGCCTAAAACATGATTTTAGAAAATATTCATAGAATTATTTATTTTTTAAATCACATTTGAAAACCCTTGAATGTTATATTCTACATATGTCCTTCTAGTGCTGAACGTAAAAAAATATTTTAGACCCTTTTCATGCAAAATTTATAAAAATATTTTTCACGTTTTTTATAAAAAAACGTTGTATCCCTTCATATGCCGAACTAGTTGCTTTGTGGATTTTGCCTAAAACATGATTTTAGACAATATTCATTGAAAAAAGCTTTTTAAAAAATCACATTTGAAAACCCTTCTAAATTGTATTCTACGTCTGTCCTTCTAGTGCTGAACGTTAAAAAAATATTTTAGACCCTTTTCATGCAAAATGTATAAAAATATTTTTCACGTTTGTTATAAAAAAAATTGTATCCCTTCAAATGCCGAACTAGTTGCATTGTGGATTTTGCCTAAAACATGATTTTAGAAAATATTCATAGAATTATTTATTTTTTAAATCACATTTGAAAACCCTTGTATGTTATATTCTACATATGTCCTTCTAGTGCTGAACGTAAAAAAATATTTTAGACCCTTTTCATGCAAAATTTATAAAAAATATGTTTCACGTTTTTTATAAAAAAACGTTGTATCCCTTCATATGCCGAACTAGTGCTTTTGTGGATTTTGCCTAAAACATGATTTTAGACAATATTCATTGCAAAAAAGCTTTTTTAAAATCACATTTGAAAACCCTTGTATGTTGTATTCTACATATGTCCTTCTAGTGCTGAACGTAAAAAAAATATTTTAGACCCTTTTCATGCAAAATGTATAAAAATATTTTTCACGTTTGTTATAAAAAATATTGTATCCCTTCAAATGCCGAACTAGTTGCATTGTGGATTTTGCCTAAAACATGATTTTAGAAAATATTCATTGAATTTTTTTTTTTTAATCACATTTGAAAACCATTGTATGTTATATTCTACATATGTCCTTCTAGTGCTGAACGTAAAAAAATATTTTAGACCCTTTTCATGCAAAATTTATAAAAAATATGTTTCACGTTTTTTATAAAAAAACGTTGTATCCCTTCATATGCCGAACTAGTTGCTTTGTGGATTTTGCCTAAAACATGATTTTAGACAATGTTCATTGAAAAAAGCTTTTTTTAAATCACATTTGAAAACCCTTGTATGTTGTATTCTACATCTGTCCTTCTAGTGCTGAACATTAAAAAAATATTTTAGACCCTTTTCATGCAAAATGTATAAAAATATTTTTCACGTTTGTTATAAAAAATATTGTATCCCTTCAAATGCCGAACTAGTTGCATTGTGGATTTTGCCTAAAACATGATTTTAGAAAATATTCATTGAATTTTTTTTTTAAAATCACATTTGAAAACCCTTGTATGTTATATTCTACATATGTCCTTCTAGTGCTGAACGTTAAAAAAATATTTTAGACCCTTTTCATGCAAAATTTATAAAAAATATGTTTCGCGTTTTTTATTAAAAAAACTTTGTATCCCTTCATATGCCGAACTAGTTTTTTTGTGGATTTTGCCTAAAACATGATTTTAGACAATATTCATTGAAAAAAGCTTTTTTTAAATCACATTTGAAAACCCTTCTAAATTGTATTCTACGTCTGTCCTTCTAGTGCTGAACGTAAAAAAATATTTTAGACCCTTTTCATGCAAAATGTATAAAAAATATTTTTCACGTTTGTTATAAAAAAACTTGTATCCCTTCATATGCCGAACTAGTTGCTTTGTGGATTTTGCCTAAAACATGATTTTAGAAAATATTCATTGAAAAAAAGTTTTTTTTAAATCACATTTGAAAACCCTTGTATGTTGTATTCTACATCTGTCCTTCTAGTGCTGAACGTAAAAAAATATTTTAGACCCTTTTCATGCAAAATTTATAAAAATATTTTTCACGTTTGTTATAAAAAAACTTTGTATCCCTTCATATGCCGAACTAGTTGCTTTGTGGATTTTGCCTAAAACATGATTTTAGAAAATGTTCATTGAAAAAAAGCTTTTTTTAAATCACATTTGAAAACCCTTGTAAATTGTATTCTACGTCTGTCCTTCTAGTGCTGAACGTAAAAAAATATTTTAGACCCTTTTCATGCAAAATGTATAAAAATATTTTTCACGTTTGTTATAAAAAAACTTTGTATCCTTTCATATGACGAACTAGTTTTTTTGTGGATTTTGCCTAAAACATGATTTTAGACAATATTCACTGAAAAAAGCTTTTTTTTAAATCACATTTGAAAACCCTTCTAAATTGTATTCTACGTCTGTCCTTCTAGTGCTGAACGTAAAAAAATATTTTAGACCATTTTCATGCAAAATGTATAAAAATATTTTTCACGTTTGTTATAAAAAAAATTGTATCCCTTCATATGCCGAACTAGTTGCATTGTGGATTTTGCCTAAAACATGATTTTAGAAAATATTCATAGAATTATTATTTTTTAAATCACATTTGAAAACCCTTGTATGTTATATTCTACATATGTCCTTCTAGTGCTGAACGTTAAAAAAATATTTTAGACCCTTTTCATGCAAAATTTATAAAAAATATGTTTCGCGTTTTTTATAAAAAAAACTTTGTATCCCTTCATATGCCGAACTAGTTTTTTGAGGATAGATGGGGGGCAATCAATTCACATATGGTGTCCAGGGCACAGCTGGGGTCTGAGGGGGGTCTGTAGCAAGCGGCAACAGTGAGAGACTTATTTCTGGAAAGGTGGATTTTTAGAAGTAGAAGCTCAAACTGTTTGGGCACAGACCTGGATAGTATGATAGAGCTCTGCAGGCTCTCTCTACAGTAGGTTTTGCAACTCCACCCCCTTTGGCAGTTCTATCTAGAGGGAAAATGTTATAGTTGGGGATGGAAATTTCAGAATTTTTGGTGGCCTTCCTAAGCCAGGATTCAGACACTGCTAGAACATCAGGGTTGGCGGAGTGTGCTAACGCAGTGAATAACTCAAACTTAGGAAGGAGGCTTCTGATATTTACGTGCAGAAAACCAAGGCTTTTACGGTTACAGAAGTCAACAAATGATAGCTCCTGGGGAGTAGGAGTGATACTGGGGGCTGCAGGGCCTGGGTTAGCCTCTACATCACCAGAGGAACAGAGGAGGAGTAGAATAAGGATATGACTAAAGGCTTTAAGAACTGGTCTTCTAGTGCGTTGGGTACAGAGAATAAAGGGGGCAGATTTCCGGGCGTTGTAGAAAAGATGAATGTGTATGTACAGAAAAGGATATGGAAGGATATGAGTACAGTTGAGGTAAACCTAAGCGTTGGGTAACAATGAAAGAGAGAGCATCACTGGAGGCACCGATTGAGCCGGTCTCGGCGTGTATGGGGGGTGGAACAAAGGAACTATTTGAGGCAGTTTGAGAGGGACTTGGGGTTCTACAGTGAAATTGTATAATAAGAACTAACCCAAACAGCAATAGGCAAGGCATATTGACATGGGAGAGAGGCATAAAGCAATCACAGGTGTTATTAGAGAGAGCTAAGACAACAACTGGTAATAGCGATAAAGTTTGGGCTGAGGCTAAACAGAATAAACAGGACAGGGTACCGTGTAAAGGAACAGTCCAGCAGGCATCAGCTGTGCAGCTGAGTGATCATAAGCTCCAGTGAACAGCAATATGTGAGTCCGAGAGCAGTTCAAATTGGTGCTTCAGCACAGCTAGCAGGAAGCACAGTTGTAGTTTGCGTGTGCTAGCGGGCCGGAGCTAGCAGATGGATCTTCGTGGTCGTCGCAACGGGAAGCCTGTTGAAACCACATCAGACGATTTCGTCGGCAAACAAGTCGTGTTGGATCGGCGGGGCTCAGTGTCAACACTAGGAGGTCCCGTCCGGTTGACAGAGAGGTAGATTGCCGGGAGATGGGCCTGAGGCTAGCTCAAGGCTAACTGGTGCTTGCTATGGGGCAATGGTAATTAGCCAACAACAGGTTGCAGCTAGCTGGTTGCGATGATCCGGCGCTAGGGTCAAGTGATTCCGGCAGAAAGTCCGATATGCTCTGGGTCGATAGCACGCTGTGCAGACTGGCCGACGAATTGTCCAGGCTAGAGCTAGAGCTGGCTGGTGGATAGTGTAGGCCACGGACAATGGTGAAGACGCTAACGGTGACTAATAGCAAGTAGCCATTCAGTTGCAGCTAGACTAGTTTCAGCTTAAGGTTCTTGATGAAAGTTATAAAGAAATAATAGAATCCTTTCCACGTTGGGTGAGGCGGGTTGCAGGAAAGTATATTTAGTTAAAGAATGAAAAGTAAAATTGAGAAATATATACAAAATAGACAAAAGCTGAAATAAATCATTCTCTCTACTATTATTCTGACATTTCACATTCCTAAAATAAAGTGGTGATCCTAACTGACCTAAGACAGGGGAAATTTGGGCTCACCTGTTAATTGAAATGCATCCCTCATGAAGCTGGTTGAGAGAATGCCAAGAGTGTGCAAAGCTGTCATTAAGGCAAAGGGTGGCTATTTGAAGAATCTCAAATATAAAATATTTTCATTTGATTAACACTTTTTTGGTTACTACATGATTCCATGTCTTATTTAATAGTTTTGATGTCTTCACTATTATTCTACAATGTAAACAAATTGAAATAAAGAAAAACCCTTGAATGAGTAGGTGTGGCCAAACGTTTGACTGGTAGTGTATGTATGTAAGTATGTATGTATGTATTTGTGAAAAAAATATATGGGGATTGGAAGTGATGCAGACAATTACATTGATGGAAGTTATAAACTATCTGCAATATTAAAGCTGATCTACCCCCTCAAAATATATAAGGAGAAAAAAAAGGGGCATACTTTTCTTTTGTCCTTTATTCCACTTGCACATCAGCAACTCCAATCACAGTGATTCCTCAGCGTCTGTGCACCCACTTTCACTTTCTATTACTTGATTTGAGCGGTAGTTAGAGCGTCGTGAGGTATTCGGTTTTCTTCCGTTTGTTCTCTTTTCTGTAGCCCGTTGCTTTTTCTTATTGCGGCACGCCCTCGCAATGTGTCCTATTACCCCACATGCATAACACTTCAAACTTCATGTTTGAATTCATAGTCAAACGCTGCGTGTTTGCCTTTGCAACGATAAGTCTCTATTGGCTGCTGCCCCGCAGCGTTCTATTCTTTGAAACTCAGCGCTGCTCTCTTTTACTGTATGGCACGCAGTTGCGCCCCTTTTCCAGCAAATCCAGTGTATTTCTATTTGCGGATTCCATGGCCTGGGCCAAACGTGAGATTAGGCTCTGATAACAAGCATATTTGAATCCTGTCATCATTAATCCCACACACAAGCCGATCACGTATTATTTGCGATAATGTATTCCCATAGTTACCGTCCAGTGCTAGTTCTCAACTCAGCCACATATTCGGTAGGTTTTCTTATGCGTGAATCAAACTTGAATCGTTGCACTATTTCACTGGGTTTGGGCTTGAAGTTATCTTTTAACAGAACGACTAAATCTACGAATGACTTTTCTCCTGGTTTATCTGGGCTCAACATACAACTGTATCTGTGCATCGACAATGTTTATGAGTATGGATTTCTGTATAGCGGCAACAGTTATTTTATTAGCGGCAAAGGAATGTTCCATTATTTCACAATACTCCTCCAATTCCTGATTTTTAGGATAAAATGGTGGTAGCGAGCCTATTGTTGCCAAAGCCATCTTTTCCGATCCTCTCTCCGCTCACACAGTCAATAATTTGTCCTACCCCTATCCAGGGAATCATTCCTTCATAATTTCCCGCTGCTCACTCGAGTCTTACATCCAGAGTTGCAAGCCAAACACTTTGTTGAATTCGTGACAAACAAATCCAACGCAGTCATACTCGTCGCCAAATATGTAGTATGTTAGGATGCTTCTTAGATTGATGACACCGGACACGTAAGTAGGTGTTAGCAGTGGCGGCTCCTGAAAAAATTCTCAGGAGGGGCAATTTTTCTGATGATTTAGGTGACCTACACACATTTAAAAAAAGATATGTCCAGCAACAACATGAAGACAGGGGCAGCATATAAGTCAATACCAGAAGCATTTATTGACTGATCTCAAAAGTGTTGGCTTACCAGGGTTGGTGGAGCCCTCAGTTTCATCTTTGCCTCGCAAAGCTAACTCAAACACTCCGCAAAACTTCACACACTGGATTAGCCGGCTGAGGATGTGGCGGTTCTTGCTAATGTCGTAGTAAATATATTTGTTATAGTGAATATGGAATATGATATGTTGAGTAAAATGTTGTGCTAAGATCTATTTAGGTCAGGAGCTGGTTATAAGTTATGTTCCTATCCAATAACAATGGACAAAAGGGTCCTATCTTGTCAGCCTTGTCAGCAGGTGGCCAAGGACAACACCCACGCCATAGGCCTCTCAGTTCTTCCAACTCACGAGTTCTTGCTCTGAGGACACACACACACACAAACACACACACACACACACATCATCACTGTTAAACACACACACACACACACATCATCACTGTTAAACACACACACACACACACACACACACAAAAAATCCCCTCTCTTAGGCTGAACATTTGAAGACAGAGAACCCGACTCAGAGCCAATGCAACAGTGACAGTAGCCTGGAGGGGACCTCGCCCAACTCATCAGGACCAATCAGAAGATCAGAACTACTAGATTGAACCTACTTCATTTATTGCATAAAATGTCTGCACACAATGTTTCGGGGCTCTCTTCAGATAATAATAATAATAATAATAATAATATGCCATTTAGCAGACGCTTTTATCCAAAGCGACTTACAGTCATGCGTGCATACATTTTTGTGTATGGGTGGTCCCGGGGATCGAACCCACTACCTTGGCGTTACAAGCACCATGCTCTACCAGCTGAGCTACAGAAAGTGGATACTCATGGATGCGCATTGCAATTGTAAAATGTCAACACAATTGGAGACACCACGTCATTTTTGGAGACATGTTATTGACAGTAAACTATTGTAGATGCGACTGCTAACTAAATAAAACATTTTAGCTGGCTAGCTAATCATCTTAGCTAAATGTGGGGCAAACAATTCAGTTATTTACCGTTAATTTGAGGGATTGGGGTGAAAGAAATCGAGTTACATAGTGATGCTTTACGATATACTGTATTGACAATATCGCAATATTTTAGCGCTAGTTGGCTGTACCTGCACCAAAACACCATTATTGTTCCTTCATAGCTTGTTCTCAATCTTTTCACATTGGGAGCCAATTTGTTTTCAGCACTTTTATTTCCATGACTGATCAAAACTCGTTCTCATGGCTTTCTGATCCCTCTGCAACAGACATATGGTGCGCAATAAAATCACAGTATCGAATCGCAATACGTATAGAATCATGAGACTCGCAATGCTGATGCATATATCTTATCGTGAGGTTCCTGGCAATTCCCAGCCCAAGTTCATTTGCCACAACAAATCTCTTCGCTAGCAAACGCAATGTGTCTCCAGCAATGTTTACTTTTTTGACGTTCTATGGCATCTCCACTTTCCAAGCATATATGACCACATGTAATATTTTGGTAAGTGATGCAAATAGTGAACTATGTAGGGCCAGGATGTAAAATATATGTAGCTGCAGCAATTTCTCTTATCTGATATGGTAAGTAATGGGGCTTGATTTATAGCTCCCTAAGAGTTTGACCGAACGGGTCCGTGAACGCGATTGCAGATATCTTTACCTCTGAATAAACTGCCTTATATTATACAATTATCCACCTTGTCCAAAAGTCTCTACTTTTTCTCCGTTCTCCAGTAAACTTGTTTTATCAACAATAGTAAGGTTCAATGACACAGAAAGCAGTTCAATGTCGGGGTACAGTCGCTCTCTTACCAGGATCGCGGTCCGCTCTGACCAGGGTGAAGGTGGCCGGCTCCACCTCTCTGCCAGCAGCGTTTTCATTATTTAGTCCGTTCGTAGGGGTATGTACACGATCAACAAGATCAGTCCAAAACCGAAGATCAGTCCAAAGCAGAATGTTTGCAGAATGTTTGTAAACTAAGTCTACAAATTAAAAACATAAAATAACGCCACACTGCAGGTCGCAACATAGACGCTGATAGCCGCCATTGTCTTAGTTACGTTCAACGTTACGTCACGTATGACGAAAGCGCGTAAGTGCATGCACACAGACACCCATAGAGAATGTATTGAAAGCTTTGAAATGTGAAAAAATAGATTTTACATGACAGGCTATGAGAGACTTCTGGGCGATTTTCAACCTGACTGAAATCGCCCAAAAACGGCGGGGCCATTTGAAGCACGACTTTAGCCTGATTTGACATTTAGTGGCTGGCAGATCAGACGTGAACACTGATAACTGCTGTTGCCGTGATATAATTTTTTATAAATTTATAAAAAAAAAATATAATTTTATTTATTTTTTATTTTTTTATAATTGATTAGAAAAAAAATCCCTTCCTTTTCCCGTTTGGCAGTGCGTCGCCCATATCGCCCTATTGAACAAGCCGTCCCTGGGTGTTAGTATTTAATTGTAAGTAGAATAAACATTCCCAGAATGCATCTGGAGTAAATTTCCTCAAGCACGGTTATTTGACAGACATTTAAACCAGTACGGATAGCGGAACACAAACCCCGTAGTGAGTCAATACTACCATCTATTGGTAAACATAATACTTAACATAAATATCCCAGGTTAGTACACATAGATTTTCATTACATGTTGTGCAAGGTCCTGAGATTCAGAGCATATGTCATGCAAAGAAGAATGGCACAAGCCTTTGCGACACTGCTCAGACCGGTGATCACTTAAGACGATGCCTATCTCCTCTTGACCATCACTCGCCATGGCACCCTCCTTCTTGATCACATATGCAGTTTAAGTCGGAAGTTTACATACACCTTAGCCAAATACATTTAAACTCAGTTTTTCACAATTCCTGACATTTAATCCTAGTAAAAATTCCCTGTCTTAGGTCAGTTAGGATCACCACTTTATTTTAAGAATGTGAAATGTCAGAATAATAGTAGAGAGAATGATTTATTTCAGCTTTTATTTATTTCATCACAATCCCAGTGGGTCAGAAGTTTACATACACTCAATTAGTATTTGGTAGCATTGCCTTTAAATTGTTTAACTTGGGTCAAACGTTTTGGGTAGCCTCCCACAAGAAGTTGGGTGACTATTGGCCCATTCCTCCTGACAGAGCTGGTGTAACTGAGTCAGGTTTGTAGGCCTCCTTGCTCACACACGCTTTTTCAGTTCTGCCCACACATTTTCTATAGGATTGAGGTCAGGGCTTTGTGATGGCCACTCCTATACCTTGACTTTGTTGTCCTTGAGCCATTTTGCCACAACTTTGGAAGTATGCTTGGGGTCATTGTCCATTTGGAAGACCTATTTGCGACCAAGCTTTAACTTCCCGACTGATGTCTTGAGATGTTGCTTCAATGTATCCACATAATTTTCCTTCCTCATGATGCCATCTATTTTGTGAAGTGTACCAGTCTCTCCTGCAGCAATGATGCTGCCACCCCCGTGCCTCACGGTTGGGATGGTGTTCTTCAGTTTACAAGCAACCCCCTTTTTCCTCCAAACATAACGATAGTCATTATGGCCAAACAGTTCTATTTTTGTTTCATCAGACCAGAGGACATTTCTCCAAAAACTACGATCGTTGTCCCCATGTACAGTTGCAAACCGTAGTCTGGTTTTTTATGGCGGTTTTGGAGCAGTGGCTTCTTCCTTGCTGAGCGGCTTTTCAGATTATATCGATATAGGACTTGTTTTACTGTGGATATAGACACTTTTGTACCCGTTTCCTCCAGCATCTTCACAAGGTCCTTTGCTGTTCTGGGATTGATTTGCACTTTTTGCACCAAAGTACGTTCATCTCTAGGAGACAGAACGCGTCTCCTTCCTGAGCGGTATGTTGGCTGGGTGGTCCCAAGGTGTTTATACTTGCGTACTATTGTTTGTAGAGATGAACGTGGTACCTTCAGGTGTTTGGAAATTGCTACCGAGGATGAACCAGACTTGTGGAGGTCCCAAAATCTTTTTCTGAGGTCTTGGCTGATTTATTTTGATTTTTCCATCTTGTCAAGAAAAGAGGCAGAGTTTGAAGGTAGGCCTTGAAATACATCCACAGGTACACCTCCAATTGACTCAAATGATGGCAATTAGCCTATCAGAAGCTTCTAAAGCCATGACTTCATTTTCTGGAATTTTCCAAGCTGTTTAAAGGCACAGTCAACTTAGTGTATGTAAACTTCTGACCCACTGGAATTGTGATAGTGAATTATAAAAGTGAAATAATCTGTCAAACAATTGTTGGAAAAATTGTCATGCACAAAGTAGAGTTCGTTAACAAGACATTTGTGGAGTGGTTGAAAAACGAGTTTTAATGACTCCAACCTAAGTGTATGTAAACTTCCGACTTCAACTGTTTTACCGCAATTACCTCGACTAACCCGTGACACAGCACATTGACTCTGTACCGGTACCCCCTGTACATTTAGTCACATTATTTTACTGTTGCTCTTTTTTTTCCCTTCAGTTTATTTTAGTATATATTTACCTAATATTTTTCTTAAAACTGCATTGTTGGTTAGGGGCTTGTAAGTAAGCATTTCACTGTACGGTCTACACCCGTTGTATTCGGCGCATGTGACAAATACCATTTGATTTGATTCCCATGCTTTTATATTAACGGTTCTGTTTACTTTCATTCCAATTTCTCTAATAATGTATTTTCTGGTTCTGTTCCCCCAACCGGTTCCAACCCCTGGTATCGCAACCCCTGGTATCGACATGCACACTTAGCGACCGTTCTCTCTGCACGGCGTTTGGGGAAACACGTTACATATTCTGCCGTTATAGGAAAGACGCATCGTTAAAACACTTGTAAGTTCCATCGCAATTGGGAAACCAGGCCCTGGCCTTGAATAACCAGATTGAATGAATCAGAAACAGGCTTCTCCACAGACATAACAGGGGATGTTGCATAACAGCATTTAAATTAGGTCAGCCCAAACAAAACAATTACACCATCAAATGGAATGTAAGTGTTTCTTGGAACCATCAAACACATGATACAGTGGTGTTATAGCCCCTTATTATTATTATTATTATTATTATTACACCATCTTGAGGCACTTTATTCTTATTAAAAGACCCAAAGATTGAAGACTGATGACAGGGTAGTGTTTTTCAAACCAACAAATGGTTTTATTTGTCATAACTGCACATTTATGCGGTCTTGGCAGCCTTGGAACGCCTCTTCACCACCACCACGCGCTTCTGGCTCATCAGGATGGCGCTGGCACGACGCAGAGCAGCCTGGGAAAACAAAGCACATCGCTCAAATGACTCGTCTTTCAACTTTAAAGATGTTATAGTTGGATCCATCTTTACCTGCTAGGAGTCTGACCATTAGCCCGTCATACAATCTTAAGCCCCTATGGGTTTATTCATGTCCACAACTGCAAGGGTTCTCCATTGAAAGTGCTTTTTTTAAGCACTAAGCCTAGAGCTGGACTAAAAACGTTCAATGGAGAACCTACATTTACATTTAAGACATTTAGCAGACGCTCTTCCATTGGACATACTTTAGTCCAGGACAAGGCTCAGGCCTCAATTCAATCAGATCGAGCGTTAACCCGAGTTGGAAGACCTCTGCATAGCGGATATATTTGCATGTTGGAGGTGTGACTGTGGTATGAGCTGACAAATGGGTGAGCAGCTGCACGTGTCACAAACCACTCCCTTATTATCCCTAACGTGTTAGAAGTTCAAAACAGCGAAATAAAGTATATTCTAATTAAGCTAATTAATCAACTTTACTAATAAAGTTATGTTAATTTGGATGAGGGTACTTATAGCCTATCAGTGTAATCAAGGTGTGGACGATTGAACATCACGCATTTGAGTTTAACTTGTAAGACCGCTGCATGGGAGGTCAGATAAAGTTAGGCGTGGTGTCGCTGCATACAATGCCAGTGTACGCGATAAGGTAACGCAAGGAGCAGCTTGTGGATTTGACCGCTCAAACATTCACTTCCTACACTGCCATGTGGATGTCGGCTAGCACGGATTTGATAGAATCTATCCCTTAATCCTTGTCAGGAAAAAAATCGGCCCAGCAGTCTCAGATGCAAACTTGGGTGGCACTACAGAAGTCTTCAATCCTAGTCTTGAATCCCACAGTGTATACAGGGTTGTCAAAAGCCCCCACACCCGGTTGGTCCTAGCACAAATATCAAAGACCAGTAGAAAAACAAGAGGTTTAGTAAATAGAGTGCTCACCATGCGCAGGTCCTTTCTGTAGTTGTTCTTGCGGATGATGTGCCTCAGGCTGCTAAGAGTGGCACGCGAGTTCTTGTTGATGGTGATCTTCTCATATGAAGTGGCAGGCTTGCGCTGGCCTGAGGAGTAACAAGAAAAAGCCAAACTACCTCAATCCACATTCTCGGAGTACACTCTGACCTAAATCAATGACATGTCAGTCATGAGCAGGTAGATCCACATGAATGCAGAATCACAGGTACAACAGCTACCGATATCTTAACAGCAACACGAAGCAGCAAGACAAATTTCCTAAGGTGATTCACAACCGAGGTGGATTATCATGACAAATATCAAAGAATCATCATAAACAGGTATGTGGTGGATCTGTACTTGCATTTCCTGGTTGGTATTATGGAGAACCATGTTTACCTGCACGCTTCTTCAGCACGACAACGACACCCTTGCCATCAGCTGCAGGCTGAACACCAACAGTCTTCCTGTGTACCAGCCCGTTGAAACGGAAGGAGTTCTTGGACTTCAGGTTGTTGGGCTCCTGTTAAACAAATGCAAAATACATTTGACTAACAAATCCCATTGAACTTGTTTATCTTAAATCATCAATCTGCAGCATGAACAAATCCTGCAGCACGACTCTGCATGTTCAATCCATATGTATACTGGACAAAAATATTAACGCAACATGTTTCATGAGCTGAAATAAAAGATACCAGAAATGTTCCATACACACAAAGCTTATTTCTCTAAAATGTTGTGCACACATTTGTTTACATCCCTGTTAGTGAGCATTTCTCCTTTGCCAACAATCCATCCACCTGACAGGTGTGTAGGCCCGTGTAGCTCAGTTGGTAGAGCATGGCGTTTGCATTGCCAGGGTTGTGGGTTCGTTTCCCACGGGGGGCCAGTATTTAAAAAATGTATGCACTCACTAACTAAGTTGCTCTGGATAAGAGCGTCTGCTAAATGACTAAAATGTAAATGTGTGGCATATGAAGAATTAAACAGCATGATCATTACACAGGTGCAACGGGGACAAAAGCCCACTAAAACGCCACAGACATCTCAAGTTGAGGGAGCATGCAATTGGCATGATGACTGCAGAAAAGTCCACCAGAGCTGTTGCCAGATAATTTAATGTTATTTTCTCTTTTTGTTAATCTCTGTCATATGAATAAAGAATTGACAGACCATAGACACATTGTCAACATTTCAACACACTCAAAGAACATCTGACTGCATGCATGAACTACTTCATGATCCACCAGGTATGTGGGGTACATTTACTAGGACCACTGATTCTTGGCAATCTGTCAGTTGTACTTACGGTGCTGTAAGTCTGTCCATTCCTCTTGATGAGGAAGCTGGAGCAGTTCCTAATGACCATCCACTGCAGATGAGACGACATGTTGACAAACCTGGGGCAGACAAGAATCGTTAAAGGGATAGCATGCTAGCAGATACCCATAGACTTCCAGTCCAGCTAGTTAGCATTGGCTCGCGAAACTACCACACTACCTTCATCCATTTTTACATTTTAGTCACGCTCTTATCCAGAGCGACTTAAAGGAGCAATTAGGGTTAAGGGCACATCGACAGATTTTTCACCTAGTCGGCTCGGGGATTAGAACCAGCGACCTTTCGGTTACTGGCACAACGCTCTTAACCACTAAGCTACCTGGCTGTCATACTGGACAGACATAAATCGTATCCAGGAGTTTATCGGACTCTGGTGAAGTAGATAAACGGCCTCATTGCCAAAATCCCCCAGTTAGTAAAGTTATATAATACAAACATCAATAAAAGTAAAATATATATATATATTAAAACGAACGTTAGCCAAACAAATAATGTGAGCTTACGCAGTACTTGTTCTACTAACGTTAGCTAAAAGCCAGGCTATAAAACAGAGCAACTTGGCAGGATCGTTATGTCACCTTCCTGTAGTTGACAAAAATGTACCCAATACCAAATGGCTATCTCAAGCCAATTGAATTAGCTAAATGGCTACGGTAGGTAGGAAGCTAGCTAGCTACCTAAATTGCATGTACATGGTCCAGTGGGGTGAGACTGTGAAGATGGTGTGTTAAACCCTTCAACTGCGTTTCCGATTAACGGCATTTACACCGTGCAAAAAATTATCCGATTGACAAACATTATAGCTATACCAGATTACAAATGAGCGCGCACGTCGAAGCCCCGTGTTCGTCTACATGCTGAACAACCTCACCAACTACCTAGTACAGCAGATTGATTTAGGGCCTAGTAGCAGCCTGACAAATTTGAAGTAGTTCGATTACAAAATTCTATAAAAATATCGGTACAATCAATATCACACCTATGTAATAAGAACGTACGTTATGTTATTAAACAATTAGCAATCTAAACATAACACAGAAAGGTCAAATTGTTCTACTTTTTTATACGACGACTAGCACACCAAGCAACCACGTTACCTTTCAGCGGAAAAAGAAGTTAGAAAACGGCGGAAACTTCTTCATCTTCTTCTTCTTCTTCTTCAGTGGGGTTTATCGGTGGTTGGCATCCAACGTTATGGTGCATTACCGCCACCTACTGTACTGGAGTGTGGGCCAGAGACAGGGAGAAACTGTATCTTACCTGCCAGCCCCGTTGCTCTTAAAAAAGATAACAACATATTTGAGACTATATCTATACTGTGGTCATCTGTAGCTCAGCTGGTAGAGCACGGCGCTTGTAACGCCAAGGTAGTGGGTTCGATCCCCGGGACCACCCATACACAAAAATGTATGCACGCATGACTGTAAGTCGCTTTGGATAAAAGCGTCTGCTAAATGGCATATTATTATTATTATATTCTTTAAACTAACTTCCTGTATCCCCTTCTCCCTCATACTAAATCTCATCCTCTCTCTTTCCCTCTTAATGGCGCCGGAGGGGATAACTGCTGTTTTATGGACTCTTAACCAACCGTGCTATTTTGTTAGTTCTTTCACATTGTTTGTAACTTATTTTGTACATAATGTTGCTGTTACTGTCTCTTATGACCGAAAATAGCTTCTGGACATCAGAACAGCGATTACTCACCTTGAACTGGGCAAATCATTTTTATTTTATGAGTCGGACGAGAGGGATTTGCTCCAGACACCCGACAGGGCCCTCATCCCTGTCATTCGCAGTAGAAAGAAAAGGAGATATCGCGGAAGGAGATCTGGGTGCTTGGTAAGGAGCCGGCGACGAGTGGCTAATCTGCCTTTGCCATCGATCCTATTGGCCAACTTACAATCGTTTGATAATAAAATGGACGAACTACAGGCACGAATATCCTACCAACGGGACATTAAAAACAGTAATATCTTATGTTTCACCGAGTCGTGGCTGAACGATGACATGAATAACATACAGCTGGCGGGTTATACACTGTATCGGCAGGATAGAACAGCAGCCTCTGGTAAAACAAGGGGTGGCGGTCTATGTATATTTGTAAACAACAGCTGGTGCACGATATCTAAGGAAGTCTCTAGGTTTTCCTTGCCTGAGGTAGAGTATCTCATGATAAGCTGTAGACCACACTATCTACCAAGAGAGTTTTCATCTATATTATTCGTAGCTGTCTATTTACCACCACAAACCGATACTGGCACTAGACTGCACTCAATGAACTGTATACGGCCATAAGCAAACAGGAAAACGCTCATCCAGAGGCGGCGCTCCTAGTGGCCGGGGACTTTAATGCAGGGAACCTTAAATCTGTTTTACCTCCTTTCTACCAGCATGTTAAATGTGCAACCAGAGGGGGAAGAAAACTCTAGACCACCTTTACTACACACACAGAGACGCGTACAAAGCTCTCCCGCTCCCTCCATTTGGAAAATCTGACCATAATTCTATCCTGTGTTTCCTACTTACAAGCAAAAACTAAAGCAGGAAGCACCAGTGACTCGGTCATTAAAAAAGTGGTCAGATGAAGCAGATGCTAAGCTACATGACTGTTTTGCTAGCACAGACTGGAACATGTTCCGGGATTCTTCCGATGGCATTGAGGAGTACACCACATACGTCAGCTTCATCAATAAGTGCATCGATGATGTCGTCCCCACAGTGACTTTACGTACATACCCCAACCAGAAGCCATGGATTAGAGGTAACATCCACACTGAGCTAAAGGGTAGAGCTGCCGCTTTCAAGGAGCGGGACTCTAACCCGGAAGCTTATAAGAAATCCCGCTATGCCCTCCGACGAACCATCAAACAGGCAAAGCGTCAATACAGGACTAAGATCGAATCGTACTACACCGGTTCTGACGCTCGCCAGATGTGGCAGGGCTTGCAAACTATTGCAGACTACAAAGGGAAGCATAGCTGCGAGCTGCCCAGTGACACGAGCCTACCAGAAGAGCTAAATTACTTCTATGCTCACTTCGAGGCAAGTAACACTTAAACATGCATGAGAGCATCAGCTGTTCCGGATGACTGTGTGATGACGCTCTCCATAGCCGATGTGAGTAAGACCTTTAAACAGGTCAACATTCACAACGCCGTAGGGCCAGACGGATTACCCTGTGCCCAAGAACACTAAGGTAACCTACCTAAACGTCCATAGCCATGAAGTGCTTTGAAAGGCTGGTCATGGCTCACATCAACACCATTATCCCTGAAACCCTAGACCCACTCCAATTTGCATATCGCCCCAACAGATCCACAGATGATGCAATCTCTATTGCGCTCCACACTGCCCTTTCACATCTGGACAAAAGGAGAATGCTATTCATTGACTACAGCTCAGAGTTCAACACCATAGGGCCCTAAAAGCTCATCACTAAGCTAAGGACCCTGGGACTAAACACCTCCCTCTGCATCTGGATCCTGGACTTCCTGACGGGCCGCCCCAAGTTGGTAAGGGTAGGTAACAACACATCCGCCATGCTGATACTCAACACGGGGGACCCTCAGGGGTGCGTGCTCAATCCCCTCCTGTACTCCCTGTTCACTCATGACTGCATGGCCAGGCACGACTCCAACACCATCATTAAGTTTGCCGATGACACAACAGTGGTAGGCCTGATCACCGACAACGACGAGACAGCCTATAGGGAGGAGGTCAAAGACCTGGCCGTGTGGTGCCAGGACAACAACCTCTCCCTCAACGTGATCAAGACAAAGGAGATGATTGTGGACTACAGGAAAAAGAAGAGGACCGAGCATGCCCCCATTCTCATCAATGGGGCTGTAGTGGAGCAGGTTGAGAGCTTCAAGTTCCTTGGTGTTCACATCACCAACAAACTAACATGGTCCAAGACAGTCGTGAAGAGGGCACGACAAAACCTATTCCCCCTAAGGAGACTGAAAATATTTGGCTTGGGTCCTCAGATCCTCAAAAAGGTTCTACAGCTGCACCATTGAGAGCATCCTGACTGGTTGCATCACTGCCTGGTATGGCAACTGCTCGGCCTCCGACCGCAAGGCACTACAGAGGGTAGTGCGTACGGCCCAGTACATCACTGGGGCCAAGCTTCCTGCCATCCAGGACCTCTATACCAGGCGGTGTCAGAGGAAGGCCCTAAAAATTGTCAAAGACTCCAGCTTCCCTAGTCATAGACTGATTTCTCTGCTACAGCATGGCAAGCGGTACCGGAGCACCAAGTCTAGGTCCAAGACGCTTCTAAACAGCATCTACCCCTAAGCCATAAGTCAATAAGACTCCTGAACATCTCTCAAATGGCTACCCAGACTATTTGCATTGCCCCCCCACCCCTCTTTTACGCTGCTACTACTCTCTGTTTATTATCTATGCATAGTCACTTTAATAACTCTACCTACATGTACATATTACCGCAATTACCTCGACTAACCGGTGCCCCCGCACATTGACTCGGTATCGGTACCCCCTGTATATAGCCTCGCTATTGTTATTTTTACTGCTGCTCTTTAATTATGTTACTTTTATTTCGTATAATTTTATATTGTATTTTTTGTGTGATTTTTTGGGGGGGTATTCTTTCTTAAAACTGCATTGTTGGTTAAGGGCTTGTAAGTAATCATTTCACTGTAAGGTCTACACCTGTTGTATTCGGCGCATGTGACAAATACAATTTGATTTGATTTATTTTATTTCATTTATACTGCCCACACTGTAGCAATACATGCTCCACGGTCTCTGTTTCCTGACAATAATCACACTTTCCTGTTGGATGCTTTCCTATCACATTTAATGTCTTATTCAACTGGTTGTGTCCCACCCTTAATCTTGTAAACATAGCCTCCTCTCTTCTGTACCTTCCTGCCGTCCTCCCCTCCACAACTTTCCTCTGTACTTGAAATAAATACCTTCCCTTATTACCTCTATTCCACTGCAGCTGCCATCTCTGCACCATCACTGTATATATCAGTCTTTTTGCCTCTGCCTTGCTCATTGAAAGTTCAACATCAACATCCCCACTACTAAGTGCTTGTTTAACCTGTCCATCTACTGCCTTGTTCCCCTCCACCCCCACATGGGATGGGACCCAAGTAAATCTTATCTGAATACCCATCTGTTTAAACCTGCCATGGGTTTGTAGCATCTCATTAAGCAGGTATTGTCTGCTACGTGAGCTAAAGGACTGGAGACTCATTTACACTGCACATGAATCAGAGCAAATAACTACTCTGTCTTGTTTGACTTCCTCCACCCACTGCAAGGCCAACAGTATGGCCATCATCAGAGCCGTATATACAGCCAGATGATCTGTAATACGTTTCCTGACTTCCACCTCACATTCCTGCACTACAAATGCTGACCCAGTACGTCCTGTCCTTCTTCTTTGATGAGGTTTAATGGCGTTTGGCATCCAATATGTTGCATTGCCACCACCTACTAGACTGGAGTACAACTCCCTGACATTTTGCTTGAAAAATAAAATACAAATAAAATAAAGAAATACCCTACTATCTAACACTAAATCTATTTTTTCCTACCTCATGCCCTCAACCTGAAATGATGGGACATCACCACTTAACACTCCCTGTAACTCTTCTGATGTCAAGTCTCGCACACCCAAATACCTCTCTGCAGCTGCCACCACAAACTCAATTTTCTTCGACTTACGTTCCATTCCTGCAGTACAATTAATAACCATTGCTATAAATGCTAAAAATCTAATCTTACTGAAACATTTATCACTTATTGGCCTGTCCCTCTGTCCTGGTACAGATCTCCTACTCTCACCACTCCTCCCCCTTGACCCATCTTCCTCTACTTTCTTCACTGCCCCAGCATATGACAACTTTAAATTTTAGTCATTTAGCAGACGCTCTTATCCAGAGCGATTTACAGTTAGTGAGTGCATACATTTTTCATACTGGCCACCCATGGGAATCGAACCCACAACCCTGGCATTGCAAGCACCATGCTATGCCAACTAAGCTACAGGAGGCTTCTGCACTACTCTTACCCTGAAATCCTCAACCTGCCTCTCTTGCACATTTCTGATCCCCAACCCCATGGGCACCCCTACAGTTAGCACATACCACTAAAGGGCGGAAACTGGATTACATTGACAGATCCATGCACGTTGAAATCAGTTTTTGCCGAGTGAAAATCAGAAGATGAATCAAAACATTTACATTTACATCATATAGCAGACACTCTTATCCAGAGCGACTTACAAATTGGTGCATTCAACTTATGATAGCAAGTGGGACAACCACTTTTTTCTTATTTGTTATGGGGGGGGGGGGGGGTGTAGAAGGATTACTTTATACTATTCCAGGTATTCCTTAAAGAGGTAGGGTTTCAAGCGTCTCTGGAAAGTGGTCAGTGACTCCACTGTCCTGGCGTCGTGGGGGAGCTTGTTCCACCATTGGGGTGCCAGAGCAGCAAATAGCTTTGACTGGGCTGAGCGGGAACTGTGCTTCCATAGAGGTAGGGGAGCTAGCAGGCCAGAGTTGGATAAACGTAGTGCCCTCGTTTGGGTGTAGGATCAGAGCCTGAAGGTAAGGAGGTGCCGTTCCCCTCACAGCTCCGTAGGCAAGCACCATGGTCTTGTAGCAGATGCGTGCCTCAACTGGAAGCCAGTGGAGTGTGCGGAGGAGCGGGGTGACATGAGAGAACTTGGGAAGGTCGAACACCAGACGGGCTGCAGCGTTCTGGATAAGTTGTAGGGGTTTAATGGCACAGGCAGGGAGCCCAGCCAACAGCAAGTTGCAGTAATCCAGACGGGAGATGGATTGCCTGGATTAGTGCCTGGATTAGGACCTGTGCCGTTTTCTGTGTAAGGTAGGGTCGTACTCTGCGAATGTTGTAGAGCATGAACCTGCAGGATCGGGTCACCGCTTTGATTTTAGCGGAGAACGACAGGGTGTTGTCCAGGGTCACGCCAAGGTTCTTTGCACTCTGGGAGGAGGACACAATGGAGTTGTCAACCGTGATGGCGAGATCATGGAGCGGGCAGTCCTTCCCCGGGAGAAAGAGCAGCTCCGTCTTGCCGAGGTTCAGCTTGAGGTGGTGATCCAACATCCACACTGATATGTCTGCCAGACATGCAGAGATGCGTATCGCCACCTGGTTATCAGAAGGGGGAAAGGAGAAAATGAATTGTGTGTCGTCTGCATAGCAATGATAGGAGAGACCATGTGACTTGGTGTATAGAGAGAATAGGAGAGGGCCTAGAACTGAGCCCTGGGGGACACCAGTGGTGAGAGCACGTGGTGCGGAGACAGATTCTCGCCACGCCACCTGGTAGGAGCGACCTGTCAGGTAGGACGCAATCCAAGAGTGAGCAGCGCCGGAGATGCCCAACTCGGAGAGGGTGGAGAGGAGGATCTGATGGTTCACAGTATCAAAGGCAGCGGATAGGTCTAGAAGGATAAGAGCAGAGGAGAGAGTGTTAGCTTTAGCAGTGCGGAGAGCCTCCGTGACACAGAGAAGAGCAGTCTCAGTTGAATGACCAGTCTTGAAACCTGACTGGTTTGGATCAAGAAGGTCATTCTGAGAGAGATAGCAGGAGAGTTGGCTAAAGACGGCACGCTCAAGAGTTTTGGAGAGAAAAGAAAGAAGGGATACTGGTCTGTAGTTGTTGACATCGGAGGGATCGAGTGTAGGTGACAAATGCCAGTATTTTATAAAACTGTGTTTATGAAGCTATTTTTATGTTTGAATAAAATCTCATATTTAATTTAATTTAATTTTACACTGTGCACTATTTATTCAAATGAATGTCGGAGGGACACTGACAGAACGTTGTAGTTTGTCTAAATGTCATTACTGTGCGTCTCTGTTTATCGGTCATGTCTAGATGGGTCCAGCTTTTTTTCAATTTTAGGTCAAATGTAGTTATGTTTTTGCATTTTAGCTAACCCTTTTCTAAACATAACCTAATTATCCTAACCTGCTGCGTAAATTCTCCTAAACCTGCTACGAATAGTTAATTCTGACAAAAGCAGGATAACTTCTAGCCATGACCCTGTTTTCTAAGCAGGGTCGTGAAATCAGGGATCCATTGGACGCCCCTACCCTAAACCTAACCATTTTACATTTCAACTTCAATGGGTGAGTAGGGGTCCCAAGGATCCCGGATTACACAGACCCATTAAGCTAGAGGGGAGGGTCGTCACTAGTTACCACAGCCACATGGTGCTTTCAAGACAACTGGGAACTCTGAAAAAAACGAGGTCAAATCATGATGTCAGTGATCTTCAGGTCGGAAAGCCGGAGCTTTAGAAAGAGGCCCGAGTTCCAGAATTGGAATTCCGAGTTGGATGACCGTTCCAAACGAATTTTCCCAGTCGGAGATAGTTTTTTTCCAGAGTTCCAAGTTGTCTTGAACACACTGGTCGGAATTAGGAGATTTCCAAGTTCACAGTTCCCAGCTTGAACGCCGCAACAGTCATAAACCTCGCCTATTTCTACAATGTATCTTCTTAAAATGTGATTTTAAACCATTAAAAAAATATATACATGTCAAATAAGCTTTTAATTTGACACGTCAAATAACACAATTCTATTATAGAATGTTGTGTGTGCTGAATTCGCATGTGCAAGCCAATCGCCACAACTACGATCAGTAGCACTGTCAAAGCTGTACAAAAAAAAGTCTGCAAACAAGCACATACACCGGCATCGATGTGTTTACAATAGTGCGATAGTAATAAGGCATTATTTGTTCGACCGAATGGGAAAACGTCTGTGTGAACATTTGAAATAAGATCAGGATCAAACGAGCAGGATCAAAAATGTTTACAAATATCTATGATACAGATGTTATTAGTTAGCTAGCTTTAGCTTGGTACCTAGCTAGCACGAACGCAACCAGCATGAAAACAACGACCAGTAGAAACTGCAGTTATTTTCAATATTCTTAGCAATAATTTAGCAATCCATGTGAGTAAGTATTAGCTAGTAGCCACTTGTTGTTCTCCTATTGAAATAACTAGCAAGCCAGCTACTTAACCCTGTGGCCCAAAACTAATGTTATAAGCATCCAGCTAGCTTCATCTGGCTAGAATGGCTTGACAGCACTGTTTTAAAAAAAAAAATGTCCTTCTCCTTCTCCTTCTCCTTCTCCTTCTTCTTCTCCTTCTTCTTCTCCTTCTTCTTCAAAGAGGTTTAACGGCGGTTGGCATCCAATTTGTTGCATTACCGCCACCTACTAGACTGGAGTAGAACTCCCTTATATTTTGCTTGAAAAATTAAATAAAACAAAGAAATACCCTACCATCTAACACTACACTCACAAATTCAAATTATTATTAATAATTAACACCACCCTACCCCACTATTTAAATATATTCATTCCTACCTCATGCCCTCAACCTGAAATGATGGGACATCACCACTTAACACTCCCTGTAACTCTTCTGATGTCAAGTCTCGCACACCCAAATATCTCTCTGCAGCTGCCACCACAACCTCAATTTTCTTCGACTTATGTTCCATCCCTGCAGTACAATTAATAACCATTAATATAAACGCTACAAATCCAATCTTACTGAAACATATATCACTTGCTGGCCTATCCCGCTGTACTGGTACAAATCTACTACTCTTGACCCCTCTTCCTCTACTCTCTTCACTGCCTCAGCATATGACAACTTCTTCACTACTCTTACCCTGGAAACCTCAACCTGCTTCTCTCGCACTGGACATTTCTGATCCCCAGCCCCTTTGCCACCCCTACAATTAGCACATACAGTTGAATTCTGAAGTTTACATACACCTTAGCCAAATACATTTAAACTCAGTTTTTCACAATTCCTGACATTTAATCCTAGTAAAAATTCCCTGTCTTAGGTCAGTTAGTATCACCACTTTATTTTAAGAATGTGAAATGTCAGAATAATAGTATAGAGGATTATTTATTTCAGCTTTTATTTATTTCATCACATTCCCAGTGGGTCAGAAGTTTACATACATTCAATTAGTATTTGGTAGCATTGCCTTTACATTGTTTAACTTGGGTCAAACATTTCAGGTAGCCTTCCACAAGCTTCCCACAATAAGTTAGGTGAATTTTGGCCCATTCCTCCTGACAGACCTGGTGTAACTGAGTCAGGTTTGTAGGCCTCCTTGCTCACACACGTTTTTTCAGTTCTGCCCACACATTTTCTATAGGATTGAGGTCAGGGCTTTGTGATGGCCACTCCTATACCTTGACTTTGTTGTCCTTAAGCCATTTTGCCACAATTTTGGAAGTATGCTTGGAGTCATTGTCCATTTGGAAGACCTATTTGCGACCAAGCTTTAACTTCCTGACTGATGTCTTGAGATAATGCTTCAATATATCCACATAATTTTCCTTCCTCATGATGCCATCTATTTTGTGAAGTGCACCAGTCCCTCCTGCAGCAAAGCACCCCCCACAGCATGATGCTGCCACCCTCGTGCTTCACGGTTGGGATGGTGTTCTTCGGCTTGCAAGAGTCCGCCTTTTTCCTCCAAACATAACGATGGTCATTATGGCCAAACAGTTCACATTTTTTTTTCATCAGACCAGAGGACATTTCTCCAAAAAGTACGATCTTTGTCCCTATGTGCAGTTGCAAACCGTATTCTGGCTTTTTTATGGTGTTTTTGGAGCAGTGGCTTCTTCCTTGCTGAGCGGCCTTTCAGGTTATGTCGATATAGGACTCGTTTTACTGTGGATATAGATACTTTTATACCTCTTTCCTCCAGCATCTTCACAAGGTCCTTTGCTGTTGTTCTGGGATTGATTTGCACTTTTCGCACCAAAGTATGTTCATCTCTAGGAGACAGAACGCGTCTCCTTCCTGAGCGGTATGACGGCTGCGTGGTCCATGTTGTTTATAGTTGCGTACTATTGTTTGTACAGATGAACGTGGTACATTTAGGCGTTTGGAAATTGCTCCCAAGGATGAACCAGACTTGTGGAGGTCTACAATTTTCTGAGGTCTTGGCTGATTTCTTTTGATTTTCCCATGATGTCAAGCAAAGAGGCACTGAGTTTGAAGGTACAGTGGGGAAAAAAAGTATTTAGTCAGCCACCAATTGTGCAAGTTCTCCCACTTAAAAAGATGAGTGAGGCCTGTAATTTTCATCATAGGTACACGTCAACTATGACAGACAAATTCAGAAAAGAAAATCCAGAAAATCACATTGTAGGATTTTTTATGAATTTATTTGCAAATTATGGTGGAAAATAAGTATTTGGTCACCTACAAACAAGCAAGATTTCTGGCTCTCACAGACCTGTAACTTCTTCTTTAAGAGGCTCCTCTGTCCTCCACTCGTTACCTGTATTAATGGCACCTGTTTGAACTTGTTATCAGTATAAAATACACCTGTCCACAACCTCAAACAGTCACACTCCAAACTCCACTATGGCCAAGACCAAAGAGCTGTCAAAGGACACCATAAACAAAATTGTAGACCTGCACCAGGCTGGGAAGACTGAATCTGCAATAGGTAAGCAGCTTGGTTTGAAGAAATCAACTGTGGGAGCAATTATTAGGAAATGGAAGACATACAAGACCACTGATAATCTCCCTCGATCTGGGGCTCCACGCAAGATCTCACCCCGTGGGGTCAAAATGATCACAAGAACGGTGAGCAAAAATCCCAGAACCACACGGGGGGACCTAGTGAATGACCTGCAGAGAGCTGGGACCAAAGTAACAAAGCCTACCATCAGTAACACACTACGCCGCCAGGTACTCAAATCCTGCACTGCCAGACGTGTCCCCCTGCTTGTCCAGGCCCATCTGAAGTTTGCTAGAGTGCATTTGGATGATCCAGAAGAGGATTGGGAGAATGTCATATGGTCAGATGAAACCAAAATATAACTTTTTTGTAAAAACTCAACTCGTCGTGTTTGGAGGACAAAGAATGCTGAGTTGCATCCAAAGAACACCATACCTACTGTGAAGCATGGGGGTGGAAACATCATGCTTTGGGGCTGTTTTTCTGCAAAGGGACCAGGACGACTGATCCGTGTAAAGGAAAGAATGAATGGGGCCATGTATCGTGAGATTTTGAGTGAAAACCTCCTTCCATCAGCAAGGGCATTGAAGATGAAACGTGGCTGGGTCTTTCAGCATGACAATGATCCCAAACACACCGCCCGGGCAACGAAGGAGTGGCTTCGTAAGAAGCATTTCAAGGTCCTGGAGTGGCCTAGCCAGTCTCCAGATCTCAACCCCATAGAAAATCTTTGGAGGGAGTTGAAAGTCTGTGTTGCCCAGCGACAGCCCCCAAAACATCACTGCTCTAGAGGAGATCTGCATGGAGGAATGGGCCAAAATACCAGCAACAGTGTGTGAAAACCTTGTGAAGACTTACAGAAAACGTTTGACCTGTGTCATTGTCAACAAAGGGTATATAACAAAGTATTGAGAAACTTTTTGTTATTGACCAAATACTTATTTTCCACCATAATTTGCAAATAAATTCATTACAAATCCTACAATGTGATTTTCTGGATTTTTTTTTCTCATTTTGTCTGTCATAGTTGACGTGTACCTATGATGAAAATTACAGGCCTCTCTCATCTTTTTAAGTGGGAGAACTTGCACAATTGGTGGTTGACTAAATACTTTTTTTCCCCACTGTAGGCCTTAAAATACATCCACAGGTACACCTCCAATTGACTCAAATGATTTCAATTAGCGTATCAGAAGCTTCTAAAGCAATGACATAATTTTCTGGAATTTTCCAAGCTGTTTAAAGGCACTGTCAACTTAGTGTATGTAAACTTCTGACCCACTGGAATTGTGATACAGTGAATTATAAGTGAAATAATCTGTCTGTACACAATTGTTGGAAAAATTACTTGTGTCATGCACAAAGTAGATGTCCTAACCGACTTGCCAAAACTATAGTTTGTTAACAAGGAATTTGTGGAGTGGTTGAAAAATGAGTTTTAATTACTCCAACCTAAGTGTATGTAAACTTCCGACTTCAACTGTAAGTACTTTACACCACTGCATATACTTATCTATAACTGGGCTAATAAGTCGATAACTAGCAAAGAATATCAACAAATATGCACATGAACGGCTCTGATCTGATTTGAAAAGCGCATTCACTTGCAGGTGATTGAAAGACGCTTGTGGGCTACCCCCGCAAATTGAATTCTACTCCGTTGCGCTCTGGCTAAGCCTACAACAAAATCACAAACTCAATCTTGCAAAGTTAGATTTATTTTGGTTTGCTGCATTGAAAAGACTTAACAAAACAGCCCCCAAATCAGTCATTTGTGTAAGTGCTGTGCTTGTTGAATGTCCTTCCCTATAAGCGTGCTGAAAGTATGTTGTCAATTTGTTTACTGTAAAATAGCATTGTATCTGGTCAAACACAATTTTTTCCAAAAGTTTACGAAGGGTTGGTAACAGGCTAATTGGTTGGCTATTTGAGCCAGTAAAGGGGGGCTTTACTATTTTTAGGTAGCGGAATTGCTTTTGCTTCCCTCCAGGTCTGGGGGCACACACTTTCTAGTAGGCTTCAATTGAAAATATTGAAAATATGAGTGGCAATATTGTCCGCTATAGTAATTTTCCATCTAAGTTGATTGGTCGGCCCCTGTGGAGTTCTTGTTGTCTATTGCTAGCAAAGCTCCAGGACTTATTTTGTAAATAGCCTAAAAGAAAAGCTTTGACTATAATTTCTCTGATCATTCAGCAAGTTTCCCCTGTCAGCATCTAGCCAATGTCATTGCGAATAGGCGTAGAAATTATTTCAAAGAGATAGCCCGCTGAAATAAAATGATTAAATGCAACAATGATGGCATTTTCTTCTGTAATGAGGCCAGTTTCTGAATTAATTTGTTGTGGCAGAGAGGAGGAAGTAGAACCCTTCAGGGATTTGACAGTTTTCCAGAATTTATCCGGGTTCCCATTACAATCTGAAAGAGAGGATACATAATAATCAGATTTAACCTTTCTGATTTGTTTTAAACGATGATTCCTCAATTGCTTAAAAGCTTGCCAGTCCGGGCCTAAGCCGGTGTTCCTTGCCTTGACCCAAGCATCATCTAGTTTATGAATTATTTCTGATAGTTCCGGAGTGGACCAGTCATTCGATCTACCTTTAACCCTTAATGTTTTGAAGGGAGCATGATTATCCACAATCGTATTGAAGACATCTGCAAAGAGGCTCAAAGCTAAATCAGGTTCAGGGACAGGGTTTCAGTTACTTGAGGGGGAGAAAAAAAACCAGTGGAGGCAGCAAAAGGCAGGTAGCAGTTAGTTGGGGGCCAGGTGGGATTGGGCCAGGCACGTCCAAGTGTAAGGCCAGGGAATCCTCAGTTGTGGTCCTAGAGCCTCAGGCCATCCAGAAGGGGAGACAGAGAAAAGTTGGGAGTTAGTGAGAGCATGGCTAAGACCATAGTACACCACATGCACTGGGGGTAGAGAATAATCAATAGTGTTGCTGTGGGCACTGGAAAATCTGACTAAAACACACACCTGTTTGACCTCGCTGTGTAAGTCTACTTTTGTTACATTCCTGAGTCAGTTCAGGTAGCATTAAATGTCCTGCATGTGTTAACCATGGCAGCCAGCATTGCAAATAAAGAGATGTGCAGAAAGAGAATCAGCCTCTGTGTTTGTTGATCCTTTCCCTTTTATGTATTTTTCATGCCAGGCCCATCTTTTCAAAGAAACTATTTATTTACAATTCTACACACTCTTAGAAAAAAAGGTGTTATCTAGAACCTAAAAGGGTTCTTCAGCTGTCCCCACAGGAGAACCCTTTGAAGAATCAATTTAATTATATCTCTATTTGAGCAAAATAAGTAGTTTCGTTGTGATCACAATAAAATCCTAACAAATTTGTTTGAGCACCACAGTCAGGCAGAAAATCGGGGTTAAATTGTTTTGCTTGCTCTACAGATGGCTATATAGGTCTGCTAATAAAGGACTAATAAAGTCACAGTGCACTAAAAAATAAAAATAAAAAATAGTTTTTTCAGGGTGTGTTGCAGCACCCCTACTTCCCGCGGCTATGGTGGTGGAGACAAACTACCTTCTGATCATTGAAAGTCGATTGACGCTGCCTCGTTTCACAGTGACAACATTCTGAATATTGAATAGCTCCCCGTGTGTTTATGCTAGACTTACCGTTTCTTGTAGTGGCTGCAACTCAATTTACTCTTTCCGCTGATATAAAGCCTGCGCCTATTCCATAATATGTGGCTTGTGAAAGAGGTCTTTTTCTACATGAGAGGATCCAGACAAGAAAATACTCACGAAATCGTCTGTAAACTCCGAATATTTTGAGGTACAAACCAATACATCACCGCCATTGAAAGATGAGACTCTCACGAACACGCCAGTGTCGGGTGTTTTGCTCTGACATCCAAAAAGCTTTATGGCAGTCATCTGAACTTTTTGGCTGTCTGTCTTGCCATGTAGAAATGTATTATTCAATGTTTTTCTATGGGCTTTAGCAGTAAAGGCCAAATTCAATGTATAATCAAATAATATTTTTATATATTTTTTTTATACCTACAGAGGTCCTAAAATTAAAAATGAAATGGCTATATGATACATTTTATGACCACCCTGAAACAATTCCACATGTTAGCTTAGTAGATATTGCGATATAAGCGCTTAGAGACCTACATCAAACATTTCCACAGCCATTTGCAAAAGAGGCAAATGGAAGTTGCATGGTGCTGAGAAACAATTCTTGCTTTATTGAGCTAACAATTTTTCCTTATCTTTTGTTTTAGTTAGTGATGACATCTCAGCCTCCAGGCTCTACAGTACTCGATTACAATGGCAAACTCCACCTTCACCGCTTGCGTACCCAGGCTGTGCAAAATGTGCATACCTCTTGATAAAAAAAGCACACATGACAAGGCCAATGTTATATTTACAGATGTATTTTATGTTGCAAACAATCGCATACAGATATATTGGTACACAATTTTACTGTGCTTATGTGCATGTGTGTGAGAGAGAGCAGTGAGAGCACAGAAAGCAGAAGGAAATCCCTTGGTGAGGGAGACCACAAGAGGGTTAACAAGGCAGAGACAGCAGAGAATGAGTGGGCACTGGGCACTCTAGGGACACACCGCAGCAGAGGTTGTGTGTGTAACACAAATATAAGAGTCTGCTCATCTATGCGTCTTCCTTGATCTAAGTGTGTGTAAAAGAGAGAGAGTGGGAAAGTCTGTTCGTGTGTGTGTGTGTGTTCTTTGCAGCATAGGGATCTTTAAGATCCTTGTGAGTATCTACTAGAAGCCAGTCAGAGAGAGGGAGTATATAGAGAGAAATAGAAAGCCACCCCTCTATTCTCTACCGCCTTACACACATACAGTACGCACCCAAATGCACACACACAGACCATACTTTATCGGTTATCTCTTATTCTACTCCTCCTCCCCATATTATCCTCTGTCACAATTCTCTCTTTGTTCTTTCACACTCTTCTTCTTCCCGATCTCTCTCAGGTAGCATCAGAATAACAGTGGTGGCAAAAAACGAAATAAAACCAAACCCTTAAAGAACAGACGTGATTGGTTTACGTGCACTGTCACAATTACCCAGCATCCACTGGGGAAGGACACAGGAACCATATACCCTTCGCCCCCCACGTCATGACAATGGTATGCACATTTAGACACATTTACAGTACACACATTTTTGGGGGAATTCACCATCCAAGGAATACTTCTTTTTTCTTTTAGTGTGTGTGTGAGAGAGAATGTGTGAGTGTGTAACATTTATTAAGCGTACCCTACATCCAGAATAATTTACATAAAAGGACAATATTTATTTTAAACAGGGCCGGGGGATGAAGGGCAGAGGGGGAGAGCCTGGGTAACAATGGTATAGAGTGCAAGAGGTTGGGCTTAGGTGAGGGTCAGAGAGAAAGGGTAGGATAGTGGGTAGGAGGGGGTATAGGGCTGCTTTTGGGGGGAGAGAGAAGATTAGGGTAGGAGAGGCTGCTATTTGGGGGAGCACTAGGGCTGCTTTTGGGAGAGTAGAGCAGGAGGTTGGGGTGGGGGTTACAGGGCTGTGGTTGGAGGGTAGAGAGGAAGATGAGGAGAGGGAGGTAGCAGGCAGACTCAGCGACACTCCCACACTTTGACTGTCTGATCAACGCTGCCTGTCACCACGTAGGGAGCAGTCCGGTGCATATCTAGAGAGAGAGATACAAATACAGACTGGAATAAAAGCCTGCACACCTATTAGCTCTCCAGGAAGATAATTGACCACCCTTGATGTATACAGTGCCTTCAGGAAGTATTCATAACCCTAGACTTATTCCACAACATTTTTTGTGTTACAGCATGAATTAAACATTTATAAAATATACTGAACAAAAATACATACAGTGGGGGAAAAAAGTATTTAGTCAGCCACCAATTGTGCAAGTTCTCCCACTTAAAAAGATTAGAGAGGCCTGTAATTTTCATCATAGGTACACGTCAACTATGACAGACAAAATGAGAAGAAAAAAAATCCAGAAAATCACATTGTAGGATTTTTAATGAATTTATTTGCAAATTATGGTGGAAAATAAGTATTTGGTCAATAACAAAAGTTACTCAATACTTTGTTATATACCCTTTGTTGGCAATGACACAGGTCAAACGTTTTCTGTAAGTCTTCACAAGGTTTTCACACACGGTTGCTGGTATTTTGGCCCATTCCTCCATGCAGATCTCCTCTAGAGCAGTGATGTTTTGGGGCTGTCACTGGGCAACACAGACTTTCAACTCCCTCCAAAGATTTTCTATGGAGTTGAGATCTGGAGACTGGCTAGGCCACTCCAGGACCTTGAAATGCTTCTTACGAAGCCACTCCTTCATTGCCCGGGCGATGTGTTTGGGATCATTGTCATGCTGAAAGACCCAGCCACGTTTCATCTTCAATGCCCTTGCTGATGGAAGGAGGTTTTCACTCAAAATCTCACGATACATGGCCCCCTTCATTCTTTCCTTTACACGGATCAGTCGTCCTGGTCCCTTTGCAGAAAAACAGCCCCAAAGCATGATGTTTCCACCCCCATGCTTCACAGTAGGGATGGTGTTCTTTGGATGCAACTCAGCATTCTTTGTCCTCCAAACACGACGAGTTGAGTATTTACCAAAAAGTTATATTTTGGTTTCATCTGACATTCTCCCAATCCTCTTCTGGATCATCCAAATGCACTCTAGCAAACTTCAGACAGGCCTGGACATGTACTGGCTTAAGCAGGGGGACACGTCTGGCACTGCAGGATTTGAGTCCCTGGCGGCGTAGTGTGTTACTGATGGTAGGCTTTGTTACTTTGGTCCCAGCTCTCTGCAGGTCATTCACTAGGTCCCCCCGTGTGGTTCTGGGATTTTTGCTCACCGTTCTTGTGATCATTTTGACCCCACAGGGTGAGATCTTGCGTGGAGCCCCAGATCGAGGGAGATTATCAGTGGTCTTGAATGTCTTCCATTTCCTAATAATTGCTCCCACAGTTGATTTCTTCAAACCAAGCTGCTTACCTATTGCAGATTCAGTCTTCCCAGCCTGGTGCAGGTCTACAATTTTGTTTCTGGTGTCCTTTGACAGCTCTTTGGTCTTGGCCATAGTGGAGTTTGGAGTGTGACTGTTTGAGGTTGTGGACAGGTGTCTTTTATACTGATAACAAGTTCAAACAGGTGCCATTAATACAGGTAACGAGTGGAGGACAGAGGAGCCTCTTAAAGAAGAAGTTACAGGTCTGTGAGAGCCAGAAATCTTGCTTGTTTGTAGGTGACCAAATACTTATTTTCCACCATAATTTGCAAATAAATTCATAAAAAATCCTACAATGTGATTTTCTGGATTTTATTTTCTCAATTTGTCTGTCATAGTTGACGTGTACCTATGATGAAAATTACAGGCCTCTCTCATCTTTTTAAGTGGGAGAACTTGCACAATTGGTGGCTGACTAAATACTCCCCCCCCCCACTGTACATGTAAAGTGTTTCATGAGCAGAAATAAAAGATCCCAGAAATATTCCATATGCAGGAAAAAAAAAAAATCTAACATTTTGTGCACAAATTTGTTTACAATGTTAGTGAACATTTCTCCATTGTTAAGATAATCCATCCACCTGACAGGTGTGGCATATCAAGAAGCTGATTAAACAACAATCATTACACAGGTGCACCTTATTCTGGGGACAATAAAAAGCCACTCTTAAATGTGCAGTTGTCACACAACACAACACCACAGATGTCTCAATTTTGAGGGAGCGTGCAATTGGCATGCTGACTGCAGGAATGTCCACCAGAGCTGTTGCCAGAGAATTGAATGTTCATTTCGCTACCATAAACCGCCTCCAACGTTGTTTTAGAGAATTTGGTAGTACGTCCAACCGGCATCACAACTGTAGACCACGTGTAACCACGCCAGCCCGGGACTTTCACATCCGGCTTCTTCACCTGCGGGGTCATCGGGGACCAGCCACCCAGACAGCTGATTAAATATTATTTCCGAAAAAGCATTTAGGTCTGTAATAAAGCCCTTTTGTGGGGAAAAACGCATTCTGATTGGCTAGGCCTGGATCCCAAGTGGGTGGGCCTATGCACTCGCAGGCCTGGCCCAGTCATGTGAAATCCATTGATTAGGGCCTAATGAATGTATTTCAATTGACTGTTTTCCTTATATGAACTCTAACTCAGTAAAATATTTGAAATTGTTGCATATTGTTATGTTCAGTATATACACTACCGGTCAAAAGTTTTAGAACACCTTCTCATTCAAGGTTTTTTCTTTATTTTCACTATTTTCTATATTGTAGAATAATAGTGAAGACATCAAAACTATGTCATGTAGTAACCAAAAAAGTGTTAAATAAATCTAAATATTTTTAATATTTGAGATTCTTCAAATAGCCACCCTTTGCCTTGATGACAGTTTTGCACACTCTTGGCATTCTCTCAACAAACTTCATGAGGTAGTCACCTGGAATTCATTTCAATTAACAGGTGTGCCTTCTTAAAAGTTAATTTGTGGAATTTATTTCCTTCTTAATGCGTTTGAGCCAATCAGTTGTGTTATGTCAAGAACAGCTCAAATTAGCAAAGAGAAATGACAATCCATCATTACTTTAAGACATGAAGGTCAGTCAATCCGGAAAATGTCAAGAACTTTGAAAGTTACTTCAAGTGCAGTCGCAAAAACCATCAGGTGCTATGATAAAACTGGCTCATGAGGACCGCCACAGGAATGGAAGACCCAGAATTACATCTGCTGCAGAGGATTTCATTTCATTTCATTTCATTTCAAGTTCATTAGAGTTACCAACCTCAGAAATTGCAGCCCAAATAAATGCTTCAGCGTTCAAATAACCGACACATCTCAACATCAACTGTTCAGAGCAGACTGTGTGAATCAGGCCTTCATGGTCAAATTGCTGCAAAGAAACCACTACTAAAGGACAACAATAATAAGACGAGACTTGCTTGGACCAAGAAACACGAGCAATGGACATTAGACCAGTGGAAATTTGTCCTTTGGTCTGGAGTCCAAATTGGAGATTTTTGGTTCCAACCGCCGTGTCTTTGTGAGACGCGGTGTGGGTGAACGGATGATTTCTGCATGTGTATTTCCAACCGTAAAGCATGGAGGTGGTGTTATGGTGTGGTGGTGCTTTGCTGGTGCCACTGTCTGTGATTTATTTAGAATTCAAGGCACACTTAACCAGCATGGCAACCACAGCATTCTGCAGCGATACACCATCCCATCTGGTTTGGGCGTAGTGGGACTATAATTTGTTTTTCAACAGGACAATGACCCAACACACCTCCAGGCTGTGTAAGGGCTATTTGACCAAGAAGGAGAGTGATGGAGTGCTGCAGCAGATGACCTGGCCTCCACAATAACCCGACCTCAACCAAATTGAGATGGTTTGGGATGAGTCTCCCGAGTGGCGCAGTGGTCTAAGGCACTGGTCTAAGGCACTGCATCGCAGTGCTAGCTGTGCCACTAGAGATCCTGGTTCGAATCCAGGCTCTGTCGTAGCCGGCCGCGACCGGGAGTCCCATGGGGCGGCGCACAATTGGCCCAGCGTCGTCCAGGGTAGGGGAGGGAATGGCCGGCAGGGATGTAGCTCAGTTGGTAGAGCATGGCATTTGCAACGCCAGGGTGGTGGGTTCGATTCCCACGGGGGGCCAGTATGAAAAAAATAAAAAAATTAAAAATGTATGCGCTCACTAACTGTAGAGCGTCTGCTAAATGACTAAAATGTAAATGTAATGAGTCGGACCGCAGAGTGAAGGAAAAGCAGCCAACAAGTGCTCAGCATATGTGGGAACTCCTTCAAGACTAATGGAAAAGCATTCCAGGTGTAGCTGGTTGAGAGAATGCTACAAGTGTGCAAGGCAAAGGGTGGCTATTTGAATAATCAACACTTTTTTGTTACTACATGATTCCATGTGTGTTATTTCATAGTTTTGATGTATTCACTATTATATTAGTATATTATTTCACACATCTACACACCCATCTACACATAATGACAAAGTGAAAACATGTTTAGACATTTTTGCACATTCATTGAAAATGAAATACAGTGCATTCAGTATTCAAACGACCCCACTTTTTCCACCCCCTCAATCTACACAAAATACTCCCATAATGACAAAGCAAAAACAGGTTTTTAGAAATTTTTGCAAATGCATATATTTTTTTATAAAATAAATATTCAGACCCTTTACTCAGTACTCTGTTAAAGCACCTTTGGCAGCGATTACAGCGTTGAGTCTTCCTAGGTATGACGCTACAAGCTTGGCACACCTGTATTTGGGGAGTTTCTCCCTTTCTTCTCTGCAGATCCTCTCAAGCTTTATCAGGTTGGATGGAGAGTGTCGCTGCACAGCTATTTTCAGGTCTCTCCAGAGATGTTAGATCGGGTTCAAGTCCGGGCTCTGTCTGGTCCACTCAAGGACATTCAGAGACTTGTCCCAAAGCCACTTCTGCGTTGTCTTGGCTGTGTGCTTAGGGTCGTTGTGCTGTTGGAAGCTGAACCTTTGCCCCCAGTCTGAGGTTCTGGGCACTCTGTAGCAGGTTTTCATCATGGATCTCTCTGTACATTGCTCTGTTCATATTTCCCTCGATCCTGACTAGTCTCCCAGTCCCTGCCACTGAAAAACATCCCCACAGCATGATGCTGCCACCACCATGCTTCACCTTGGTGCAAGGTTTCCTCCAGACGTGATGCTTGGCATTCAGGCCAAAGAGTTCAATCTTGGTTTCATCAGACTAGAGAATCTTGTTTCTCACGGTCTGAGAGTCCTTTAGGTGCCTTTTTATGCAAACTCCAAGCGGGCTTACATGTGTCTTTTACTGAGGAGTGGCTTGCGTCTGGCTACTCTACCATAAAGGCCTGATTGGTGGAGTGCTGCAGAGATGGTTGTCCTTCTGGAAGGTTCTCCCATCTCCACAGATGATCTCTGGAGCTCTGTCAGAGTGACCATCGGGTTCTTGGTCACCTCCCTGACCAAGGCCCTTCTCCCCCGATTGCTCAGTTTTGCCGGGCGGCCAACTCTAGGAAGAGTCTTGGTGGTTCCAAACTTCTTCCATTTAAGAATGATGGAGGCCACCGTGTTCTTGGTGACCTTCAATGCTGCAGATTTGTTTTCCTACCCTTCTCCAGATCTGTACCTCGACACAATCCTGTCTCGGAGCTCTACGGACAATTCCTTCGACCTCATGGCTTGGTTTTGCTCTGACATGCACTGTCAACTGTGGGATTTTATATAGACAGATGTGTGCCTTTCCAAATCATGTCCAATCAATTCAATTTACCACAGTTGGACTCCAATCAAGTTGTAGAAACATCTGAAGGATGATTAATGGCAATAGGATGCACCTGAGCTCAACTTCGGGTCTCGTAGCAAAGGTTCTGAATACTTATGTAAATAAGGTATCTTTTTTTATAAAATATTTTTTTAATTTGCAAAACATCTAAAAACCTGTTTTTGCTTTGTCATTATGGGGTATTGTGAGTAGATTGATGAGGAATAAAATTAATTTAATCTGTTTTAGATTAAGGCTGTAACGTAACAAAATGTGGAAAAAGGGAAGGGGTCTGAATACTTTCCAAATGCACTCTCATTTACATAAGTATTCACACTAGGCTTCGGCAGTATACCGTATACCGGGGTATTTGGAAATAGCCACGGGATGGTTTTTCTAATACCGTCAAAACTATTTCTTATACGTTTTTTTTACATTTTAATATTTGTAGCTACTTCAAGTAAATACCTGCAGTCAACTTGTGCAATACATTATGAGATAAAGCAGATCGTGTTTTTCATTTTACATTATGAAGCTTACAGTTGAGCCATTCACATGTTTGTTTGTAAATAACACATTGGGAGAAAGCGGGAGCAGGTGAGTCTAGCTGTGTATTTGGTTTAACTTGCCAGTTAGCTAAGTAAGTGGCTGAATTAATAAGGAGACATGGCATCATATAGTCTTAGCTTTCTGCCATGTTTGAGAAGTCCAAGCGCTTTGGATGAGTTATCTGTAGAGCTGTCACTGCTATCTTCATTTCCAGTGCGTTAGTTCTCCTCTCTGCCTCAGTCTGCACCTCCCCTCTGCCCTCTTCTCCAAGCAGAGCTTTTGTGACTCCACACAGACACAGCATGTAGACATGCTGCTCCAGAGAATGCTTAAAAACTTTGTGCAAATGAACTATGTTTCTCGCTCACATTCGCTTGTAAAATGTCCAAACTCACCAAAAATGACATTCGGTAACTACTACCTATATATGCATAATTTTGAGCTGAATTGCCTGTTTGCAATTAGTTTATTTTCGTTTGCGCTCATTAGCATATTTAGCTAGCAGCCCCCTTCTGGACTAAGCCAGTAATACTGTAAATCCCGGGATGAGAGAAGGACGGTATGACGATATGAAAATGTGGTTACTGTCCAACCCAATAACTACTCTGTAGAAGCACCTTTGGTGGCGATTACAGCTGTGTCTTTTGGGGTAAGTCTCTAAGAGCTTTGCACACCTGGATTGTATTTGCCCATTATTCTTTTTTTTTTTTATTGTTCAAGCTCTGTCAAGTTGATTGTTGATCTTTGCTAGACAGCCATCTTTGAGTCTTGCCATAGATTTTCAAGCCGATTTAAGTCAAAACATTAACTAGGCCACTCAGGAACATTCAATGTCATCTTGGTAAACAACTCCAGTGTATTTTTGGCCTTGTGTTTTAGGTTATTGTCCTCCTGAAAGGTGAATTAGTCTCACAGTGTCTGTTGGAAAGCAGACTGAACCAAGTTTTCCCTCAAGGATTTTGCCTGTGCTTACCTTTATTCAGTTTATTTTTAACCTAAAAACTCCCTAGTCCTTGTCAATGACAAGCATACCCACAACATGATGCAGCCACCACCATGCTTGAAAATATGAAGTGGTACTCAGTGATACGTTGTGTTTGCCCCAAACATAACGCTTTGTATTCAGGACAAAAAGTTAATTTCTTTGCCACATTTTTTGCAGTATTACTTAACCTTTTCAACCGTGAGTTCCAAATATCTCTAACGATCACCCCAGCATGAGTTTTTTTATGCGCGCGATGTCGGAATGCACTCACTGTTCCAAAATGTGATTGTTACGCAACAGGACAGTTATAACCCGCGCTGCCCTCAAACCAAGGCAAGCTGCCTGCTAATTATCTATAGGCAGTTTCAACTTGTCAATGTCATATTATTTACTAACAGTTTGAATTGAGTTCTGTTCCACCTCCTCATTAATTCACATAAGAAGTAGCCCATTTCACTGAGGACAATTTATGTTTGAGGCTTTACTGAGCCGGACAAACTTCTATCTTCAACAAGAGCCAAAGCACTTCCCCAGTAATTCCTCAGATCAAGTATGAAGACACTGCACATCTCTAGTCAGAACAGGCCTTGCAAAAACTTATTCCCCCGCCACATTTTATGGCTGGTGCCCACATTGTCTTCATTGTTGTTTTCCTTACAAATTGGACATGTGCGTTCCTACCAAAGTAAGTGCCTTATTTTCGGTATATCGTGTTGTCGTTTCTACTGTAGCATACCATATGTATGGAGCATAATGTATTTACTGTTTAATTCATATTTTCGTGTACTGGTGACAAATCATGCACTCCGATTCTTGCATAGATTGTAATGGACACGTGTGTAAAATACTTTTTTGAAGGTTGTACAGATTATGATGAGCTAATGCTAAGATATTTACCAGCTATGTGTGGCGCCATGTTTATTGACGTCATACAATGCATTCTGGTTGTCACATAAGCGTCTGTCAGACCAAAGATGTTACAACAAGGGATAGTTCACTCAACTGTTTTATGGTGCTTTTAAGATAACTGGGAATTCAGAAAAATAAGAGGTCAAGTCATGACGTCAGTGATCTTCAGGTCGGAGCTCTAGAAAGAGGCCAGAGTCGGAATTCCAAGTTGGATGACCGTTCAAAACCATTCCAGTAGGCTTGTATTTGGTGTGATGATCTGCGAAGTGATAACATTTTATTTGCTTTGTGATTTATCAAAAACGGTAAACGACTTGTCAAGTCATGTGCTCCGGTTCTTGTACACACTAACACGTACATCGAAGATTTGTAATATGCTGAAAAGTGGCCAAACTAAGTTCATATTTTTAAGGCAATGGGCGCAGCCATCTTTGACTTTGTTTATTTGCGTCTTATAGTGAATGGCATTCTGGGATTAGGGAGTTTTTGCTTATCAAACTTAAACAAACATGGCTGCCATCATAAAGAATTTAGCTGCTGTTAGCTTAGCTGACATGTATCTCTTTTCTAAACAATATTACATTTCTCCCTTGTACTCACCAGAGATGTGGTACATTGTAAAGAAGTCTAGATGTTAGGTCGCTAATTTATGTTTTGTTTTTTGTCAGCGCAACCTGTTATTTAGACTGGTTTATGTTTGGATGATGAAGTTAGCATTGATATTTTACAATAAAAGGTGAAATTGAGGAATAAAGTTGTGAAGACCTTTATTTCCCATCAGTACAAAACATTTTTTTGATGCTTTTCAGACAACAATGCTGTTTAGACGCGTTTGTTGCATCATACGTTCTGTTGTTACTGTTCCAATCACATACTTGTGATGGTACGCTGCAGGAACCACATGATCAAAACTATGTGATCGTATGCGTCAAAGGGTTACGTGCCTTGTTGCATACATGATATATGTTTTGGAATATTTTTATTCTGTACACAGGCTTCCTTTTCACTCTGTCATTTAGGTTAGTATTGTGGAGTAACTACAATGTCGTTGATCCATCCTCAGTTCTCATATCACAACCATTAAACTCTGTAACTGTTTTAAAATCAACATTGGCCTCATGGTCAAATTAATGAATAACTTCACCATGCTCAAAGGGATATTCAGCGTCTGCTTTATTGTATTTTTACACATCTACCAATCAGTGCACTTTTTTGCAAGGCATTGAAAAAGCTCCCTGACCTTGGTGGTTGAATCTGTGCTTGAACTTCACTACTCCAATGAGGGACTTACAGATAATTGTATATGTGGGGTACAGAGATGGGGCAGTCATAAAAAAATTAATGTTAACCACTATTATTGAACACGGAATGAGTTGTTAAAACTTGTTAAGCACATTTTACTCCTGAACTTTAGAGTTGCCATAACAAAGGGGTTGAATGCTTATTGACTCAAGACATTTCAGCTTTTCATTTTTTATTAATTTCTAAAATGTTCTACAAACAAAATTTCACTTTGACATTATGGGTATTGTGTGTAGATCAATGACACAAAATCTCAATTTAATAAATGTTGAATTCAGGCTATAACAACAAAATCTGGAAAAAGTAAAGCGGGTGAATACTTTCCGAAAGCACTGCAACATTACAACCAAATACGTGTTATGCCTTTTGAAATAATTTGCTCATTCATCAAATGGCTATGGTATGCTACAAATATTTTTATTCAGGTGAAGCGAGCCCACACATTTTCTTCAGGAAATTTACGTTTTCAAGTTTAGTCATATATACCTTAGAAGTGTTTCCTTTGCAGGCTGACTAGTATCTATTGAGTTGCAATGTCCCATACACTGGATGGCCAAATCAACTGGAAGTATCTACAAAACAAGTTTTGAAGCCACATAATCCAAAAGAAAGGCTACATCTAAATCGTTTTTCCAAAAATAATTATTCGCGATTCAAATTTGTATTTTGATTCACATGAGCAACGGCCCACTTGTCTCGCACACATGCAGGTGATGCGTGCAAACACAGACGCGGTAAAGTGTCATTCCGATCCTGGCTGATATGTTGAATTTGATTTGATTGATAAAACATTTAAAAACTGGGCCTAAATAAATTACATTAACATAAATTACTAAATTAATTTCCATTACATTTCCTAAACTTTTAGGATTTTATCATTTTCCCAAACGTTTCTAAGCCTGGAAAACCAGAATTATTATGACCATACGAACCCTGATGGATTGGTTAGCGGTAGAACTGTGGAACTGGCAGAAGTGTTGGAGATTACATACCCTGAAAAAGGTGGTTTTGACTAGTACTACAATCTTTAAAGGGAATGCACACACACTCTTACCTAGAGAGGTAACAAAGTGTTCGTGGGCACACAGGGTCTTCATGCAGCGCTTGTTCTTGTAGTCCCAGATCCTCAGAGTCTTATCATCAGCACAGCTCACTATGAACCTGCCTCCAGGGTGCACCAACACACCACGCACCCAGTTATCATGACCTACCTAGAGAGAGGAGAGAACACACACAACCAACCTGAGAAAAAAACACTTTGGACATCCACACATACCCAGTTATCATGACCAATAGTGCTACCTGAGGGGAAGGTAACACACAAACATTACACAAACACACACAGCTATGTCTTACTATACTTCTGAGGACTTTTTGGGGACCAACAATTGATTCCCAATTAAAAACCCTATTTTCCCTAACCTTTAACCCCTAACCCTAATTCTAACCCTAAAATAGCCTTTTTACAAATGAGAACTGGCAAAATGTCCTCACTTCTCAGAATTTTAGTTGGTTTACTATTCTTGAGGACTTCTGGTACTCACAAGTATAGTAGAATGTGCATGCACGCACATACACACACACACACACACTAACCAGAGTCATAAGGCACATGCCAGTGCTGATGTCCCACATCTTGATGGTCTTATCTCTAGAGCCAGAGATAAGGAATGGACCGGGCTTCCCACTCTTCTTACTCTACAGAGAGGGGGTGGGGGTGGGGGATGCTTATCAGCATGAAAAAAGCAGTTGTATTGCCGAAAAACATGCTTCATCACTTCAAAATACTTCACATAGTTTAGAGGTTCTCCTCACCTCTGAGCCAGTAGCCTCCAGGATAGTGGGGTGAGCGGTATCGGGGGCCCAGGCGATACACTCCACCACGTGTTCGTGCTCCCGTAGCTCAGCCTTACACTCCTTGGAGTTGGCCACCCACACACGCACCGTCTGGTCGTTGGAACAGCTGGCAATCAGAGAACCATCCTGGTTGGGCCGGACCATCCTCACCCATTCCCTGTGGCCTGTAAACGTCTTCACACAATACCTAGAAAAAGAAACACGTCGCCAGTTATATATACACACACACATACACTATATACAAAAGTATGTGGACACCCCTTCAAATTAGTGGATTCGGCTATTTCAGCCACACCCGTTGCTGACAGGTGTGTAAAATCAAGGGACCGCCAAGTGCTGAAGCGAGTAAAAAACGTCTGTCCTCGGTTGAAACTCTCACTACAGAGTTCCAAACTGCCGCTGAAAATAAAGTCAGCACAAAAACGGTTTTTCGGGAGCTTCATGAAATGGGTTTCCATGGCCGAGCATCCGCACACAAGCCTAAAATCACCATGCGCAATGCCAAGTGTCGGCTGGAGTGGTGTAAAAGCTTGCCACCATTGGACTCTGGAGCAGTGGAAACGCGTTCTCTGGAGGGATGAATCACGCTTCACCATCTGGCAGTCCGACGGACGAATCTGGGTATGGCGGATGCCAATGCACAATGCCAACTGTAAAGTTTGGTGGAGGAGGAATAATGGTCTGGGGCTTTTATTCATGGTTCAGACTAGGTCCCTTAGTTCCATTGAAGGGAAATCTTAACGCTACAGCATACAATGACATTCTAGACGATTCTCTGCTTTCAACTTTGTGGCAACAGTTCAGCGAAAGCCCTTTCCTGTTTCAGTATAACAATGCCCCCATGCATAAAGCGAGGTCCATACAGAATTGGTTTGTCGAGATTGGTGTGGAAGAACTTGACTGGCCTGCACAGAGCCCTGACCTCAACCCCATCGAACACCTTTGGGATGAATTGGAACGCCGACTGCGAGCCAGGCCTAATCGCCCAACATCAGTGGCCGACCTCACTAATGCTCTTGTGGCTGAATGGAAGCAAGTCCCCGCAGCAATGTTCCAAAATCTAGTGAAAAGCCTTCCCAGAAGAGTGGAGGCTGTTAGAGCAGCAAAGGGAGGACCAACTCCATATTAATGCCCGTGATTTTGGAATGAGATGTTCGACGAGCAGGTGTCCACATACTTTTGATCATTTAGTGTAGCTAGACACACACACACACACACACACACACACCTCTCCAGCAAAACCGGAATACTGGACACCAGAATGTGTCAGTCTGTGTATATGTTCGAACCTCCCTTCACTGGACTAATATAACAGGAGATACAGTATTTCAGCACCTGATAAGTGAGATAAGTGTGTGTCTCACCCAGTGGCCACCTCCCACATCTTGATGGTCTTGTCTCTGGAGGCGGAGACTATGTGGTCTCCGTTGGGCATGATCGCTACAGACGACACGTTGTGGTCATGACCTGAAACAGACAGACAGACAGATAGGGGAGAAAGCAGGAAAGGGACATCAGTAAGCCCACTTTACAATACATAGTACATCACCGTAATTACATTGTAGTAACCAAAGATATAGAATAATTATATTTATATGGCAGTAATCACGTAAGTACACTGTAACAACAGTGTAGGTATGTACACATTAGTTAATAGTGCTTGTTTGCTGTTAAGCAACTTGGAGGAACACACAACCAGACACAGACACCCCAGTGCCCTCACCGTGCATGGTGCGGATGCACTCAAAGCCCTGGAAGTCCCACAACTTGATGGTCATGTCTGCAGAACAGGAGGCCAGCAGCTTGCCCGTCTGGTCAAAGGAGATGTCCTGGACAGAGTCTGTATGGCCCTTCAGTGTCCGCTCAAAGTCCCCTGCCTCATAGTCCCACACCTAGAGAGAGAGACACGCGCACACACACGAAACACAAACACACAGTTATTCGGTTAATTACTTTGAAAAATTTTCCAACATGACAGGGCAATAAACTTTCTCTGGGTCAATGCATATGAGTGAGTGTGAAAAAGAGAGAAATAAAAAGAAAGAAGAGAGCGAGCAAGCAGGAAAGAGAGATGAGAGAAAGGAAGAAGTTAAGAGAGAGAGAGCAGGATGAGAGTCGCATGTATCCCAGGGTGCAGTGCTCCATGCTCTGCCAGCATTGCGCCGGTTCCCAGAGCATTACCCCATCTCGACGTAGATAAGCAGTGACAAAGCACAAAAGACAAGGAAAGAGAGAAGGGGGGAGTGAAAAGGAGAGCAATAGAGCGGGAGAGTGGAAGGGCAGAGATAGAGAAAATGAGAGCAATAGAGCCAGAGTAGAAGAGCGAGAGGATATCGAGAAGATGAAGGGGAGGAACAGCAGTTATAGCAGGAGCAGAGAACTAATGCGCCAGTCACTGACATTCAGCTGCGGCCAAATATATTGGCACCCTTGCACTTTTCGTAGATAATTCTCTATTTCTCTTTAAATAAGTTGAAACTGAATAAAATATTGGATTTTCAATATTGCAGAACCAATTTAATTTTTATAAACATAAGTTTACAATTTTAATTGAGAAAATAAACACAATGGCATGGCCAAAGTTATTGGCACCCCAGAGCTAGTACCTGGTTGCACAGCCTTTGGCCTAGATAACTGCAGGCAAACACTTCCTGTACCCTTCAATGAGCTTGCTGCACCTTTCTACTGGCAATTTGGCCCACTCTTCAGCAGCACAATGCACTAATTCTTTAATGTTTGAGGGGTGCCCTTCACCAACTGCTGTTTTCTGATCGCGCCATAGGTTTTGGATGTGATTCAGATCTGGACTCTTTGCTGGCCACTCCAGAACAATCCAGTGTTTCTTCTTAAACCATTCTTGGGTGCATTTTGATGTGTGTTTGGGGTCGTTGTCCTGCTGGAACACCCACAACCTTCAAAATGGACACTGGGTTGAACATTGGACTCCAAGACACCTGATAATCTCCTCATTTCATGATGCCTTGTGCATGTTCAAGGCCCCTAGTATGAGATGTGACAAAAGCAAACCCACAGCATTATCAAACCTCCATGTTTGATTGTAGGGAGGGTGTTCTTTTTATAGAATTATTAATTTAGTCGTCGGTAAACAGCGCTGATCTGTACAACCAAGAGCTACAATTTTGTTTAATTGGGTCACAGAAAATTTCCCCCGGATTTAGGCTGGTTTAGGTGGGTTTTTGAGAAGTTCAATCAAATCAGGCTTTCTTGTGTGCCCTTCAGCAGTCGAGTCGTCCTATGTTTACCAACAGTTTTGTCCATGTCTTTATTTTCTAAACTAAATTTGTACACTTAAGTTTATTGGTTTGACCATTTTCACTGGTTCTGCAATGTTGAAAATCCAACAAGGTGTGGAGACCAATTATTATTTCAATTTCAACTTATTTGAGAAGAAATAGGGAATTATTTAAGAAAAGTGCAAGGGTGCCAATATATTTGGCCGCAACTGTATGTGTGCTAGATAAAATAAACGTGGATCTTATATATGCCTATATCTCCCTGGTACACATACACATTTGCAGTACTTTTAAACCAAGATCTTAGAAAATGATTGACACGTGCACACTCCGCACACATACAGACCTTGATGGTGGCGTCCTCAGAAGCGGTGACCATGACGGAGAAGACAGGGTGGAAGATGACCCGTGTGACGGGGGAGCGGTGGCCGCTTAGGGCGTATCTCTCTGGGGGACGGGGGATCCACTCCTTAGGGTCCCTCTTCTGGGCCACCGGACCCCCTAGAGTCATCTCCTCCTTGGCCTCGTTCAGCTTCGACTCCAGCTCCATCACCTGGGGGAGAGGGGAGAGGGGGGAGGGGGAGAGAGAGAGAGAGAGGGATGGGAGAAAGGTGCGGGGGGAGGTAGGGGAGTGAGAAGATAAAGGTGTGGAAAAGATGAGAACAACGCAAGAGTAGAAGAGGTGATAGTTCAGTTGGTTGTTCATTGTTTTCCAACAGAGTTATTTCACTCATACTCCAGATATACACAGATTTTTTTATTGATCCTTTATTTAACCAGAGGTCACATTGAGATTTACATCTCTTTTACAAGTGAGCCCTGGCCAAGAAAGCATCCTACATATAGTAAACACATGAGACAACACAAAATAAAACATAACAACTGTTACAATGGTGCAAAGTGCATAAGATCTTAAAAGAGCAGGTTTAAAAACATGTGCAATTCCAATCTGGGATTTAAAATCATCAAACACACACACACACACACACACACACACCAAACACCATAACACTACAAACATGACGTCAACACTCACCTTTTTCTGTAATCTGATGACTGAGGTCCATTTCTTTTCCAAAAGACCAGCGTACTTCTTATCTAACTCCTCATTCTGGGGAACAGAGGGAGTGGGAGACAGAAATTGAAAAATGAGAGAGAGTGATCTCTAGGTTTCAAATAATTGCAAGGAAATGAAAGAATAGGTTAGTGTGGCAGTTTTGGGGTAAGTTAGTGTGTGCGTGCTCTTGCCATATCTAACTCAGACTCTTTCTTGAAGGTGGAATAGGCTTCTTCATAGCCATTTGAGCGGAGGTAGTCTCCGATCGCTCGGTTTCTGGGAAAGAGAGAGGAGAGCGAGAGGAGAGAGAGAGAACAAAACCCCATCTGTCAACACGCACATTATATTCCAAGGTTTTCAGTCGTCATAATCATGCCGGGTATGTAACAACATCTGTAACTTACATTTTCACTTAGTGCACCATTACAGTTTCAGCCGAGCATATTTCATTCAGTCAGTGTTTTCCATGCTCTGTGACTGAGTCGTGGCTAAATTGTGGGACCTCTGCTGACAACAGCAATATCAGCAGCTCCACCTTAAAATAAATCTCAGTTCCACCTTAAGACAGAAAGAGATGTGGACACACACACTTTTGCTGATACAGTATTTAAGGAGGAATAGTAACTAACTGCAGCAGAGCTTCTGCCAGACAGACAGGTGTGCTGCAGTTAGTTACTATTCCTCCTTAAATACTGTATCAGCAAAGTGTGTGTGTCCAGTGAAACGTTTCCTCTAGGAAAACAATGCTGAAGAATGAATCACACCCAGTGTTTCTGGTTGTCATGGAAACATGCAGACTGCTGGAACACTCAGAAGAAGCAGATCGCACACACACACACACACAGTTGTACACACACTCACACTGAGTGGCAGCATGGTTCTGTTCTCTGATGTGGGCTAAATGTTTTATGAGCAGCAGCTCTAAGTTTAGGCGGTGACATCATCAGCACTCAAGTGTAACCTGTATGAGTGAGTGTGTCGGAGAGAGAGAATGCAAGTATGTATGCGGCTGTGCACACTATTTCTTTCAGAGAGAGAATGTGGTGTGTCTATGAGGTCAACCTTTGGCCCAGTGTGCCATCAGAGAGCAGTATGTTTCCACAGGCTGTTTCCTGTCTGCAGAGCTACAGAACTCTACTACACTGCAGAGCCACACGACCAAACCCCCGATGCGCCTGGCACCTACTACCATACCCCGTTCAAAGGCACTTCAATATTTTGTCTTGCCCATTCACCCTCTGAATGGCACACAACAATTGTCTCTAGAACTGCCAAAGGCCACTGACATCTGATTTTGTAAATATAAAAAGCCCCCCAAAAAAGCAATGTCCTGCTCCTTTCCAGACTTTTCCTAAATGGTTGTATTTTACATTGCTCATTTGTCAGAATATTGAAATCACAAACAGAAAAAGCATTGAGCGTTTTTACCATTTTTCTTCTCATACCTATTGCCAACTTAACCTGCCAAGACAATGCGCTGTAGGACGTTGGTACACAGCCAGGCGCTAATGAGTCGCTTTCCTCACTGAATGAATGACAAATGGATGATAATTGTGCACATTACTTCACAATTGTATAAAAAATTAGGCCCAACTGCATGACGAGGTTGATTTAATTTAGAAAGACAATAGTGTAATGATTTGCATATTTATCAGCTTTGGCGCTCATGTTTATAGCAAATAAATTGACTGCGTGCCTTGTGGGTTGATATAATTTTATTTGACATTTTACGGGACTGTTTTATCTACTAGAACGCTATTACTAATAACATGTATTGTAAAGGGAAATGAAAACATGATAGGTGTTGCAGTAGGCTTTTAGAATAATGCAAAACATCTCCTTGACTCTATCCGAGTTGATGAACGAAGGGAAGCAAACGATGGCAGCCCACTGAAAGGATGACAAATGGATGAATGGGCGATAATTGTGCACGTTACTTCACAATCAAATTTTAAATTAGGCCTAACTGAACGATAAGGAGGGTGAAGAGGTTGATTTAATTTAGAACATCAATAGTGTAACGATGAGTTTGTATTATGCCTATTCATCATCGTTGGCAGTCATCTTATTAATTTGACCGCACGCCTTGTGGGTTGATACATTCTCTTTTACTTTGTAAAAATAAGCTGTTACGGGACTGTTCTATTTACTATAACGCTAATCACATTTATTGTAAGGGAAACGAAAACATGCTACGTGTTGCAGTAGGCCTTTAGAATAATGCAATACAAATAATTGACTCAAAGTTGATGAGCAAGGGGAAACAAAATGATGCCAGTCAGCCTGTCGAAACTACACCTAAACTATACCAAAACTAATTTCACACATAATAAGAGAGCCTATAGACAAGACTAAATTGACAATAGTCTGATGAGTGACAGTATTTTCAGTTGTCAAATTGTACATGAAGAGATGGGCGCATCTTGTAATTGAAAGATGCAGGAAAAGGATCACTTTATAAAATCCTCCTTCAGAGTCACACGCAAGTAAAACGGTTTGATGCCTTTATAGTATCAGAATGAGCATATTCTGCAGTTTATGACACTTACCTTTGTCAAATGCAGTGCATTCGGAAAGTATTCAGACCACTTCACTTTTTCCACATTGTTACGTTACAGCCTTATTCTAAAATTGATTCAATAGTTTTCCCCCCCTCAATCTACACACAATACCCCATAATGACAAAGCAAAAACACTGAAGTATCACATTTACATAAGTATTCAGACCCTTTACTCAGTACTTTGTTGAAGCACCTTTGGCAGCGATTACAGCCTCGAGTCTTCTTGGGTATGACGCTACAAGCTTGGCACACCTGTATTTGGGGAGTTCCTCCCATTCTTCTCTGCAGATCCTCTTAAGCTCTGTCAGGTTGGATGGGGAGTGTCGCTGCACAGCCATTTTCAGGTCTCTCCAGAGATGTTCGATCAGGTTCAAGAACGGGCTCTGGCTGGGCCACTCAAGGACATTCAGAGACTTGTCCCGAAGCTACTCCTGCATTGTCTTTGCTGTGTGCTTAGGGTGGTTGTCCTGTTGGAAGGTGAACCTTCGCCCCAGTCTGAGGTCCTGAGCAGGTTTTCATCAAGGTTCTCTGTACTTTGCTCCGTTCATCTTTCCCTCGATCCTGACTAGTGTCCCTGTCCCTGCCGTTGAATAACATCCCCACAGCATGATGCTGCCACCACCATGTTTCACCGTAGGGATGGTGGCAGGTTACCTCCAGACGTGACTCTTGGCATTCAGGCCAAAAAGTTAAATCTTGGTTTCATCAGACCAGAGAATCTTGTTTCTCATTACATTTTAGATTCATTTTAGTCATTTAGCAGACGCTCTTATCCAGAGCGACTTATAGTTAGTGAGTGCATACATTTTCATACTGGCCCACCGTGGGAAACGAACCCACAACCCTGGCGTTGCAAGCGCCATGCTCTACCAACTGAGCTACAGACCTTCTCATGGTCTGAGAGTCCTTTAGGTGCCTTTTGGTAAACTCCAAGTGGGCTGTCATGTGCCTTTTACTGAGGAGTGGCTTCCGTCTGGCAACTCTACCATAAAGGCCTGATTGGTGGAGTGCTGCAGAGATGGTGGTCCTTCTGGAAGGTTCTCCCATCTCCACAGAAGAACTCTGGAGCTCTGTCAGAGTGACCATCGAGATCTTGGTCACTTCCCTGACCAAGGCCCTTCTACCCCAATTGCTCAGTTTGGCCAAGCGTCCAGCTCTAGGAAGAGTCTTGGTGGTTCCAAACTTCTTCCATTTAAGAATTATCTAATAAAATGCAACATGTGGTCCTCTGTAGCTCAGCTGGTAGAGCACGGCGCTTGTAACGCCAAGGTAGTGGCCTCGATCCCCGGGACCACCCATACACAAACAAAACAAAAAAATGTATGCACGCATGACTGTAAGTCGCTTTGGATAAAAGCGTCTGCTAAATGGCATATAAAAAATAAATAAAAATATATGTAAAGTGTTGGTCCCCTGTTTCATGAGCTGAAATAAAAGATCCCAGAAATGTTCCATACGCACAAAAAGCTTATTTCTCTTAAATGTTGTGCACAAATGTGTTTACATCCATGTTAATGAGCATTTCTCCTTTGCCAAGATAATCCATCTACCTGACAGGTGTGGCATATCAAGAAGCTGATTACCCTAGCGGGTAGCTACTGGTAACTATTAGCAACTGTGGATAGTTGTTTCCAATGTTATTTCACGCTTAAGAGTACCTGTAATTATGCCAGCTAGCTACCTACCATTCAGCTGTTTTTCTAACCTCATTATCTGAAGCATTAACGTTAGGTAATTAGTAGCTACTGTACTCGAAAATATAGCTACCTTGTTGCTACCAGGATAGCTAACTAAACAATAGCTAGAACGACCTAGCTGCAATATTTGGAGACGCTTTCTCTCCGTTGGCACAGAAGCGAACTGGCTGAATCGATTAAGTGGCTAGCTTTGCACTTAACTGGCTAACAGTAGCTACTAAGGGTAAGTTATAACCTACATTTATTTTTTGTTTTGTTTTTACATACTGGTAACAAGAGTCGTTCAAGGGAATTCGGGACATGGGTGACTAGTTAACGTTAGCTTGGCTCGCTCTGTGTGTTTCGTGCCTTCGGAAGAGGGGTGGTTCGTTGGCAGAGAGCAATGGCTAGCTAGTATGCTAACTATTCTAGCTAACTAATGGCTGAATAAGTTGACGACGTACTCACTCAAACTGTCAAAACTAACCCAAAACTTTACACAACGTTAGACACGGACACAAATGATCTGTTTGGCGTGTTAACACACTGGTTTGTTGTAACCAAGTATTGGTGCTAAACCGTGTTATTGGAGGCTGGCATAATAGTTGGCTATGGCGTCATAGGATTCGGTGCCCTGGACGGTTTTCACAGAAGAATACTGTACCAATTAGCTAGCTGAATAAACTAAGTTAGAGTCTATTCCTAGAAAATATTGAAACGCTGTAGTTTACAACAATTATAATTTCTAAAGTGGAAGTTGGGAGAGTTATATTTGAGTGTTTCAGTGAAACGTAAGTGAGGGAGGCCCTGCTCTCTCGCTTTCCCAGATGTTTAGTTCATTTCATTCCGATCTCCTTTGCATTATTGTAGCCTTTTTCTGTAGCCTGCCAACTATGTGTCTGTCTATCCCTGTTCTCTCCTCTCTGCACAGGCCATACAAACGCTTCACCGCGTGGCTGCTGCCACTCTAATCTGGTGGTCCCTGCGTGCACGACCCACGTGGAGTTCCAGGTCTCTGGCAGTCTCTGGAACTGCCGTTCTGCGGCCAACAAGGCAGAGTTCATCACAGCCAATGCTACCCTCCAGTCCCTCGACTTCCTGGCGCTGACGGAAACATGGACTACCACAGAAAACACTGCTACTCTTACTGCTCTTTCCTCGTCTGACCATGTGTTTTCGCATACCCCGAGAGCATCTGGTCAGCGCGGCGGTGGCACAGGAATCCTCATCTCTCCCAAATGGACATTCTCTCTTTTCCCCCTGACCCATCTGTCTATCTCATTTTAATTCCATGATGTCACAGTCACTAGCCCATTCAAGCTTAACATCCTTGTCATTTATTGCCCTCCAGGTTCCCTTGGAGAGTTCATCAATGAGCTGGACGCCTTGATACGTTTATTTCCTGAGGATGGCTCACCCCTCACAGTTCTGGGTGACTTTAACCTCCCTACGTCTGCCTTCGACTAATTTCTCTCTGCCTCCTTCTTTCCACTCCATTCCTCTTTTGACCTCACCCTCCCCCTCCCCTACTCACAAGGCAGGCAATACGCTTGACCTCATCTTTACTAGATGCTGTTCTTCTACTAATCTCACTGTAACTCCCCTCCAAGTCTCTGACCACTACTTTGTATCCTTTTCTCTCTCGCTCTTCTCCAACACTACTCACTCTGCCCTACTCCAATGGTAATGTGCCGTCGCAACCGTCGCTCTCTCTCTCCCGCTACTCTCTCCCCTTCCATCATATCATCTCTTCCCTCTGCTAAATCATTCTCCCTCCTCAACCCTCCTCTCCTCCTGCATCTTTTGAATCTCTATGTCTCCTATCCTCCCGGCCGGCTCGGTCCTCCCCTCCTGCTCCGTGGCTTGACGACTCATTGCGAGCTCACAGAAGAGGGCTCCGGGCAGCCGAGCGGAAATGGAGGAAAACTAGACTCCCTGCGGACCTGTCATTTTTTCACTCCCTCCTCTCTACATTCTCTTCCTGTTTCCGCTGCTAAAGCCACTTTCTACAACTCTAAATGTCAAGCCTCTGCCTCTAACCCTAGGAAGCTCTTAGCCACCTTCTCCTCCCTGCTGAATCCCCCTCCTCCTCCCCCTGCCTCATCCCTCTCTGTGGACAACTTCGTCAACCATTTTGAAAAGAAGGTTGACGACATCCAACCCTCATTTATTAAGTCAAATGACACTGCTGGTCCTGCTCACACTGCCCTACCCTATGCTTTGACTTCTTTCTCCCCTCTCTCTCCAGATTAAATCTTGCAACTTGTGACGGCCGGCCGCCCAACAACCTGCCCGCTTGACCCTATCCCCTCCTCTCTTCTCCAGACCATTTCCGGAGACCTTCTCCCTTACCTCACCTCGCTCATCAACTCTTCCTTGACCGCTGGCCATGGTCTTCAAGAGAGCGAGAGTTGCACCCCTCCTCAAAAAACCAACAGTCGATCCCTCCGATGTCAACAACTACAGACCAGTATCCCTTCTTTATTTTCTCTCCAAAACTCTTGAGCGTGCTGTCTCTTGCCAACTCTCCTGCTATCCCTCTCAGAATGACCTTCTTGATCCAAACCAGTCAGGTTTCAAGACTGGTCATTCAACTGAGACTGCTCCTGTGTCACGGAGGCTGTCCGCACTGCTAAAGCTAACTCTCTCTCCTCTGCTCTTATCCTTCTAGACCTATCCGCTGCCTTTGATACTGTGAACCATCAGATCCTCCTCTCCACCCTCTCCGAGTTGGGCATCTCCGGCGCTGCTCACTCTTAGATTGCGAGAATCTGTCTCCGCACCACGTGCTCTCACCACTGGTGTCCCCCAGGGCTCAGTTCTAGGCCCTCTCCTATTCTGTCTATACACCAAGTCACTTGGCTCTGTCATATCCTCACATGGTCTCTCCTATCATTGCTATGCAGACGACACACAATTCATTTTCTCCTTTCCCCCCTTCCGATAACCAGGTGGCGAATCGCATCTCTGCATGTCTGGCAGACATATCAGTGTGGATGTCGGATCACCACCTCAAGCTGAACCTCGGCAAGACGGAGCTGCTCTTCCTCCCGGGGAAGGACTGCCCGCTCCATGATCTCGCCATCACGGTTGACAACTCCATTGTGTCCTCCTCCCAGAGTGCAAAGAACCTTGGGCGTGACCCTGGACAATACCCTGTCGTTCTCCGCTAACATCAAAGCGGTGACCCGATCCCGCAGGTTCATGCTCTACAACATTCGCAGAGTACGACCCTACCTTACACAGAAAGCAGCACAGGTCCTAATCCAGGCACTTGTCATCTCCCGTCTGGATTACCGCTGTTGGCTGGGCTCCCTGCCTGTGCCATTAAACCCCTTCAACTTATCCAGAACGCTACAGCCCGTCTGGTGTTCAACCTTCCCAAGTTCTCTCATGTCACCCCGCTCCTCCGCACACTCCACTGGCTTCCAGTTGAGGCTCGCATCTACTACAAGACCATGGTGCTTGCCTACGGAGCTGTGAGGGGAACGGCACCTCCTTACCTTCAGGCTCTGATCAGACCCTACACCCAAACGAAGGTCAAAGCTATTCGCTGCTCTGGCACCCCAATGGTGGAACAAGCTCCCTCACGACGAGAGGACAGCGGAGTCACTGACCACCTTCCACTGACCACCTTCCGGAGACACTTGAAACCCTACCTCTTTAAGGAATACCTGGAATAGTATAAAAGTAATCCTTCTTCCCCCACCCCCCATAAAAAAATTATTTTTAAAAAGTGGTTATCCCACCAATTTGTAAGTCGCTCTGGATAAGAGCGTCTGCTAAATGGTGTAAATGTAAATGTAATGATCATTACACAGGTGCACCTTGTGCTGGGGACAATAAAAGGCCTCTAAAATGTGCAGTTTTGTCACACAACACAATGGCACAGAAGTTTTGAGGGAGCGTGCAATTAGCATGTGACTGCAGGAATGTCCACCAGTGCTGTTGCCAGAGAATTGAATGTTCATTTCTCTACCATAAGCCGCCTCCAATGTCGTTTTACAAAATTTGGCAGTACGTCCAACCGGCCTCACAACCGCAGACCACGTGTAACCATGCCAGCCCAGGACCTCCATATCCGGCTTCTTCACCTGCGGGATTGTCTAAGACCAGCCACCCAGACAGCTGATGAAACTGAGGACTATTTCTGTCTGTAACAAAGCCCTTTTGTGGGGAAAATCATATTCTGATTGGCTGTGCCTGGCTCCCCAGTGGCTGTGCCTGGCTCCCCAATGGCTGGGCCTGGCTCCCCAGTGGCTGGGCCTGGCTCCCCAGTGGCTGGGCCTGGCTCCAAGCCCACCTATGGCTGCGCTCCTGCCCAATCATGTGAAATCCATAGATTAGGTCCTAGTGAATTTATTTAAATTGATTGATTTCCGTATATGCACTGTAACTCAGTAAAATTGTTGAAATTGTTGCATGTTGCGTTTATATTTTTGTTCATTAACAGAAATTATTAAATTAATTTTCATGCCTTTTCAAATACTTTTTATAATTGTCTAAAACTTTTCCAAACCTGGAAAACAAGTCATTTTCCATGACTTTTCCTGGATTTCCATGACTGCACGAACAGATTACACACACCGAACATTCCCCCTGCATTGTAAACAGTAGAGTAGGGCCTCACTGAGCCCATAGAGATTTCCTGTCAATCTCTTTTTATGAAAACAAACGCAGGCCTAAACTACAAGTGTCGTGTGTGTGTGTACTCACAGTTCATCTCGTTGTCTCTGTGACAGCACCATGATGGCTGTAGTGGCTGCTCTCGCCCTCTGGGGGAGACGAGTGAGACTGGGGGTGATGGTGTAGGGGGATCCTCAGGTCCCTCGGTCAGTTGCTCAGTCCTCAGACTACAACCGGTGCTCCACACAGAGGGCCGGATACAAGGGCGAGAGAGACAGAGGGAGAGAGAATGAGGGGAGAGAGCAAAACAACAGAGGTGGAGGGAGAGCGAGGAGGAAAGATTCAATTAGTATACAGTTATTGACAGAAAAATGATTAGACTAGAAAATCAACACGGTACACAAACAATGATATCTGCTCCTCTCATTCTGGCCTCTGACTGACAGGTGTGGAACAGGTTTAGGCTAATAGCATGGCATATATTGATAGGGTAGCCTAATCTACTAATAAACAGAAACAAATCCAACACAGCCATTTGTGGTTCTGCAGCAAAGCATGTCCATCCTGAGCCATAAGACTGCTGGCACCTAGGGTGACAGTGGCTATAAGCTGCTTAGTGGCTAGACCACCAAGAGTCTGTCTGAGTGTGTGTGTCTGTGTGTGTGTCGGTGTGTGCGTGCACACATGCTTACAAGCGTTTATGAGGGGGGCCATCCTTTTTGTAGAACTGTTTGCATGCGTGGGATCTGTGTGTGTGTGTGTGTGTGTGGATCCGTACGTATGTGTGTGCGCCAGAGAGCAGTAGTCGTCCAGACAGCTGACAGTGCAGGACTGAGGAGTAGGGCTGGGAATTGCCAGAGACCTCACGATACGACATTATCACGATACTTACAGTAGGTGCCGATACGATACGTATTGCGATTCTCATGACTCTATATGTATTGCGATTTCATACTGCAATTTTATTGCGATTTGATGTTCCAAACCATTTGATGCTCCAGAGTTTTGTTTTATGTTTACTGTTCCGATATTGTATATTCTGTATGTCTGTGAACTTGTGTCTGTATTCTGTTTGTTTATTGCTGGCAGGACCTTCTCACGAAGGCAAATTCTGGGTATGTGTAAATAAATGTATTTGGTGAATAACGGTGATTCTGATATTGCTCACTATATGTCTGCTGCAGACAGACAAGAGAGAGCATGCGTTTTGATCAGTCATGGAACTAAAAGTGTTGAAATGCTGGCTCACTATTTAAAAAGATGGAGAACAAGCTATAGGATGAAAGATACCAGAATTTTGGCGCAGGTACAGCCAACTAGTGCTCGCTAACACTACCTAGCAAACACATTTTTTTTGAGTCAAATATAGATATAATAGCATTCAAAAATAAGAATATTGTGATATGTAACTATTTTCTCCCCCATCAGTAGTGAGGAGCTCTGGCTGGGCCACTCAAGGACATTCAAAGACGTGTCCCGAAGCCACTCCTGTGTTGTCTTGGCTGTGTGCTTGGGGTTGTTGTCCTGTTCGAAGGTGAACCTTCACCCCAGTCTGAGGTCCTGAGTGCTTTGGAACAGGTTTTCATCAAGGATCTCTCTGTACATTGCTCCGTTCCTCTCCCCCTCAATCCTGACTAGTCTCCCAGTCCCTGCTACTGCACCATGCTTCACCGTAGGGATGGTGCCAGGTTTCCTCCAGACGTGACACTTGCTATTCAGGCCAAAGAGTTCAATCTTGGTTTCATCAGACCAGAGAATCTTGTTTCTCATGGTCTGAGAGTCCTTTAGGTGCCTTTAGGCAAACTCCAAGCGGGCTGTCATGTGCCTTTTACTTAGGAGTGGCTTCCGTCTGGCCACTCTACCATAAAGGCCTGATTGGTGGAGTGCTGCAGAGATGGTTGTCCTTCTGGAAGGTTCTCCAATCTCCACAGAGGAACTCTGAAGCTCTGTCAGAATGAACATTGGGTTCTTGGTCACCTTCCTGACCAAGGCCCTTCTCCCCCGATTGCTCAGTTTGGCAGGGCGGACAGTTCTAGGAAGAGTCGGTGGTTCCAAACGTATTCCATTTTAGAATGATGGAGGCCACAGTGTTCTTGGGGACCTTCAATGTTGCAGAAATGTTTTGGTACCCTTCCCCAGATCTGTTCCTCGACACAATCCTGTCTCGGAGCTCTACGGACAATTCCTTCGACCTCATGGCTTGGTTTTTGCTCTGACATGCACCGTCAACTGTGGGACCATATAGACAGGTGTGTGCCTTTCCAAATCATGCCCAATCAATTGAATTTACCACAGGAGGCCTCCAATCAAGTTGTACAAACATGTCAAGGATGATCAATGGAAACAGGATGCAACTGAGCTCAATTTCGAGTCTCATAAAGGGTGTGAATAATTATGTAAAATGTTTTCACTTTGTCATTATGGGGTATTGTGTGTAGATTGATGTGATATGAATATATATATATATATATATATATATATATATATATATATATATATATATATATATATATATATATATATATATATATATATATAATCCATTTTAGAATATGGCTGTAACGTAACAAAATGTGGAAAAAGGGAAGGGGTCTGAATACTTTCCAAATACACTCCACAGGAGCGGAATGGTATCAAATACATCGAACACATGATTTTCCATGTGTTTGAAACCATTCCATTTACTCCGTTCCAGCCATTATAATGAGCCGTCCTCCCCTCAGTCTCCACTGATATACTCCTAACCCTTGACGATTGATACGTTTATTTGAGCTAGCTGCACTCATTTTCCAATTTGTAAGTCGCTCTGGATAAGAGCGTCTGCTAAATGACGAAAATGTAATTCCTCACTCATCTCTACTATATCTTGACATATGTCATTATGTTGATGTATTTCCTATGAAGGGTTAAAACCATTCTTCATTTTCATTATGTGAAAGGGTAAAAAAAGACATTTTAACCTACCAATGGCACAGGGTTTGCACTTTAGTCCATTCCTTGTCAGATCGTAAATCACCTCAGGCTTGACAGCTGCAGTTCTCAAGTGTGCGAGTGCCTCTCACGCCACAGGGCAGACCACACAGTCACAGACCAATATTGTCACTGGTTGTACCCGTACTTACTCAGGAAGTAAACAAACTCAGCATGACTGGTGAAAGTTTCTTATGGATTTTTAAGACCTTAATTATGTTATGAATTTAAGACCTTTATTATGCCATGTGATCACATGCAATGCTCCGGTTAGCAGAACAACGCATCATTGCAGTTCATATGAGAACGTGAGTACACCCAAAATGGATCACTTACACAGATCGATAGATTAAGATAGCAAGCTAGCTGGCTAACATAAATACACTTCGGAAGCAGTAAGAAGTGCATGAACATTTTATCATGATCGCGTTATGCAGTGATGCTGACTAGTGAGTCCATTATCATTTTATGAAGCTTCCGTAACAGTCACATCCGTTATGCTTAGAACGTGTACTGATAAAGAGAGAAAATAAACCAATCACACATCACCTAAGCCCTTGATGAAAGTTAGCTTTGCATAGAAAGTTTGAATACAATCATACTCTAAACGCATCTACAATAACCTTTCTTCAAAAACGTTACGGATGTGCCACTGCCTGTCCAAATCAGCATTCTATCTTTACTAGATTATAAAATTATATACTAGCACTCAATGGACTAAATTGAGTTTGATATTGTTTCATTAACCTTCTGACTTGGTCAGAAACACAGGGGGACAGATGCGAGTACCAAAACAAGTTCTGTGAGCCATTGCCAAAAGCTATGAAATCTGGTTCTCTGAAAAGCCTTATTTTGAAACTTTGTATCCTACCTTGTAGTAATAACACTACATTTGGAAAATATAAAGGCCAACTGTTGTCTGTACTTCAAAACACACACATTCAAGGTAAATATGAAAGTAGTTTAATATTTTTTTATGCTCAGGTTGACCTTACTATGGAATTTCCCAGATCCAGAACTATCTAATAGAACTCAGAAAGTTATTTAATGGAAGCTTCTCTAATGTCAAACATGTCAAGTGTGGTGTACTGAAGGGCAGCTCTCTAGGACCTCTATACTATTTTCTATTTTTACCAATTACCTGCCACTGGCATTAAACAAAGCATGTGTGTCCATGTATGCTGATGATTCAACCATATACGCATCAGCAACCACAGCTAATGAAGTCACTGAAACCCTTAACAAAGAGCTGCAGTCTGTTTTGGAATGGGTGGCCACAAATAAACTGGTCCTGAACATCTCTAAAACTAAGAGCACTGTATTTGGTAGAAATCATTCCTTAAGTTCTAGACCTCAGCTGAATCTGGTAATGAATGGTGTGGCTGTTGAACAAGTTGAGGAGACTAAATGACTTGGTGTTAACTTAGATTGTAAACTGTCATGGTCAAAACATATAGATTCAATGGCTGTAAAGATTGGGAGAGGTCTGTCCGTAATAAAGAGATGCTCTGCTTTTTTGACACCATACTCCACAAAGCAAGTCCTGCAGGCTCTAGTTGTATCTTATCTTGATTATTGTCTAGTCATATGGTCAAGTGCTGCAAAGAAAGACCTAGTTCAGCTGCAGCTGGCCCAGAACAGAGCTGCATGTCTTGCTCTTCATTGTAATCAGAGGGCTAATATCAATACTATGCATGCCAGTTTCTCTTTGCTGCATCACTTCTTGTTTTTATAAGAAACATTAATGTGTTGGAAATTCCTAATTGTTTGCATAGTCAATTTACACACACACACACACCCCACCAGTCTTTTCACAGTCCCCAGGTCCAGAACAAACTCAAGGAAACGTACAGTATTATACAGAGCCATGAGTGCATGGAACTCCCTTCCATCTTATATAGCGCAAGTGAACAGCAAACCGGGTTTTAAAAAACAAATAAACACACACCTTATGGCACAACGCCTCTCCCCCATGTGACCTACTTGTTGTGTGTATGTATGCATCGTGGTCCTCTGTAGCTCAATTGGTAGAGCATGGTGCTTGTAACGCCAGGGTAGTGGGTTCGATCCCCGGGACCACCCATACGTAAAAATGTATGCACACATGACTGTAAGTCTCTTTGGATAAAAGCGTCTGCTAAATGGCATATTATTATTATTATTATTATTATTATGTACTGACATGTATGTGTAACTGATAGATGCATACACACTACATGTTAATGAATTTAAATGTATGTATGTAAATGGTAGTCTTGTCTTCTTGATCCAAACCAATCAGGTTTCAGGACTGGTCATTCAACTGAGACTGCTCTCCTCTGTGTCACGGAGACTCTCCGCACTGCTAAAGCTAACTCTCTCTCCTCTGCTCTTGTCCTTCTAGACCTGTCTGCTGCCTTTGATACTGTGAACCATCAGATCCTCCTCTCCACCCTCTCCGAGCTGGGCATCTCCGGCGCGGCTCACTCCCTGGATTGCGTCCTACCTGACCGGTCGCTTCCTACCAAGTGGCGTGGCGAGAAGCTGTCTCCGCACCACGTGCTCTCACCACTGGTGTCCCCCAAGGCTCAGTTCTAGGCCCTCTCCTTTTCTCCCTATACACCAAGTCACTTGGCTCTGTCATATCCTCACATGGTCTCTCCTATCATTGCTACGCTGACGATACACAACTAATCTTCTCCTTTCCCCCTTCTGATAACCAGGTGGCGAATCGCATCTCTGCATGTCTGGCAGACATATCAGTATGGATGACGGATCACCACCTCAAGCTGAACCCTGGCAAGACGGAGCTGCTCTTCCTCCCGGGGAAGGACTGCCCGTTCCATGATCTCGCCATCACGGTTGACAACTCCGCTGTGTCCTCCTCCCAGAGTGCGAAGAGCCTAGGCGTGACCCTGGACAACACCCTGTCGTTCTCCGCCAACATCAAGGCGGTGACCCGCTCCTGCAGGTTCATGCTCTACAACATTCGGAGAGTACGACCCTGCCTTACACGGGAAGCGGCACAGGTCCTAATCCAGGCACTTGTCATCTCCCGTCTGGACTACTGCAACTCGCTGTTGGCTGGCCTCCCTGCCTGTGCCATTAAACCCCTACAACTCATCCAGAATGCCGCGAGCCGGTCTGGTGTTCAACCTTCCCAAGTTCTCTCACGTCACCCCCCTCCTCCGCACACTCCACTGGCTTCCAGTTGAAGCTCGCATCCGCTACAAGACCATGGTGCTTGCCTATGGAGCAGTGAGGGGAACGGCACCTCTGTACCTTCAGGCTCTGATCAGTCCCTACACCCAAACGAGGGCATTGCGCTCATCCACCTCTGGCCTGCTGGCTCCCTTCCTCTGCGGAAGCATAGTTCCCGCTCAGCCCAGTCAAAACTGTTCGCTGCTCTGGCACCCCAATGGTGGAACAAGCTCCCTCACGACGCCAGGACAGCGGAGTCACTCACCACCTTCCGGAGACATTTGAAACCCCACCTCTTTAAGGAATACCTGGGATAGGATAAAGGAATCCTTCTACCCCCCCCCAATTGTAAAGTGGTTATCCCACTGGCTATAGGGTGAACGCACCAATTTGTGAGTCGCTCTGGCTAAGAGCGTCTGCTAAATGACGTTAATGTGCCCTTGAGCAAGGCACTTAACCCTAATTGCTCCTGTAAGTCGCTCTGGATAAGAGCGTCTGCTAAATGACTAAAATGTAAATGTAAATGTTGTCTGTAATCTCTTTTTCAGAACCTCAGTAAGACTAGCTGTCGCAATTGACGTCGGCTAATGGGGATCCTAATAGCCTCATCACATCAATATAAAGTATTTTGTCTCAAAGTTGACCCTATGTCACGTGTCCTACTTATATTAGTACACTCCTAACAACGTATGCGTTACGACAAAATAAGCCATTAATTTTTTGGGGGACCAAATTCGACACTCATTGAGCGCCATACAAAAACTCCTTCCTTGGTGGGCGAAACACCGACAAAAATCCCACCTGCTGGAGGAAGACAGATTTTCTGCGGAGTTGGACCTCTGTCTTCCTAGGTATCCCCCCCACCAGCCTACCAGAGGACCACGTTCTGTGTAACGTTATTTATGATGAACGACAGCCAAAGCAAGGCCTCAATGGGAGAACTCCACATGAAAGGAGTGTTTTATTTAGGACAGTCAGACCATTTAAGCCTCGATCGACTTGAAGATATGCTCAAGGAATCAAACCCAGAAAGTATTTGATGTTACTAATTTAGTTAGTTTACGTAAACAGCAAATGAGTTTGCTAGCTACCGCAGTTAGATAGCTAGCTAACCTTACTTGACATTAGCAGTCTGCTGACTTTCCAAAAGGCTAGCTAGGTAGCTAACGTTACTGGTTAACGTTACACACGTAGACAACTCCTTAGCAAGATTAAACATTTGCATTACTGCAAAGGTGAAACTAAAATATGCAGCTTATTAGCATTGAAGGAATTTGAACTTGAATAGCTAGCTATACGGGTAACGTTAGCTATCTAGTTAACAACCTGGGATAAGGTTGCAGCAATTACAAATTAACACGCCCTTCCAGCTTACTAGCTAACTACCTACCTAACGGGTTGGCTAACGTAATGCAGCTGGTTAGCTCAGACCGAAATTGAAGCGGTTCGTTAGCATTTTCTTGCCAAAGTCCTCTCGCCAAACATGACATTGTCGTCTCAACAGAATTTAGCTAGTTAACGTTATAGTTCTGTGATTTTAATAAATAATTCCACCTTCCGACTTTTAATTTGAACCAACTGAACCGTGGTTAATTGCTATACTAACGCTAGCTAGCAATGTTTAAAATCCAGCTAACTAACGTTCCATGTAAACACACTCGATGTGAGAGCTAACTAACCAAGTTACCAAATTTGCAAATGCCATGGACAAAAAATGCTGTGAGGCAACATAAGATACATGTATCAGGGCAAGATAATGTCATTATTTAGTTACAAGAATCAATTTCCCAACCTTGTTGCTGTAACGGCCTCTTCGCCATTTTGAGACAGAGACGGGAGGCGCAAAAAACCTGCAGCCACATCGTAATCATTACCGCTTCGTTTTATGGCAAAATAAGATCAACTCACCCTTCTATGTATGATCTGTCTCATAGTCCATATTCTGTGATAAAAAATAGGGGATCAAATGTTTTGTTTTTGCTTAGGAGATGTCCGATCACTCAGCAGGGTCAATCTTATTTTCTCCTCCTTTATTTCAGTACGTCAGTACCACTGAAGTATCACTACCGCATTTGCCTCCGGACGGCGGGTACGCGCTGGCATTGCTTCGCAGGCGGTGAACGCACGGCGCGCACAAACGAAATGGTGCTGAAGGAAAGGTTTGGGATTACATTGGATTCTAAAGTATGCAAATTTGTATGTTGAATTTCGTGGTCTCACAATGAGATTCGTAGTTGCAAATACGATTCACAAATGTGTTAGTTAATTTCGCAAGCTTGTATCATGTGTGAAAAATGTAATGTCGCAAAATTGTAATTTGACATTTGAATACGTTCAATACGATTTGCAAGCATGCAACTCATTTACTAAACTGCGAATCGTGAATCTTTTTCTGTGAATAAAAAATATTTGCCTATGCCGAATCTGCGAGCTCGGATTTTTGAAACAAATGTAACATCTAATTTGTGGCAAAATGGTTTGTAGTTGTAAATCCATCACATGTTTTTGCTTGTAATTTGTCTGTAAGAGAAAAGACACGATGGCTCTGGGGGCAGGACCTTTTACTCCTGACCAACAAGTTCCCTCTGACAAAATCACAGCCGCCTATGGCTGCAGCCATTGGCTGGATTGTTCCATCAATCAAATATAAGGAAGTTGCTGCCCACCATGGAACCCCATTTGGGTCTTTGCATATCAAAAAATAGACATAAAATAAGACTAGTTGACGCGTCAAATAAGCTTTTAATTTGACACGTCAAAAAAAACAATTATATTATAGAATGTTGTGTGTGCTGAATTTGCACGTGCAAGCCAAGCGCCACCACTACGATCAGTAGCACTGTCAAAGCTGTACAAAAAAGTCTGCAAACAAGCACACACACCGGCATCGATGTGTTTACAATACCACGTTGGTAATAGGGCATTTATTTGTTCGACCAAATGGGACAACGTTGGTGTGAGCATTTTAAGTAAGAGCAGGATCAAAAAGTTGTGCAAATATCTTTGATACAGATGTTATTAGAAACGTCCGGGGTAACTAGCTAGCTTAGCGTGGTATCCGCCAATGCAAGCAGCCTGAAAACAATGACCAGTAGAAACTGCAGTCATTTTCAATATTCTCAGCAATTATTTAGGAATCCATGTGAGTAAATATTAGCTAGGTAGCCACTTGTTGTTCTCCTATGGAAATCGAACTTTAGTTCATGAAAATACCTAGCTAGCCAGCTACTTAACCCTGTTGCCCAAAGCTAACGTTAAAAGCAGCCAGCTAGCTAGTGAGTGTTCTGGTAGCTGTACTTCTGTGCAAAGTATTAAATTGTCCTATGTTGGCATCTAGTGGCGAAATTGGGTACTGTAACTTTGTATTTGCTAACTTTCGGTTCAGAGTTATTTCCTGTCAGAACAATCCAAGCAACAACAGACAGACAAGCTCTATTTTTCCATATCTGAACACTTAAAACAGCTAGATACGTCCCAAATCCAAAGAAGCTAAATTCCGTCACGAACCGGTAGCTTGCATGCTAACGCACAATGTTAAGTGAATGGGCGATAGTTAGCGCAATTAGCTTAGCATCATCGGAACTTAGAAAACTAGAATAAACATGTAAAAAACATATAAATATTATAGAAACACAATTTGAATTAGCAAAACATCTTTAACCAAGGCCTAGAAGATGGAAAAATAGAGCTTGTCTGTCTGTCGTTGCTTGGATTGTTCTGACAGGAAATAGCTCTGAACCGAAAGTTAGCAAATTAAGTGTTCAGATATCTCTTGTGACAGAGCTAAAGCATAGTTATTAAGCTATATGGACCCTTAGATTGTGTGTATGTGTTTTGTGGCACCTTTCATGTGATGTAAATAGTCATTTCTTCACAGTCATGTTGGCTAGCTAGTCTTGTTTTCCTGTTGCTAGCTCGTGATAGAAATGCTGTTCTTTATTTGTATCCATTTGTGTGAATATATATATATAGTGACTTTTCTAATACATTTTGTCCTTTCTGTTACAGTTTTACAAAACAAAATATATTCTACTAAAGATTCTTAAAAGATACCAGTGCCTCCTGATTCTTTATTGGAAGAGTGTAAACTGTTTGCCAAGCTTTGTAGCTTACACATTGTGAGGGCAGAACAGTGAGGTTTGACCTGACCGGCTTATGTGTTGTGAGATAGCCACAATAAAGATTAGCCACAATAGTGGAATTTGCGGTTCACCTTCAAAACAAAAGTCCCTCTTTGAAAGTGACGCAAATGGTTACTATTGGTGGAATCATGCCATATTTAGACTAGATAATGTTAAATAAGGTTGGAGTGTTGGAATGTGGAGCATTGAAATGGGGGATCAGTCAACTCGGTGACACCCACAGAACACAACTGTGAAGGGTTTACGCAAATATTAGCATCGTAGCAGGACTTAGGCTGTGGGAAATCACCTCCCCAGTCAGCCTATTGTGCATATTGACATTCATATTGCGCTGTTATCAGACTCCAAAACATCCACGTTGTATTCTTTTTCCTCTGGAATAGTGTTCAATACACATAGTAGGTTGACTGGTACAATACATTTGGTTAATTTCACAGTGGTTTCAGAGACCTGCAATAACAGCTAATGTTCTGTGGGTGTCACTGAGTAGACTGATACCGCATTTCATTGATCCACAATCCATAGGTAAGGCTGTACAGTGAAATAAGTATGCCTCCAATGCAATTCTAAAGTTTAATACATCCGCAGTGTGATTTAAACAGATTTTTGTCAAATTAACAAATGATTGTCTTTTGTTGAATTTATATAACATTCCAACCTCGTTTAGCATGATCTATTCCATTATGGCACTATTTGGATTCATTTGGAGCACTTTCAATTAGATACTTTTATTTTGAAGGCTAATCCTTGTGTCTAGCTTCACATAGGTGGGTTTGACCATCATCTTCAAAGGGGGTGACACTCTAGATCCAAGCTGTTACAGACCTATATCCATCCTGCCCTGCCTTTCGAACGTTTTTGAAAGCCAAGTTAACAAACAGATCACCGACCATTTCGAATCACACCGTACCTTCTCCGCTATGCAATCCGGTTTCCGAGCTGGTCATGGGTGCACCTCAGCCACGCTCAAGGTCCTAAACGATATTATAACCACAATCGATAATAGACAGTACTGTGCAGCCGTCTTCATCAACCTGGCCAAGGCTTTCGACTCTGTCAACCACCGCATTCTTATTGGCAGACTAAATAGCCTTGGTTTCTCAAATGACTGCCTCGCCTGGTTCACCAACTACTTCTCAGATAGAGTTAAATGTGTCAAATCTGAGGGCCTGTTGTCTGGACCTATGGCAGTGTCTATGGGGGTGCCACAGGGTTCAATTCTTGGGCCGACTCTTTTCTCTGTGTATATCAATGATGTCGCTCTTGCTGCTGATGATTCTCAGATCCACCTCTACGCAGACAACACCATTTTCTATACATCTGGCTCTTCATTGGACACTGTGTTAACAAACCTCCAAACGAGCTTCAATGCCATACAACACTCTTTCCGTAGCCTCCAACTGCTCTTAAACACAAGTAAAACTAAATGCATGCTCTTCAATCGAACTCTGCTGGCACCCGCCCATCCGACTAGAATCACTACTCTCGACGGGTCTGACCTAGAGTATGTGGACAACTACAAATACCTAGGTGTCTGGTTACACTGTAAACTCTCATTCCAGACTCACATTAAGCATCTCCAATCCAAAGTTAAATCCAGAATCTGCTTCCTATTTCGCAACAAAGCCTCCTTCACTCATGCTGCCAAACATGCCCTCGTAAAACTGACTATCCTAACGATCCTTGACTTCGGCGATGTCATTTACAAAATAGCCTCCAACACTCTACTCAGCAAATTGGATGTAGTCTATCACAGTGCCATCCGTTTTGTCACCAAAGTCCCATATACTACCCACCACTGTGAGCTGTACGCTCTTGTTGGCTGGTCCTCACTACATATTCGTCGCCAAACCCACTGGTTCCAGGCCATCTATAAATCACTGCTAGGCAAATCCCTGCCTTATCTTAGCTCATTGGTCACCATAGCAACACCCACCCGTAGTATGCGCTCCAGCAGGTATATCTCACTGGTCATCCCCAAAGCCAACACCTCCTTTGGCCGCCATTCCTTCCTGTTCTCTGCTGCTAATGACTGGAACGAACTGCAAAAATCTCTGAAGCTGGAGACACTTATCTCCCTCACTAACTTTAAGCATCAGTTGTCAGAGCACCTTACCGATCACTGCACCTGTACACAGCCCATCTGAAATTAGTCCACCCAACTACCTCATCCCCATATTGTTATTTATTTTGCTCATTTGCACATCTCTATTTGCACATCATCTCTTGCACATCGATCATTCCAGTGTTAATTATTTTGCACTATGGCCTATTTATTGCCTTACCTCCATAACTTGCTACATTTGCACACACTGTATATATATTTTCTATTTTCTGTTGTATTTTTGACTTTATGTTTTGTTTACCCCATATGTAACTCTGTGTTGTTGTTTTTATCGCACTGCTTTGCTTTATCTTGGCCAGGTCGCAGTTGTAAATGAGAACTTGTTCTCAACTGGCTTACCTGGTTACATAAAGGTTAGATAAATAAAAAATAAAATAAAATTACATTTACATTTAAGTCATTTAGCAGACGCTCTTGTCCCGAAGCCACTCCTGTGTTGTCTTGGCTGTGTGCTTGGGGTTGTTGTCCTGTTTGAAGGTAAACCTTCACCCCGGTCTGAGGTCCTGAGCGCTCTGGAGCAGGTTTTCATCAAGGATCTCTCTGTACTTTGCTCGGTTCATCTTTCCCTCGATCCTGACTAGTCTCCCAGTCCCTGCCGCTGAACAACATCCCCACAGCATGATGCTGCCACCACCATGCTTCACCATAGTGTTGGTGCCAGGTTTCATCCAGACGTGAAGCTTGGCATTCAGGCCAAAGAGTTCAATCTTAGTTTGATCAGACCAGAGAATCTTGCTTCTCATGGTCTGAATCCTTTAAGTGCCTTTTGGCAAACTCCAAGCGGGCTGTCCTGTGCCTTTTACTGAGGAGTGGCTTCCGTCTGGCAACTCTACCATAAAGGCCTGATTGGTGGAGTGCTGCAGAGATGGTTTTCCTTCTGGAAGGTTCTCCCATCTACACGGAGGAACTCTGGAGCTCTGTCAGAGTGACCATCGGGTTCTTGGTCACCTCCCTGACCAAGTCCCTTCTTCCATGATTGCTCAGTTTCAGCTCTAGGAAGAGTCTTGGTGGTTCCAAACTTCTTCCATTTAAGAATGTTGGAGACTGTTTTCTTGGGGACCTTCAATGCTGCAGACATTTTTTGGTACCCTTCCCCAGATCTGTGCCTCGACACAATCTGTCTCGGAGCTCTACGGACAATTCCTTCCACCTCATGGCTTGGTTTTTGCTCTGACATGCACTGTCTACTGTGGGATCTTATATAGACAGGTGTGTGCCTTTGCAAATCATGTCAAATCAATTGAATTTACCACAGGTGGACTCTAATCAAGTTGTAGAAATATCAAGGATGATCAATGGAAACAGGATGCACCTGAGCTCAATTTCGAGTCTCATAGCAAAGGGCCTGAATACTTATGTAAATAAGGTATTTCAGTTTGTATTCATTTTTTAAAAACCTGTTTTCGCTTTGTCATTATGGGGTATTATGTGTAGTTTGACGAGGAAAAACATTGATTAAATTATTTTTAGAAAAAGGCTGGGGGGGGGTCTGAATACTTTCTGAATGCACTGTGTATATATACAGCACCAGTCAAAAGTTTGGACACCTACTCATTCATGGATTTTTCTTTATTTTTTACTATTTTCTACATTGTAGAATAATAGTGAAGACATCAAAACAGTGAAATAACACATGGAATCATGTAGTAAAGAGTGTTAAACAAATCATAATATATTTGAGATTCTTCAAAGTAGCCACCCTTTGCCTTGATGACAGCTTTGCACACTCTTGGCATTCTCTCGACCAGCTTCATGAAGTAGTCACCTAACTTCGGTTAGTGGAGATGGAGGAGACTGAAACAAACATATGCTTAAAGTACTTTGCTTCCTCTTTCAAAATATTGTTTGGTGAATCATGGGTGACTCCGTCATTTGTAACAAGTTTGCAGTACATTCTTTTTGGTAGCATTTCTATGTTGAAGATTAAAAAATAATTTGGTGCATTTTCCCCCATATTCCATCCAGTTCGCTTTATTTTTATGATATATTACACTTGATCTTTCTTGAATAAGTTCCTCCATTTGGTTTTGGTTTTCCTCTAACGTATTCTGTGCCTCTATGGTACAGTTTTTATTGCCATCTATCTGTACTGTTAGTCCCTCTTTCCTTTGTTAATATTAATTATTTTGACCTAAATTGCTTTTGTTTAAATATCAGTATTGAATTGCATGGCCTCTAAAGGCACATTTTAAAAGTGTCCCGTACAACAAGGGGATCTGCTGTACCTATATTATGTCGGAAAACCAAGCCGACTAGGTGAAAAATCTGTCGATGTGCCCTTGAGCGGGGCACTTAACCCTAATTGCTCATGTAAGTCGCTCTTGATAAGAGCGTCTGCTAAATGACTAAAAATGTAAATGTAAATGTCAGTTATAAATGATTCTGTCCTGGTTAAAAACATACCTTCCTATATGTCTCTAATATTTCCCATAGCTTTATTTAAATTCCCAATACCTTCCTAATCTTAATTGTCAACATGTATCCCCCATATAATCACATAATTCCCTCTTTATCTACTATAATAGCATCCAATGCTATGTGATTATCACTTACATAGTCTAATGAGTTACATCTCAGACCCAATTGCTTAAAAATCCAAGACTGTTAATAGATACAATGTTCAACTCCTACTTTGTTCTACTAATATACCTGATATGGCATACACATTATAACACTCTATTTTCACTCCCTGTTTAATCATTACATCCCTAAACTATTCATGCTTTAAGAATTCAACCAAAATCAGATCATATGAAAACCAATTACGTACTTGCCTATCAACATAAATATTTACGACTCTAACCATCCATATCAATATCACCCAATACTTCAAATGTATATACTTACTAATAAGCTAATACGTTAACCCAATTAATCAACATATTCATGATTTCATTCACAATCCTGACATTAACTTCCATGTTTCAAACAGTACAGTATGATTCATCAATGTCAACAATGTTTTCCAAATGGACAATGACCCCAAGCATACTTCCAAAGTTGTGGCAAAATGGCTTAAGGACAACAAAGTCAAGGTATTGGAGTGGCCATCACAAAGCCCTGACCTCAATTCTATAGAAAATGTGTGGGCAGAACTGAAAAAGCATGTGCGAGCAAGGAGGCCTACAAACCTGACTCAGTTACACCAGCTCTGTCAGGAGGAATGGGCCAACATTCACCCAACCTATTGTGGGAAACTTGTGGAAGGCTACACAAAATGTTTGTCCCAAGTTAAACAATTTAAAGGCAATGCTACCAAATACTAATTGAGTGTATGTAAACTTCTGACCCACTGGGAATGTGATGAAATAAATAAAAGCTGAAATAAATCATTCTCTCTACTATTATTCTGACATTTCACATTCTAAAATAAAGTGTTGATCCTAACTGACCTAAGACAGGGAATTTTTTACTAGGATTAAATGTCAGGAATTTTGAAAAACTGAGTTTAAATGTACTTGGCTAAGGTGTATGTAAACTTCCGACTTCGTGTGTGTGTATATATATATATTTTATATATCTTAATTTATTTCCACAATGAATGAATAATATGCGTAATGTTAGGTTCTGAAGAAACAGAGTAAAAACTCACAGACAACTAGAAAAAGCTCAAACCAACTTTTTTCACCCACTGGGTCATACAGCTACAAAGACATGTTTACACAAGCACATACAGCTCTGGAAAAAAATTAAGAGACCACTGCAAAAATATAAGTTTCTCTGGTTTTACTATTTATAGGTATGTGTTTGGGTGAAATTCACATTTTTGTTCTATTCTATAAACTACTGACAACATATCTCCCAAATTCCAAATACAAATATTGTCATTTAGAGCATTTATTTTCAGAAAATGACAACTGGTCAAAATAACAAAAAAGATGCAGTGTTGTCAGACCTCAAATAATGCAAAGAAAATAAGTTCATGTTCATTTTTAAACAACACAATACTAATGTTTTAACTTAGGAAGAGTTCAGAAATCAAAATTTGGTGGAATAACCCTGATTTTCAATCAAAGCTTTCATGCGTCTTGGCATGCTCTCCACCAGTCTTTCATATTGATGTTGGGTGACTTTATGCCACTCCTGGCGCAAAAATTCAAGCAGCTCGGCTTTGTTTGATGGCTTGTGACCGTCCATCTTCCTCTTGATCACATTCCAGAAGTTTTCAATGGGTTTAGGTCTGGAGATTGGGCTGGCCATTACAGGATCTTGATCTGGTGGTCCTCCATCCACACCTTGATTGACCTGATAGAGTTGGCGAACAATGTCAGAGCAAAAGGAAGTAAGTTGTCTTCCAGGACAAACTTGTATGTGGCTTGATTCATGTGTCCTTCACAAAGACAAATCTGCCCGATTCCAGCCTTGCTGAAGCACCCCCAGATCATCACCGATCCTCCACCAAATTTCACAGTGGGTGCAAGACACTGTGGCTTGTAGGCCTCTCCAGGTCTCCGTCTAACCATTAGACGACCAGGTGTTGGGCAAAGCTGAAAATTGGACTCATCAGAGAAGATGACCTTACTCCAGTCCTCTACGGTCCAATCCTTATGGTCTTTTGCAAACCTCAGCCTGGCTTTTCTTTGCTTCTCATTGATGAGGGGCTTTTTTCTAGCTTTGCACGACTTCAGCTCTGCCCTAGGAGCCTGTTTCGAAACGTCCTCACCATGCACTTCACCCCAGCTGCCGTTTGCCATTCTTTTTGTAGGTCACTTGATGTCATCCTACGGTTGTTGAGTGACATTCGAATGAGTTGGCGGTCATCCCGGTCAGTAGAGTTGTTTCCGCCCTCTGCCGGTCTGTAGCTTTGTTGTCCCCAATGTCTGCTGCTTGACCTTGTTCTTATGAACCGCCGTCTTTGAAATTTTAAGGATGGAAGCAACCTGACGCTCACTGTATCCCTCTGCCAGTAAAGCAAGAATTGAACCCTTCTTTTCCTCACTCAAAACTTTCCTTTTCAACTCTTTTGGCATGGGCAATAGTTATTTTTTGATTAATATTACTTTTGAGGTACTATTAGCACTGTTTTTGCCATCCAGCTGGTCCTATTACAAGAGGATAGTGATGACCACAGCAGTGGTTTTTATACTTTTCCTCGTTAAATAAGATTTGGTTCAGATGATCACCTAATCAGTACCTAATTCAGTAGAATGAGGTGTGCCTGTGTTGGAATTCAACAGACACTGGAATGGAATGGCTGTCATACATGTAGAGATTCTGATTTAAGAACAATTTGCAGTGGTCTCTTAATTTTTTCCAGAGCTGCATATTTATACCCTCCTACTAGGCGGAGTCAACTCCTTGAACATCTAGACATTGGTTCCTTACACTTGTGTAGTCATGGCCCTGCCTCATGCTAGAACCTTATTGGGCATGGAAGTATATGCGTGTGTAATAGGACCATTCCTTCTCACTTCATCTGACCTCAGGCCAAATTCCTCTCTCCTCCCTAATCCACGGCTGTCCTACCTTATCAGTGACTGAAACCAGACTGTTGCCCTTTGCTTCCCTCCTTAGGAGCCATAAGATTTAACAATACCATGTTTTGACCGAATGTAAACTTTCTGCACTCCCCCTTCCTCACACAGTAACTTTCCATACACCTAGTTCTTATCCACCCTCCATTGACCCCAACATATACGTTCCTTATACATGCAAAGTAATCAATAAGTTCTAGTCTGGTAGCATGAATAAGTACATTTCAAGCTAGAATCCAACAGGCCCTCCTTTTTGAATAGTAACTCCATACTGTTCAACATATAAACTTTGAAATTACTCATGAATGAACAGAAAATAAAACATGATTAATATTCTCAGTTGATTTAAATAAAGAAAACACAAAATATGACAAGTATTAGTAATTAGTTAAACTATGCATAATCATATATGGCAAAAAAATGAAGTTTGATAACATGACGATACCCACTCTCCCTTAGCCTGACTCTACACCTTTGGGATACTGTTCTGCTGGGGGTCCACAAAAATGAAGGCTATAAAACACCTCATCACCCAGACTTCCCCCGTCAGGCAGCAGGTTACAAAAGGTGTTCCCACGCCATATCATTTTCACTTCACCCCCCTGTCATTGAATCTGTCTCCTGCTCCTGATCTCCCATTGCCCTTGTGGTTCACCGATAAGATCTAGGACTGAATCTTTCAGATACTCCCAACCGGTCTTCTTATCAGTAGGGAGTACACATTCTTGCACCTTTCCTCAGTCTATTGTTAATTATCCAGACTCGTACACAAAGAGCTATTTGAGAATAAGCAACCCATTCATATTCAAGTGAATATCATGATGCTAAACATAGAGAGAATGCAATAATATAAAGCAGTGAAGTTATAAGAAAATGTTATAGGGCAATAGTTCACAATCTATAGTATTAGCTCTATCATATACCTCCTATCTCACACTTATGGAAACATTCTGTCTCAGAGACAGGCCCCTTTTGCACTTTGCGTCCGGCCACAAATACATTTGCACATAGATCATTCCATCTAACCCATAACACGTTAATCACTACTGCTAGGCTACTTAAATACTAAAACATGCTCAAGTCAATCAGTTTCCAACAGTCCCTCATCTGGAACAATGATCACTCACATGTTCCACGCCACCTAGAATACATATTGACTTGAACAGGGAAGAGAGAAAATACATGTTTAATAATTTCACACCACCCTTGATGAGAATAAGATTGGGGCAAGGACAGTCTATCCAATCTGTTATGTGCCAATGGGATGCTAGATCTTCACTGAGCTCCAATGAAAATTAGTTCCCTTTTGGATATCCCACTCACTTTTACCCAGTCTTCTTCATCCTCATCCTCGGTTGTCAAAGCAAGACGCAGACTACGAGCCTTGTAAGTAATTCATTGGACTGTATCATCCAGAAAGCCATAGACAATATTGTCCGCTATTATCCTCAGTAATTTTCCATCCAAGTTGTCAGACCCCGGTGGCTTGTCATTGTTGATAGACAACATACATTTCTTAACCTCTTCCATACTCACTTTATGGAATTCAAAATTACAATGCTTGTCTTTCATAATTTGGTCAGATATACTTGGATGTGTAGTGTCAGCAGTTGTTGCTGGCATGTCATGCCTAAGTTTGCTAATCTTGCCAATAAAAAAAATTATTAAAGTAGCTGGCAATATCAGTTGGTTTTGTGATGAATTAGCAATCTGATTCAATAAATGATGGAGCTGAGTTTGCCTTTTTTCCCAAAATTTCATTTAAGGTGCTCCAAAGCTTTTTACAATCATTCTTTATGTCATTTATCGTTGTTTCTTCTTCTTTTTATTCAGTTTAGTCACATGATTTCTCAATTTGCAATACGTTTGCCAATCGGTTTTGCAGCCAGACTTATTTGCCATTCTTTTTGCCTCATCCCTCTCAACCATACAATTTTTCAACCAATTTAAGTGACTAATCATGAATATAAAAAACAACACACATCACATGCCATGTCAAAGATGTACTTTATTCTCAAAGTTTGTACAAAAAAGAAAACATCTGTAACATTTAATTTCTAGGACAGTTCTGCCTATACAGAGTGCAAGATGAGGTTTCCTTACTGATGGATAGCATGGATTGTTTCATTGAAATGGTTTACTTCATTTGGATTTCATCTGTTAGTGTTTATTTATGAATGTATGAATTCATTGTTGTATGCCTTTAGACATTTCCCTGAGGAAAACTAGACCATGGCATTAGACTAGGGTTATGATCCAAAGACACATTCGAATGCTCACACTGTGAGATATTGAAATGCTCTGACTGGATCTCTGGTCAAAAGTATGGATCTCAAATAGAAAATAATTGGGTACTTCATCTGGGTGACCCCAATAACTCCATATTAATAACAGAGCTTTACACTGATCCAGATATTGAGTCTCAAATGGCACCCTATTAATTATACTGTATATAGTGTGCTACATTTGTCAAAAATAATGCACTATATAGGGACACATTCTCAGAAACACTCCAGCTGTCCATCACTGGGAGGTAGGCTACACACGTTCCCTGAATGATGAGGCAACTGGCACCTAATACTAAACTGATGAAAAGAAGAAAGAGAGTGATTGATTAAAAAGGAAGAGTAGTAGTGATGGTTTAGGATATTATAGTACCTGAGAACTTCCTGTATACAAAAATGTTGTATAAATGAGATGTTCACTTAAAAAATGTACACCCACACATTAAAGGTCCAATGCAGCCGTTTTTATCTCAATATCAGACATTATTTCTGGGTAACAATGAAGTACTTACCTGTGATTGTTTTAAATTAAAATTTTATTTAAAAAAAAGCTTCTTAGCAAAATGCAATTTCTCAAGCAAGAATTGTAATAGGACTGTCTAGGAGTGGTCTGAGAGAGGGGCCTAATTGTAGGAGCCTAATGGGAGGGATGTGTAACCTGAAAACAAGCTGTTATTGGCAGGGGAGGGCAAACTCTCTTTGTTATTGGTCTTTTAACTTATGCCGCCTGTTGATGTCACCAGGCGGTTCAAAAACTCCACACAGCCAAACAAGCTGAAATGTCAGGCAGTCTTTTCAAACAGCTCTTACACTAGAAGTGCATTATAATTTTCACAATTTCACAGTATTATTCCAACCTCATAGTGTGGAATTATATATAAAACACAGGGAAATCCTGTTTTTGACTAGACTGCCCCTTTTAATATGCAGTCTTGGCTAGGAGACCTGGAGCTCTATTTTAACAAACATAATCCAATGGTAAATCTTAGTGCTGGAGGTAGGGCTATAGGTCCGGGTTGGTTGATCAATCAATACATTTTATTGTGGATTGATACAGTTTATTAAATAGTGTAAGCTACAATAACGAGTTACAGCAACAGTAAAAAAACAACAAAAAAACATCCAGTGTTTGCTCAATATGTTTAGCGTGTTGACAGTCAACATTGTTGTAATTGGCTTCAACGAGTATAGGCCTTCACGTTTCGCACTTCTCCTCAAATAAAAAATACTAGGCTCCCGTAAATTATATTGTATGTGTGAGGCACATTCTCAATAAGCAAGATATAGCCTAGGCCTACCTACCGTTGATATGGCGTTATAGGACTGAATAATTTGAACATCTTTGGAGGAGCTCGTCTTTGGACAAGAGGCGCTCTTTGGACCAGTTTTCATTATAGTAGGGTAAGGGTAGCCTATAAGGGCTTGTTTTTTTAAACAAATTAAACGGAAAACAAGCAATTGTTACAGGAAAATAACTTAAATGTTTCTAAATATGAGTGTCATCACTGGATCATCTAATATATCATTCCATGGGCATATAGCCTGCATGGAGGGGGTTTTATGCACATCCAAAATAATAACAGAAACTGTCTAGAATAATGTACAATAGCCTGACGAGCTCAGGGCGAGGGTTGCTTTCCAGAGAGACATCAGGGATTGTAACATACTCTGTTTCACGGAAACATGACTCTCTCGGGATATACTGTCCGAGTCGGTCCAGCCAGTTGGGTTCTCAGTTCATCGTGCAGACAGGAATAAATATCTCTCCGGGAAGCAGAAGGGCGGAGGTGTATGTTTTATGATTAACGACCAGAGGTGGGTAGAGTAGCCAAAAATTGTGCTCAAGTAAAAGTACTGTTACTTCAGAATAATATGACTCAAGTAAAAGTAAAAAGTAGTCATCCAAATAATTACTTGAGTAAGAGTAAAAAAGTACTTGGTGAAAAAACTACTCAAGTACTGAGTAACTGTTGAGTAACGTCTGATTTATTTTTTAACACAAGACAACAATCAGACAGACAAAAATACAAAATAATCATCTTTAATGAATTACAAAATAGCTTAAATTAAAATAATTCAGGTAAATTCAAGTATTAAAAAATTAAATAATAATAAATAAAAAATTAATAAATAAGCACAAGTAACACAAATTTCCAAACCTTTATACTTTTTTTACCAGGCAGAACTAGAACGAGGCAGCCCATAAACTCTCATAAACTGTGTGTGTGTCTCCACAGTGACAGAACAACAGAAGGAAACACACAAACATTTCATACCAGGCATGCTGAACAGAAAACTGCACACCAGAAGGAAGCGGTCAACGTAAAATAATCAATAGGTGTTGATTAGGCCTACTCAGTACCTTTGTATTGCATGGCAAGCTACAACCCTTTTTCTGTGTGCCTAGAAATGAATACTCTGATCTGTGATTAGGCCACACTGCACATCTCACTGAGCAGAGGAAAAGAGCAGCAGTACACATCAACTGAAAAAGCACCAGTCCATGATAGATGGCCAAATAAAACAATATTGCAGGCCTAGTATCCCAGAACACAAATTAAGCTGAATGCATGTTCTCTAGAAGGCATCAGAGGAGAGTGATGTAGTTGTAGATCGGGCATTATGTTTACTTCCAGTTCCAATATCTAACAAGAAAAGTCAGCAAAAAAAAGTCACTAACTATATTGGCACCCTGTGGTTTGTCACTGACACACTATAATCCTAAATGACAGTAACATTATACAGAGTTATATAGGTCAATGTCTACTGGTTCACATTTGAATTGATAAACAAGTATATTTACCAGCATTTAAGATGTTCTCCTCTGTGGTCCAGGATGTTCTGAATCTTGGTAGGAGTATTGCTGCTGCAATCAGCTCAGGCTCTTTCATGACGTCTCCAAAACGTTTCTGGATCCCTTGCTGCAGGGCGTGAACAAGAGGTGTACACATTTTGCAAGTTGACTCCAACTTCTTCAGCTTGTCCCGCAACTGGTAAAGTGTTGGCAGCAGGAGGCCCATATGCACAGATGATTCCCCTTGGAGGATATTAAGGGCCATGGCAACATCACAGCAGCATCCTTGACCAAAAACCCATTTTCAGCTGGATTTAACCTATAAAAGATGTAACGATAAAACAATGACTTATAGCTATTTCTGGTACAATGTCTTTATTATGCATTGTACATGTTAAATACAATATATATATATATATATATATATATATATATATATATATATATTTCATTCAAGTCATCCACAATTGTCACACCACCATGCAAAGAAAACTTAGTTACTTGAGACAAGTGGATTCACCCATTAATCAGCAAGGCTTATTTACTTTTATTATTCTTTAAAAACAAAATATACATTTTGTCAACTTACATCTTTATCTTTAATGCTGTGCAGACATTGCGAATTGCTTGTTCTCCTTGCTCTCGGTGAATGCGCACAATCCTTTCTACAGCGAGGAACAGGGAGCTCCAGCGTGTCTGATTGGGTCTGAGAAACTGCAGCTTGCATTCACGTTCCACTGTTTCATGAGCCATGGTTGACCTGCTGGTTTTATTCCAAAGAGCATGACATTTTGCAAAAGCAGACCGAGACAGCCTCTTGTAGGTTTCGTTTGCAGCTCCTCCTGCAGCAGTGGCATCAACTGTGGATATAAGATTGAGGAGATGGCATGCACACTTTTGGTGCCTTGGAAGTTGGTACTCAAGGCCTGTGTTGTCATCCAGAATTGCAGACATCTTGATACTCCACCTCTGACTCACTCTGATCTTCTGTTGCATCATCAAGGGTGGAGTCACTCTCCTCTTGTACATTGATGGCTTCCTCCTCTTTCTCCTCACCATATAATCGAAAGGAAGTTTGAGCCACTGTCTGTTGTCGTCCTGGTCACTTTGGTCACTTTTTCCCTGATGTGGTACTCAGAATGTATTTCCTCTAATGCAGCAGGAAGGACATCAAACGTGTGCGAGCCTTTGACAGGTCTACAAGCCAATGTGGAGTGCCTCTCCAGTGAGGTGTTGTCTATCCAGTGACAGGTGACACCAAAGTAGCTATGTTAGCAACATAGTTCACAGCACTCAGCTTTTTGATGATTATGCTCTTCTTGTGTTTTGCAGCTTCTTGTATTCTTGTGCATAACGTTTTCCTTGTCATTACTGTATGAGGTTGCAAGGTTTCTATCAAAGTATTGAAGGATGGCGTCTCAACCACAGAAAATGGTTGGTTGGCCTCACATACAAAATTTAGCATCAGCTTGTCAAGCGTTGCTTGTGTTACCCGCCCTGGGGCAGCAAAGGCTGTGATTTTTGCATTTTTCACAAGAGTATCACTGGAAGAGGAGTACTTACGCTTTCTGTGGTTCTCTAGTAAGTCTGTGTACTTTGCCAGTTTGTTGGGGTGAATCCTCTGTGGACAAAAAAAAAATCTGTGAGGCTACAGGGAGATCAAGACATTAAAAGAGACTTATTATCACATCAAATTTGGATATATATATATATAGAAAATGTTTAAAACATATGTAACCTAAAAGACAAACATTCGCCTATCCACAGCAAAAAAAAACGAATTTAGGAAACTTACCGCTACATGTTTCCTCAAGTTAGATGTTGAGTTCTTGAATGCTGAAATGTCCGTTTGTTTTGGTAGACACAGAAGACACCGCATAATGTAGCTGTTCTTTCGCACTTTTACTAAGGTAAACATGCTTTCAATATGAGGCCAGGGGTGCGGGTGTTCCTCCTCGTCTGTGTCTGCATTGCCGACGGCTAATTCTGACATTTTTGTGTTGCTATGACTGTAAAGCCAACCCGTCCCGCTGCTGAGATTGAGTTTGGTAAAGTGACGAGACTGCACAACTACGTTTGATTGGTGAAACACAGTCACGTGGTAGAGCCTTAGCGGAAGTCTCTCTCTCTCTGTCAAAATAAAACATTAAAATAAGGCATATGCGGGGGGATAAAGACAATGACGCGTAGAATACCAAAGTGGTAAAAAGAAAAGTAACGACCTCATTGTAGCCTAATGTAGCGGAGTAAGAGTACAGTTTCTTCTTCACAAATCTACTCAAGTAAAAGTAAAAAGTATAGTGATTTAAAACTACTCCTAGAAGTATATTTTTTTCAAAAACGTACTCAAGTAAATGTAACGGAGTAAATGTAACTCGTTACTACCCACCTCTGTTAACGACTCATGGTGTAATTGTGATAACATACAGGAACTCAAGTCCTTTTGTTCACCTGACCTAGAATACCTCACAATCAAATGCCGACTGTATTATCTCCGAAGATAATTTTATTTGGTTATAGTCACAGCCATGTATATCCCCCCTCAAGCCGATACAACGACTGCCCTCAAAGAACTTCACTGGGCTTTATGCAAACTGGAAACCACATATCCTGAGGCTGCATGTATTGTAGCTGGGGTTTTTAACAAAGCAAATTTGAGGAAAAGGCTACCGAAGTTCTATCAACACATCGACTGTAGTACTTGCGCTGCTAAAACACTTGACCACTGCTACTCCAACTTCCGGGATGCATACAATGCCCTCCCCCGCCCTCCTTTCGGCAAATCTGACCACGACTCCATTTTGCTCCTCCCTTCCTATAGGCAGAAACTCAAACAGGAAGTACCCGTGCTAAGGACTATTCAAAGCTGGTCTGACAAATTGGAATCCACGCTTCAAGATTGTTTTGATCACGCGGACTGGGATATGTTCCGGGTAGCTTCGGAGAATAATATTGATGTATATACTGATATGGTGACTGAGTTTATCAGGAAGTGTATAGGAGATGTTGTACCCATTGTGACTTTGAAAACCTACCCTAACCAGAAACCGTGGATAGATGGCAGCATTCGAGCAAAACTGAAAGCGCGAACCACCTCATTTAACCATGCCAAGGTGACTGGGAATATGGCAGAATAGAAATAAAAAGTGATTCACTCCGCAAGGCAATCAAACAGGCAAAACGTCAGTATAGGGAAAAAGTGGAGTCACAATTCAATGGCTCAGACACAAGACGTATGTGGCAGGGTCTACAGACAATCATGGACTACAAAAGGAAAACCAGCCATGTCGCGGACACCGACGTCTTGCTTCCGGACAAGCTAAACACCTTCTTCACCCGCTTTGAGGATAATACAGTTTCACCGACGCAGCCCGCTTCAAAGGACTGTGGGATCTCCTTCTCCGTGGCTGACGTGAATAAGACATTTAAGTGTGTTAACCCTCGCAAGGCTGGCGGCCCAGATGGAATCCCTAGACACATCCTCAGAGCATGCGCAGACCAGCTGGCTGGTGTTTTTACGGACATATTCAATCTCTCCCTATCCCAGTCTGCTGCCCCCACATGCTTCAAGATCCCTGTACCCAAGAAAGCAAAGGTAACTGAACTAAACGACTTCTGTCACCATGAAGTGCTTTGAGAGACTAGTCAAGGATCATATTACCTCTACCTTACCTGCCACCCTAGAACCACTTCAATTTGCTTACCGCCCCAATAGATCCACAGACGATGCAATCGGCATCACGCTGCACACTGCCCTATCCCATCTGGACAAGAGGAATACCTATGTAAGAATGATGTTCATTGACTACAGCTCAGCATTCAACACCATAGTACCCTCCAAACGTATCATTAAGCTCGAGGCCCTGGGTCTGAACCCCGCCCTGTACAACTGGGTCCTGGACTTCCTGACGGGCCGCCCCCAGGTGGTGAAGGTAGAAAACAACACCTCCACTTCGCTGATCCTCAACACTGGGGCCCCACAAGGGTGCGTGCTTAGCTTCCTCCTGTACTCCCTGTTCACCCATGACTGCGTAGCCAAGCACACCTCCAACTCAATCATCAAGTTTGCAGACAAAACAACAGTAGTAGGCTTGATTACCAACAATGACGAGACCGCCTACAGGGAGGAGGTGAGGGCTCTGGGAGTGTGGTGCCAGGAAAATAACCTCTCACCCAAAGTCAACAAAACAAAGGAGATGATCGTGGACTTCAGGAAACAGCAGAGGGAGCACCCCCCTATCCACATCAACGGGACCGCAGTGGAGAAGGTGGAAAGCTTCAAATTCCTCAGCGTACACATCACTGACAAACTGAAATGGTCCACCCACACAGACAGTGTGGTGAAGAAAGCGCAACAGCGCCTCTTCAACCTCAGGAGGCTGAATACATTTGGCTTGGCACCTAAAACCCTCACAAACTTTTACAGATGCACAATTGAGAGCATCCTGTCGGGCTGTATCACCGCCTGGTACAGCAACTGCACCGCCTGCAACCGCAGGGCTCTCCAGAGGGTGGTGCGGTCTGCCCAACGCATCACCGGGGGCAAACTACCAGCCCTCCAGGACACCTACAGCACCCGATGTCACAGGATGGCCAAAAAGATCATCAAGGACAACAACCACCCGAGCCACTGCCTGTTCACCCCGCTATCATCCAGAAGGCGAGGTCAGTACAGGTGCATCAAAGCTGGGACCGAGAGACAGCTTCTATCTCAAGGTCATCAGACTGTTCAAGATAGCATGCATTGGTCCATCGCAGGTGTGTGGAGATCTTCACAATTGCTGTAATAATCTGTGAAGAATCTTGAATGGCATTGGTCACATGCACCATATACTTTTAAAGGAAAACTCCATCCCAAAACGATAATTTGTTATTTGTTTCATATAGTCCCAAAATGTTTTGCATGTCAGCAATCAAGTTCAAGATATATAACTTTCAAAATACAGAAATACAGTGGTATCATGTATTTTGCATGATACAATGCTGCATTTAGCATCATATGCATCATACCGGCTGTATTTCTATATTTTGAAAGTTAAATATCTTGAAAACTTTATTGCTGACATGCATAACATTTTGGGACTATATCAACAATGGACTAATGAAACACAAAATATAGTTTTTGGGTGGAATTTTCCTTTAATGTAATCTCAACTGCAATCCAGGGCCCAGTTTCCCAAAAGTATCGTACAGCAAAATTCATAGTTAGAATCTTCGTAAGAGCATCGTTAAATCTCTGAGCTGTTTCCCAAAACCATCGTTACTAAAGTTGCACTTGAAAACGCTCGTTATTTACCAACTGCCTCAGACCACTTGTAGAACAGCTAAGTGCATTGTTCGATGTGTTTTTTCCCCTTCCACATCACTTTATACACAGAAGATAGCCGCTAAACATAGAATTAAGATGTTTTTCTGTCTCTCTGTGACTGCCGATAACCTCACAACGAAGTTGACTATGTAAATACAAAGTTGCCAATTTCGATGCAATTGTTACAAACAAGCGAAGGATAAAAAATATGCTTCAAATGAAAACCGAGATGATTGTATTAAAAGATTTATAGCCAACAGTATAGGCTTTTCATTCAATTTAGTTATATTTTGCTAACTGTAGGCTGCCTACTGTCTGTAATTTATGCCTCAATATATTTCATGATCTGTAACATGTGCGCAATGATTTATTGCATTATTATAGGGTATTATAGTGTTCACCAACCTTTTCTGAGTCAAGATCACTTTCGCACTCAAAAAGCAAGTCAAGATCGACCGCTCAGATCTTTTTTTAAACATGACTTAAGAAATGTAACACTTACCTAATAACAGTTCTGTAGGGATGAGGTTTTTGCAGTAGGCCTAATACATTATCACAGTATATTGGCCGTATGCCTGGCCTGCCAATATTGTTCTTCTCAGACCATATAATATTTCAAAACTCGAGATTTGATAAAAAATAGATCAGGTCTGATTTCACTATTATTAAAACAAGACCCAGAGGGCAAATATAAAGATCTAGTCTTTCTTAAAAACTGGAGGCCTCTTACACTTCAATGTTTTGATGCAAAAATACTAGTGAAATGCATAGCACACAGAGTAAAAAGGTTTTACCTGGTATTGTTAATCCTGATCAGACAGGTTTTTTACATGGACGATACATTAGAGATAATATACGACAACTACTATAAATAATAGAACATCATGAAACATCTAAGAAGCCAAGCCTGGTATTTATAGCGGATTTTGAAAAGGCCTTTGATAAAGTAAGACTGGATTTTATTTATAAATGCCTGGATTTTTGCGGTGATTCTCTTATAAAATGGGTAAAAGTAATGTATAGCAACCCCAGGTGTAAAATAGTAAATAGTGGCTAATTCTCAGAGTTTTGAATCGTCAAGAGGAGTTAAACAAGGGTGTCCGCTGTCACCATATCTATTTGTTATGGCCATCGAAATGCTAGCTTGTCACGAATTCAGCCGAGCCTGCCCCTCCTCCTTGCTCGGGCAGGCTTCAGCGTTCGTCGTCACCGGAGTACTAGCTGCCACCGATCTATGTTTCTGTGTTCCACTTGTTTTGTCTTGATTGCACACACCTGATTCCCATAACGTTAATTTGTTTCCCTATTTAACCCTCTTGTTTCCTCATGGAGTTGTGCGTGATTGTTCGTTGTTTTTCTGTCTTTCTTGTGAGCTGGTATTTTTCTTCCCTGTGTGGAAGATATGCTCTGTTACTTTTGTTAAGTAAAGTACGTAATTTACTAAGTTCTGTGTCCTGCTCCGTCCTACCGCTACACACTGACGCATGACAGAGCTATTAAAATCAGATCAAATAATAACATTAGAGGATTAGAAATCCAAGGCTTGAAAACAAAGGTGTCCATGTATGCCGATGACGCAAGTTTTATATTAAGTCTGCAAGCTAGATCCCTGCAATGTCTCATTGAAGTTCTAGATAACTTTTCTGGACTCTCTGGACTAAAGAAAGTGTACAATATTACGTATTGGATCTTTAAAAAATACAACTTTTACATTACCCTGCAGTTTACCTATAAAATGGGCTGACGGTGAAGTAGACATACTTGGTATTCATATCACAAAATATATAAATGAGCTCTCCACAATGAATTTCAATAGAAAACTTTTAAAAATAGACAAGATCCTGCAACCATGGAGAGGTAAATACCTGTCTATTTACGGAAAAATTGCCCTGATTAACTCACTAATGGTGCTGCCTACTCCTGATTATTCGTTTTTCAAATCATATGAGCAAACAATATTTAGCTTTATCTGGGATGGAAAACCAGACAAGATAAAGCATGCCTATCTATATTTTAGTCATTTAGCAGACGCTCTTATCCAGAGCGACTTACAGTTAGTGCATACAATATTTTTTATACCCCCCGTGGGAATCGAACCCTCAACCCTGGCGTTGCAAACGCCATGCTCTACCAACTGAGCTACATCCCTGCCGGCCATTCCCTCCCCTACCCTGGACCAATTGTGCGCCGCCCCAAGGGTCTCCTGGTTGCAGCCAGCTACGACAGAGCCTGGATTTGAACCAGGATCTCTAGTGGCACAGCGATGCAGTGCCTTAGACCACTGCGCCACTTGGGAGTACATAATGAATATGAATTGGGTGGGTTGAGATTATTAAATATAAAAGCACTACATTTCTCTCTAAAAGCATCACTTATTCAAAAGTTTTACTTGAACCCTAAATGGTTCTCAAGTAGATTACTAAGAAACGCTCATCCATTGTTTAAAACTTGCCTTTTTGCCTTTGTGCAGATTGCCATGTCTCATTTTCGATTAATTGAAAATTATATTTTTTCAAATGATCTCTCTTTTTCAAACAAGCATTGCAGAGCTGGCTACAATTTCAATTTCACCTCCCTGAAAAGATAGAACAAATATTACAACAAATATTATGGCTGAACTTAAATGTGCTGGTTGATAAAATACCTGTTTGAAAAGGGTATTTTGTTTTTAAATGATATTGTAATTTTGAATGGTAGAGTTATGTCTTTCATGGAGTTATCAGAATTGTATGGGAAGGTCTGCTCAATCCAAGATTACAACCACTTGATTACAGCATTACCCCAAAAATGGAGGAGGCAGGAAGCAGTGGGAGGAGGTAGGGAACTGGTCTGTCTGCCCAATGTAAAGGATCAAAACTGGCGGAGGAATAAAAATAGCATAAATAGGAAAGTATACCAGTTTCATTTGAGGACCAGGATGTTGACAACTGTGCCATACAGATCGCAAAATAGTTGGGAAGAGATTTTTGATGTACCGATTCCATGGTACAGGGTGTATGAGTTGATATATAAAACGACGCAAGATTCAAGACTTCGTGCTTTTCAGCTAAAATTATTATATAGAATTCTTGCCACCAACAAAATGTTGAATATTTGGGGCATACAATCATCGAAGCTCTGCAGATTTTGTTGTGATTTTGTTGTGAGGATACAGAATCAATAGACAATTTATTTTGGTATTGCCTGCAGGTAGCCTGTTTCTGGTCTCAGGTTCAGGAATGGCTGAAAATGCATAACATTGATCTAAAATTGACCCTAGAAATAGTACTGTTGGGAGATCTGGAAAGACCGGGTCAGTCAGTTACTAATATACTAATACTCGTAGTAAAAGTATTTATCTTCAACTCGCAACCTGTGGATTCTATTCGGTTAGATAGACTGAAATTGTATGTTAAACATCACAGCATAGTTGAAAGATATATGGGGCGTAGAAATCTGAAGAGGGTGGCCAGCAAATATAGGTGGGATGGGCTGAGGGTGGGATGTGGAATTGGAGTTGCTGGGCGGGGGAATGAATGACAGTCATGATTGTTGTTGTCCTTGATGTCTTTTGTTTTTTGCGTTGTTGTTTTCTGTTTTCCTTTGTCTTTTTTCTCTTTTGTTCATTTTGTTGGTTGTTGGTGCATTTGGGGGGTCTTCGGGGGGGGGTGGAATTACTTTATTTTTTATTTTATTTTTTTTTGGGGGGACTTGGGGGTCTCGGATGGTTGAGGGGCAGCTCTTGGGGAACTGTGGGGGCGGATCATGGATCGCTGGTTCGGGTCCCCGTTTTTGACCTTGTGGGAGATCTGTCGACGTACCCTTGAGCAGGGCGTTGACCCTGGTTGCTTCTGTGTGTCGCTCTGGATGGGAGTCTGTTAGATGACTAATGTGATGTAGTTGTTGATCGGCTTCACTGCAAGTACATTGAATGTTTTAAATATTCAAGAAATATATATAAAAATATAAAAAATAAAAAAATTGATCAGTTGGTGTAGCACATGTAAGGCACAGCTGAGCATTAATTCAAATAATTTGCAAATAATTTGCTTTTTTATTTCACTGGACTGATGGTACCTGCATCTGATGGTCATGGTCCTTTCAAGACAACTGAAAAAAACAAAGATGCCAGAGTTTTCGACTTGGAATTCCGAGTTGGATGACCGTTCAAAACACTTTTTCCCTGTCGGATTTCTTTTTTTCCCAGTTGTCTTGAATGCACTGAAGTCGGAGATTTCCGAATTCCCAGTTGTTGTGAACACAACATTAGTTTCAGCAGAGGGAGGGAGAGAGCAGCAGAGGGTCCACCTCTCATGGTCCCTGCTCTCTCCTTACTTTACTGACCAGAGAGGGGACACCGTTGTCCACCTGATGGCAAAACACGAGTCGCATCTGCATCTGCCTCTGCCTCATGCACATATTCATGTCGTTCCTATGACCAGAGAAAGTGAAATATTCCTCGATATTAAAATAGACACGAGCTGCTAATAATAATAAAAATGCAGGGCTATCGATACACTTGGCTACTCATTCATTGCAGCTGCAGCGCGAGTGGAAGTAGGGAATTTAAACAGTGTTGACAGTGCTGAATAAAAAGTTAAACATGAACTCACTCATAAAAATAGCAGTTCTTTGCTGTATTCTTTGACAGTCTCTCTAGTCATGGTTTTAAAAGTTCTGAAATCTCACGTAGGCTAGTCTCAAATGAGGTTGTGGAAGCTGTAGACACTGATTGGCCAGCTCATAGGCACACTCGATTTAGCCACAGATATCTTTTCAGACATATGAAATGGTCCAAAATGGGCATCTGAATGAAGTGCACCTACCGTCAACAACGCAACATGAATAAAATAAAAAAAGGAGCGCAGGGAGCCGCAGGGATCGACTAGGAATGAGATCAGAAAGCTGATCCGAGAGCAGCGCTAACTTTCTTTCGATCCTATCAGTATCGACTGTAGGCCTATGCCTCAACAACGCATTTAGTGAACGTTCTCTCTGCGTGGTGTTTTGGGAAACGCATTTTACATCTTTGGGCCGTTGTTGGAACAATGCATCATTAAAACTCTCATATGCCTAAATTCCATCGCTATCGGGAAACCGGGCCCAGGTCATGTGGTTCAGATATTAGATGAAGAACAATGATACCACATTAATCTATTTGATAAATAATCAAAAAATCTGGCATTGTTTTTCCATTGGAATTAGGTTGTGCTTTTAGATGGTTGAAAGCATAGTGATAACACATTGGAAATTCAACAAACGTTTGGCTGTTTTTTTGAGTGAGTGAATATAGGTTGTAAACTCATTGATCAACGTCTCAACCAAATATTACCCAATTATCCACGTTGAAACGACGTAGTGTGCCCAGTGGGGTGAGATGGAGAGATGTAAGAGATAGAAAGAGAGATAGGTGAGAGAGAGAGAGAAGCATTTTGGTGTTATCTCTTTGTGTTGTGTTTGTCCATGTCTATTATTCTCCCTGCAGCCTGTTTTGTTCACGTTGCCTAATTCAGCATCCCTGCCTCAAAGACCCCGGCCCTGGCCCTCTGTCCCTCTAATCCCCCAATCTGCATTCTGATTGGTCCATCCACATGGCCACAGCGGCCTTTAAGGTCGCCTGTGTTTTTCCACTGCCCATGACCCCGACAATGGCCTCCCTAGCAACCCCTTCCATGGAACCCCAAAGTAAGCGTAAACTCAGACTACGCCACCACCACTGGTTTATTTTTGACAGTACAACACTAGCTTCCATGACTACCAACCTGTCATGTGACCACAGTTTCGACAGTAGAACACTAGCTACCATGACTTCCAACCTGGCATGTCATCATGTTGCTACCGTGTCAACAGTATAACACTAACTACCATGACTACTTAGCTATGATGTCACTAACATGTCGACAGTAGAACACTACCCACTGGGCACACACTGGTTGAATCAACGTTGTTTCAACATAATTTCTCAACGTATTTTGATGTGGAATCAATGTGGAAAATACATTGGATTTGAAAAAAATCATCAACCAGTACTATTTTCATCTCATTTTGACCAGCATTGATTCAACCAGTGTGTGCCCAGTGGGTAGCTACCATGACTACCATATCGACAGTAGAACACATACAGTCATCTCTTCTCCATTTTCAGAATGTGAAGTAAGAGATATCTACATCAACAGGAGGACATTGGTGACATCATGATCGTGTAGTTTCCCCAAAACGGAGAACATATAAAACTCATCCTTGTGAATGAAAAATGTGAAACCCACAAAATCTGTTTGTCTGAGGTATCTCTGGTTTTTCTGTCCCCCCTCCCCCCCACCTCTAAACAAACTGGCAAAGAACAGAACAGACAAACTGTTGAGTTTCGCCCTGTCTGATGTTATAACCAGTGATGTTGTGGTAAAACAAAATAGGTGGGTAAACGCTGATCGCCGTTCTCAGTTGAGTAAAGTAACGCTCTGTACACTTTCTATGAATTTTCCGCAAAAGGTGAGTAAACGCTCGCACAAAATAAAAAAAGGTGCATAAACGGCGTTTACATGCGATTACACTCCACTACACTACTGGTTATAACTCAGCAACGTCACGTTGTCCTCTTCTGATAGGTCTCTTGTGTGTCTGTCGAGCCTCCAGCCAGATGACCTGTTCTCCAGAAGAGGGGGAAGAGAGAGGGGATAAGGAGGGATGCCTGAGGAGGAGGGAGGGATGGACAGAGGGGGGACATTCTGTGTGTGTGTGTCGGAGATGAAGTGATGATGAGGCGGATGAGTGGAAGGAGGGATGATCAGGACAGTTTCAGCTTCAGCCACCTCAGGTCATCTGATCTGTGAGGAAGAGAAGGGAAAGAGATTCATTGCCTTCAAAAAGTATTCACATCCCTTGACTTTTTCCACATTTTGTTGTGTTACAAGGTGAGATTAAAATTGATTTAATTGTAAATTTTTTCTGAACAATCTATACAAAATACTCTGTAATGTCAAAGTGGAAGAAAAATATTTGTAAAACATGAATGAAAAATAAAACATTATCTTAATTAGAAACCCCCTGAGTCAATACATGTTAGAATCACCTTTGCCAGCGATTACAGCTGTGTGTCTTTCTGGGTAAGTCTCTAAAAGTGTTGCACACCTGGATTGTACAATATTTGCACATTTATTATTAAAAAAATTATTCAAGCTCTGTCAAGTTTGTTGTTGATCATTGTTAGACTGCCATTTTCAAGTCTTGCCATAGATTTTCTAGCTGATTTAAGTCAAAACTCTAACTAGGCCACTCAGGAACATTCAATGTCATCTTGGTAAGCAACTACAGTGTATATTTAGGTTATTGTCCTCCTTTTTACATTTACGTCATTTAGCAGACGGTAAGTGGGGGTAGAAGGATTACTTTATCCTATCCCAGGTACAGTGGGGAAAAAAAGTATTTAGTCAGCCACCAATTGTGCAAGTTCACCCACTTAAAAAGATGAGAGAGGCCTGTAATTTTCATCATAGGTACATGTAAACTATGACAGACAAATTGAGAAAAAAAATCCAGAAAATCACATTGTAGGATTTTTTATGAATTTATTTGCAAATTATGGTGGAAAATAAGTATTTGGTCACCTACAAACAAGCAAGATTTCTGGCTCTCACAGACCTGTAACTTCTTCTTTAAGAGGCTCCTCTGTCCTCCACTCGTTACCTGTATTAATGGCACCTGTTTGAACTTGTTATCAGTATAAAAGACACCTGTCCACAACCTCAAACAGTCACACTCCAAACTCCACTATGGCCAAGACCAAAGAGCTGTCAAAGGACACCAGAAACAAAATTGTAGACCTGCACCAGGCTGGGAAGACTGAATCTGCAATAGGTAAGCAGCTTGGTTTGAAGAAATCAACTGTGGGAACAATTATTAGGAAATGGAAGACATACAAGACCACTGATAATCTCCCTCGATCTGGGACTCCATGCAAGATCTCTCCCAACCACACGTGAATGACCTGCAGAGAGCTGGGACCAAAGTAACAAAGCCTACCATCAGAAACACACTACGCCGCCAGGGACTCAAATCCTGCAGTGCCAGACGTGTCCCCCTGCTTAAGCCAGTACATGTCCAGGCCCGTCTGAAGTTTGCTAGAGTGCATTTGGATGATCCAGAAGAGGATTGGGAGAATGTCATATGGTCAGATGAAACCAAAATAGAACTTTTTGGTAAAAACTCAACTCGTCGTGTTTGGAGGACAAAGAATGCTGAGTTGCATCCAAAGAACACCATACCTACTGTGAAGCATGGGGGTGGAAACATCATGCTTTGGGGCTGTTTTTCTGCAAAGGGACCAGGACGACTGATCCGTGTAAAGGGAAGAATGAATGGGGCCATGTATCGTGAGATTTTGAGTGAAAACCTCCTTCCATCAGCAAGGGCATTGAAGATGAAACGTGGCTGGGTCTTTTAGCATGACAATAATCCCAAACACACCGCCCGGGCAACAAAGGAGTGGCTTCGTATGAAGCATTTCAAGGTCCTGGAGTGGCCTGGCCAGTCTCCAGATCTCAACCCCATAGAAAATCTTTGGAGGGAGTTGAAAGTCCGTGTTGCCCAGCGACAGCCCCAAAACATCACTGATAAGAAGAAAAAACGTGACTTGCGATAACAGAATTTTCTGGATTTTTTTCTTCTCATTTTGTCTGTCATAGTTGACGTGTACCTATGATGAAAATTACAGGCCTCTCTCATCTTTTTAAGTGGGAGAACTTGCACAATTGGTGGCTGACTAAATACTTTTTTTCCCCACTGTAAAAAGAATCCCTAGTCCTTGTCGATGACAAGCTTACCTATAACATGATGCAGCCACCACGATGCTTGAAAATATGGAGAGTGGTACTCAGTGATTATTCGGGTTGTGTTGGATTTGCCCCAAACATAACACTTTCAGGACATAAAGTTCATTTCTTTGGCACATTTGTGGCAGTCTTACTTTTGTGCCTTATTGCAAACAGGATGCATGTTTTGGGATATTTTTATTCTGTGCAGGCTTCTTTATTTTCACTCTGTCAGTTAGTTGGAGAAGATAAAATAATGACTTTATAGTGAGAGAGAGATGTGCGTAGCCACGTACTCAGCCTCTTTCTTAGTGATGACGTTTCCTGCAGCGAACCTCTCGGCCACAGCAGAAACAGCTGGGTCATAGTTCAGACTGGCTGCTGCTATTACCTCATCATCCCTGTGGGGAGACAAATGGTTAATACACAGTAGTATTCACACATACATGCACCCATGCACCAGATTTTCTGTTAGGAAAATTTCACGCCAGACAAGTGACCAGGGGAAGATTTTCATTTATCGGACATTTGAGAAATTTACTTGTCATCCATATGCATTGGGTGCGTAACACATTAGGCCGTCCACCCACGCAGCCAGTGCCATCAATATATTGTCAAAATGAGCAACATTTATGTGTCCTTACAGACCATATAACTTATTACAAAAACACCATTCCTTGTGTTTTGATGTGTAGCATACAGTGCCTTTGGAAAGTATTCAGACCCCTTGACTTTTTCCACATTTTGTTACGTTACAGCCTTATTCTAAAATGGATTAAATACATACAAAATCTCAGCAATCTACACACAATACCCCATAATGACAAAGCGAAAACAGGTTTTTAGAAAACAGAAATACCTTATTTACATAAGTATTCAGACCCTTTGCTATGAGACTCAAAATTTAGCTCAGGTGCATACTGTTTCCATTGATCATCCTTGAGATGTTTCTACAACTTGATTGGAGTCCACCTGTGGTAAATTCAATTGATTGGACATGATTTGGAAAGGCACACACCTGTCTATATAAGGTCCCACAGTTGACAGTGCATGTCAAAACAAAAACCAAGCCATGAGGTCGAAGGAATTGTCCGTAGAGCTCCGAGACAGGATTGTGGGGAAGGGTACCAAAACATTTCTGCAGCATTGAAGGTCCCCAAGAACACAGTGGCCTCCATCATTCTTAAATGGAAGAAGTTTGGAACCACCAAGACTCTTCCTAGAGCTGGCCGCCCGGCCAAACTGAGCAATCGGGGTTAGAACGGCCTTGGTCAGGGAGGTGATCAAGAACCAGATGGCCACTCTGACAGAACTCTATAGAGTTCCTCTGTGGAGATGGGAGAACCTTCCAGAAGGACAACCATCTCTGCAGCACTCCACCAATCAGGCCTTTATGGTAGAGTGGCCAGACAGAAGGCACCTCTCAGTAAAAGGCACATGACAGCCCACTTGGAGTTTGCCAAAAGGCACCTAAAGACTCTCAGACCATGAACAACAAGATTCTCTGGTCTGATGAAACCAAGATTGAACTCTTTGGCCTGAATGCCAAGTGTCACGTCTGGAGGAAACCTGGCACCATCCCTACGGTGAAGCATGGTGGTGACAGCATCATGCTGTGGGGATGTTTTTCAGCGGCAGGGACTGGGAGACTAGTCAGGATTGAGGCAAAGATGAACAGAGCAAAGTACAGAGAGATCCTTGATGAAAACCTGCTCCAGAGCGCTCAGGACCTCAGACTGGGCCGAAGGTTTACCTTCCAACAGGACAATGACCCTAAGCACACAGCCAAGAAAACGCAGGAGTGGCTTCGGGACAAGTCTCTGAATATCCTTGAGTGGCCCAGCCAGAGCCCGAATTTGAACCCGATTGCACATTTCTGGAGAGACCTGAAAATAGCTGTGCAGTGACACTCCCCATCCAACCTGACAGAGCTTGAGAGGATCTGCAGAGAAGAATGGGAGAAACTCCCCAAATACAGGTGTGCCAAGCTTGTAGCGTCATTCCCAAGAAGACTCGATGCTGTAATCGCTGCCAAAGGTGCTTCAACAAAGTACTGAGTAAAGGGTCTGAATATTTATGTAAATGTGATATTTCTGGGAAAAAAGTATAAAAGTGCACAAATAAAACAACAACCTGTTTTTGGTTTGTCACTATTGGGTATTGTGTGTAGATTGATGAGGGGGAAAAAACAAATGTAATCAATTTTAGAATAAGGCTGTAATGTAACAAAATGTGGAAAAAGTCAAGGGGTCTGAATAATTTCCGAAGGCAATGAATGCTAAACTTTATAGCCTATTGTTTTATTGGTTTTTACTTTCGTAAAACAATAATTTACTGCGTCTGCGATACAGATATAGGTGTACAGAAGGAGGCTAATTTGGAAATTTTCAATCAGAATATTATTTATAAAGATAAGCATTATATTGTTAGATTATATGAGTAACTCTGGTAGGCCTAAAACATCCTTCCTCACCTCAAGTTCAACTGACGGAGCTAGTTGCAGCGCCGGCGCGCACTGCCTTCATATCATAGGCCTACACACCAAAACTTCGCAAAAGTTTCTAAACTTTATTAGGGTAATATCAAAAGTAAGTCAAGTCATTGTTTATAGGAAAAATACGAGCAGGATATTATATTGCGGCAAACACAAACATTACTGTTGGAACTTAATTTGGCCAAAGAAAATTGCTCAACCGAATGAAACAAAACACTTGCGAACTGGTTTAAACCTTCACAAAAGTTTTGAACAGGCTATTTTGCAGCAATTACCAAGAAACGCTTGTGCCTACCATACCCAACAAATGACAGCAATAGGCTAATTACATGTATTTTACAACAGGCCTACTTATAACCTATCTTTAAACTTAATACGGAGCACAATTAAAAAGACAGATCTAACTTAATTTAATTCAGATTGAAACAAAATATGTTTTGCATTTTTTAATAACTGGTAAAATGGTTGCTATTGAGCTCAATATTTAGAGTTGAGAAATAAACAGCATACCTACAAAAAGCTGAGAACATCCTCTTTCCATCTGTTACAACAGATTAGCTGTGTTTTCCCCGCAATTGGATTTTAACAAAATTATACAATCAGAACACTTTTCTTTCCCCTGGGAAAGGAGAGAGAGAGAGTGGCTCGCTCGACACAGCAGCAGCCCCAGTAAAACAGGTACAGGGGCAGGCAGGCAGACACTTTCATTACAGGAATCATGAGGATAATGTACTTTACTGTTTTAGCCTCCTAAAAAATAGGACGTTTTGAGTGATGTGAATGAATGTGCAGCTCGCACTGATGCAACACATATTTTTTTTTGCTACCACACCCAAGTCAAAGGGTCGCAGTCTGGAGCCCTGCCTTGTAGGTTTTTCTCTCTAACTGTTGTTCTACTTCAATGAAAACAGCCTCCGTCTTCGCAATCAACAGTAGCATAGGCCAAAGCTACTCTCTCACTCTCTCTCCTCAGCAGCAGGTCAGCCCCGGACAATTTAGCAGGCTACAATTATATTTATCGGCTTTTCAATTATTTTATTGGCCAAAAGCAGCCAATTACCGGTTAATGGAAACCCTGCCATGCATTCATGCACACACACACACATGCTGTGTTAAAGTATACACACACATACAAACACACACAGCCACACACACATACAGTGCCAGTCAAACGTTTGGATACACCTACTCATTCAAGGGTTTTTCTTTATTTTTTTACTATTTTCTACATTGTAAAATAATAGTGAAGGCATGAAAACTATGAAATAACACATATGGAATCATGTACAGTGGGGGAAAAAAGTATTTAGTCAGCCACCAATTGTGCAAGTTCTCCCACTTAAAAAGATGAGAGAGGCCTGTAATTTTCATCATAGGTACACGTCAACTATGACAGACAAAATGAGAAAAAAAAATCCAGAAAATGACATTGTAGGATTTTTAATGAATTTATTTGCAAATTATGGTGGAAAATAGGTATTTGGTCAATAACAAAAGTTTCTCAATACTTTGTTATATACCCTTTGTTGGCAATGACACAGGTCAAACGTTTTCTGTAAGTCTTCACAAGGTTTTCACACACTGTTGCTGGTATTTTGGCCCATTCCTCCATGCAGATCTCCTCTAGAGCAGTGATGTTTTGGGGCTGTCGCTGGGCAACACGGACTTTCAACTCCCTCCAAAGATTTTCTATGGGGTTGAGATCTGGAGACTGGCTAGGCCACTCCAGGACCTTGAAATGCTTCTTACGAAGCCACTCCTTCGTTGCCCGGGCAGTGTGTTTGGGATCATTGTCATGCTGAAAGACCCAGCCACGTTTCATCTTCAATGCCCTTGCTGATGGAAGGAGGTTTTCACTCAAAATCTCACGATACATGGCCCCATTCATTCTTTCCTTTACACGGATCAGTCGTCCTGGTCCCTTTGCAGAAAAACAGCCCCAAAGCATGATGTTTCCACCCCCATGCTTCACAGTAGGTATGGTGTTCTTTGGATGCAACTCAGCATTCTTTGTCCTCCAAACACGACGAGTTGAGTTTTTACCAAAAAGTTCTATTTTGGTTTCATCTGACCATATGACATTCTCCCAATCCTCTTCTGGATCATCCAAATGCACTCTAGCAAACTTCAGACGGGCCTGGACATGTACTGGCTTAAGCAGGGGGACACATCTTGCACTGCAGGATTTGAGTCCCTGGCGGCGTAGTGTGTTACTGATGGTAGGCTTTGTTACTTTGGTCCCAGCTCTCTGCAGGTCATTCACTAGGTCCCCCCGTGTGGTTCTGGGATTTTTGCTCACCGTTCTTGTGATCATTTTGACCCCACGGGGTGAGATCTTGCGTGGAGCCCCAGATCGAGGGAGATTATCAGTGGTCTTGTATGTCTTCCATTTCCTAATAATTGCTCCCACAGTTGATTTCTTCAAACCAAGCTGCTTACCTATTGCAGATTCAGTCTTCCCAGCCTGGTGCAGGTCTACAATTTTGTTTCTGGTGTCCTTTGACAGCTCTTTGGTCTTGGCCATAGTGGAGTTTGGAGTGTGACTGTTTGAGGTTGTGGACAGGTGTCTTTTATACTGATAACAAGTTCAAACAGGTGCCATTAATACAGGTAACGAGTGGAGGACAGAGGAGCCTCTTAAAGAAGAAGTTACAGGTCTGTGAGAGCCAGAAATCTTGCTTGTTTGTAGGTGACCAAATACTTATTTTCCACCATAATTTGCAATTAAATTCATTAAAAATCCTACAATGTGATTTTCTGGAATTTTTTTCTCAATTTGTCTGTCATAGTTGACGTGTACCTATGATGAAAATTACAGGCCTCTCTCATCTTTCTAAGTGGGAGAACTTGCACAATTGGTGGCTGACTAAATACTTTTTCCCCCCACTGTAGTAACCAAAAAAGTGTAACATTTTATAATTTGAGATTCTTCAAAGTAGCCACCCTTTGCCTTGATGACCTACATGATTCCATATGTGTTATTTCATAGTTTTGATGTCTTCACTATTATTCTACAATGTAGAAAATAGTAAAAATAAAGAAAAACCCTTGAATGGGTAGGTGTGTCCAAACTTTTGACTGGTATTGTACACGCATACAGACATCACATACTCACATTCTCACACACACGTCCATTTGAACGATGCCGTTTTTTGTTGACTCACTTGATATAAAAGGCCAGGAACTTTTGTTCCTCCACTTTCCCTTTTACTACGATGTCAGTGTATCCTTCCCCATAGCCTGCAAAGGACACATACACACAAATGATCAGTGTGTGTTCAGGTGTGTTAAGGTGTGTGTAGTAGATAGGCCTACCTGTGTATCTGATGTTCTTCCCCAGTAGGACGGTCCAGTAGTAAGGGACAGAGTTGAGTTCAGTGGGTATATTCAGCATGTTCAGGGCTGCTACTCTCCCTACAACAACACCACACAGACAGCAACAACATCAAAATCAATAGCAATGATATAAGTAAAAGCCCAGTAAAAACCCACATTAGGAAAACCCTAGAGACCTTTGCACAAACAAGGTTTGCTTTCTAGATATTTCTATCTGAAAGATTATTGACGCCATATTTTCTTTAACAGCAAAGGTAAAAGCCTGATGCATGCGTTTAAATTGGCCTGGGTGAGTTACCGTGTGCCTGTGCCATCTGCCAGTGTCCTATATTGACCCTCTGGTCTTTGGCCATGGTCAGGGGAAAGGTAGCCAGGTCTCCTCCACAGAACACTTCAAGAACATTGGTCCTCATGCACTGCAGGAGAGAAGAGGAACCAAGTGGTGTAGTGGAGGGTAAGCACATGTAAACGCCGCTTTTTTATTTTGCGCAGGCAGTTACCCACCTTTTGCAGAACAATGCATTCAAACCACGAATGGCAGTGTTGAGGAGTAGTGAACTACATGTAGTTCAACTAGTAATTTAATTACCGTATTTTCCGCACTATAAGGCGCACCGGAGTATAAGCCGCATCAGCTAAATTGAATGATATTGAATGATGTGTACATATATAAGCCGCACTGGACTATAAGCCGCAGGTGTTTTAATGTTTAATTACCATATGTAAGGGTTCGTGCACAGAGGGGATTGTCATGAAAGAGACAAACTGTCTCGCTCTCGTAATGTCTGTCTGTCTTGCTCTCGTTCTGTCTCTCGTTCTCTCTCTCGTACCACTCTCGGTTCCACTTTTACTTTTGCGCGCTACCTGTCTCACTCTTTTCCGGCCTCCAGCTTTTCCTGCTGGAGCCCGCCGCTTAAAGGTGGAGGGCGCGGACCGGTCATAGAGCCCATAGAGTTAAAGTTGGTGGACTGTAACCTGTAAAATCCATAGATTTAGGAGGTCTTCTAGTGGCCGTTAGCTGTAAAAATCCATAGATTAGCCGCACCGTTATATAAGCCGCAGGGTCGAAAAATTGGAAAAAAGGCGCGGCTTATAGTCCGAAAATTACGGTACATTTTATAGTAGCTTAGTGGTAGTTGAACTAAATTAAAATCTCAGTAGTTAATAACTTTTTGGCATGTAGTGGTGTAGCTAACTACTGGAACTACACTCTTTTTTGTGCAAAAATAAGATATGGGTGAAGTATGCAAGAATTTCCTTTCTTTTTCAGCATCAGATCTGCCTTATTCTCATTTAAAACACTTTTTGTGTGCCTAATTCTCACCTTTTGTGTTTCATAGGCTAAAGTACACATTCTGTTAACATCTGATTCCAAAGTGATCTGTTCTTGCAATTTGTAGTCTATGACATATTAGATAGATATGATAATTTTTCACGAAGTAGTTTGGATGTAATGAACTACTTTTTCAAACTAACTTTAGTTAAGTAAACTATATTTTTCTTGAAGGTAGCTTTAGTGTAGCTTGAATTCTTCCAGTGTGAAGTAATTGGAACTTTAGTAAACTATATTTTCAGACTAGCTTCCCCAACACTGGTGAAAGGTGATAAGCGTTTTTTTCCACTACATCACTGATAGTTACTCTATAAATAAACTCTGGGGAAGAATCTCAATTGCATACTCCTCACGTCCTCTCTCCACGCCTCCTTCTCAAAACACATTGGATGAGAAAGCCAGAGGTCCCGGACTATCAGACCAGCGGTGAAAAAAACAGATTGCTGCAACCTGATTGGCTGAACACGCTATGCAACATTCGGGACTAGCATTAGCCTCTAGAATGGTGGTGGAAAATGGTGTTTCATAAAGAAAGTATGCATATTTTCCCTCGCCATTAAATTTAGTCAAGGAGGAAACCGACGCCTTTGCAGCCTGAATGGAGAATGTTTTTGTACGAACCGGTCCACGGTGGATACGAGTGTATAGCCGGCTGTATACCTTCCCTTTGGACGGTAAGATGAAATGACTCAATATCGCTATCAGCCAGGCCTTTGGGCTAACATAGAGCCTACATTCCCTCAAAAGAGTTAAGCTTTATTTATTCCTAACCTCCCACAAATAAAGCTACGACAAAGGCCACAAATTAGATGTCAACATTCTTACTAACAAACAAAGCAACCCTTGGTTTGATTCAGTAGGACAACAACATGATGTATCAAGCCATCCAATTGGAGCTCACCTTGTCCACGATGACTGAGCTCTTAGAGTCCATCGCTATGGGAGTACCCTGCAGGAACTCTGAGTTAGGGATCACACCTGGAGGGAGAGAGATACAGGAAAGAGAGAGAGATAAAGGAGATGGAAAGAGGAAAGTATGAGATGTACAAAGAAAAGAGAGAAAGATGTCTTTATATTTCAGATTTGTCATAAAGTAGTAGGTCTTTATGAGGTTGTGTAGTATAGTGAATTTAAAGTGTAAAAATTGTCCTGTGTTGGACATACCGATACCAACGATTAAAACATCAGCAGGAATGACTGTCCCACTCTTCAGCACAACCTCTTTTACCTGCACAGAGACAAACACATTCTCATTCAATAACCCAACACAGCTATACAACTATAATGGGATACTGTTCATGTTGCCAGGACACAGACACAGGGAGGTCTTTCTACAGTACCTTGCCGTTCTCTCCGCGGACCTCTGTCACATTGTCATTCATATAGAACGCCACATCCTTCTCTGCAAGCATCTGTCAACACAACACAAGGAGGGGAGGGAATGAGAGGGCAGAGGGGTGATCAGGCAGAAAGGAAGATGACTTCTAAGCACAGTTTTAAACACAGCTTAGTTATACATTGGACGCTTAAATAAAAGGCGGGTTCGGAGCGCCCTCTCCTGTCTCTCACCATCATAGTGACCTTGCCGATCTCAGGGCCCAGGGTCTTCTGGTAGGGCAGCTCACTGCTGCCAATCACTGTGACGCTGGAGGCCTTGTCTGTCATATAGGATGCCACCTCCATGCCTAAACACAACACACAGCCAGGGAAATACACAGATCAGGGCTATTCCTAGTGTAGTGCACTACTTTTGGCCAGAGCCACACAAAGATAGAGGGCTCTGGACAAAAGTAGTGCACTATAGATGGGGCATAAAGTGTCAGTTTGAGACAGAATGAGACAGTGTACCAACGAAGGATGTCCCCACGATGACGATATGACAGCCCATACAGGCAACATGGATCTGCCTGGCATCCTCTGGTGTCTCCAGCATCTTTACATTCTCCAGGTCTTTACCTGGACACTCCAGACCCTTCGCTCTACACAACATAATTAGAATGGAGCAGAACACAGATTTAGAATAAGTAGAGTTCCTAGTCCCATTCTCTAACTACTGCTGTGTTCTGGGGTGGGTGGACTGCTGGCCATATTGGGGTTACTGTTCTCTGCGTGCATTTTTTTACATTTTTACATTTTTAGTCATTTAGCAGACGCTCTTATCCAGAGCGACTTACAGGAGCAATTAGGGTTAAGTGCCTTGCTCAAGGGCACATCGACAGATTTTTCACCTAGTCGGCTCGGGGATTAGAACCAGCGACCTTTCGGTTACTGGCACAACGCTCTTACCCACTAAGCTACCTGCCGTGCATGCGTGTTAGTGTGCGTGTTTGTGTGTACACACCTGCAGCCTGTGGATATGAGGAGCTGGTCGTATCTCTGGACTGAACCGTCATCAAATGTTACTTTCTTCTTCTTGGTGTCCAACGACATGGCCTGCCATGACAATAACACAGAGCTTGAGAAGGCTTCTGAGAGCTTGCAAACAACCAAGCATTGGCCAGAAATATAGTGCACTCATATGCTGTAAATACAGGCAGATATACTACAGATCAGTGAGCGCAAAAGAGAAGCGAGATGCGTTATCTAAATTAACCCTTTGAGGTCAACAGTAGAATTCCAATAGAATCTTGAGAATAATTTGTCTAAGAAACTCATCCTTCCTTAATGAACCCAACAGCAAGTAAAGGCCAGGAGAATGAGGACTATGTAACAGTTGGATAAATCAAGTTGTATTGTATCCACCTCTTTGAGGAGCCACACCTCGATGTCGTATTTATGGAAGAACTCCATCCTCCTCAGCAAAATGCTGTCACTCTCCACATTCATCACCTGAGGAGGGTGGGTTAGCACAATGATGTGTTATTCATAACATACTCTAACACAACTAGGTGACGGTTAGAGAGAATAAAAACATATTTTAGGCCGATTCTTTACTTTTTCTTTTACTCCAGAATGAGTTTCCCATCTATTCTACTTATTATAGATCCTCACCTGACCTGACCCCTGACCCCATGACATTTGCCCCTACCAGAATAGAAGCTGGCCTTTGACACTGATCTAAGGTTGGTTTTCCATTTTCTCAGCTAATGAATAAGGTTAGGATTTGGGGAGGGTAAGCGCTAGGGTTATGGAATTCTGGTTGCGCTCCCAAAATTGTCAGGTTATTCCGAAATTCTGGTCGGTTGATGCCCGGAATCAGGAGGGAATGAGTAGGAAATCTGGAATCCTACAAACAGGATTTCTGGAAAAACCTGGGAATTTTGCAAAACTTACAGAATTTGGAAACCCTAGTAAGCTGATACTAGATGTGCCTAAGGGTAATTTACCTTGCTGAGTCGTGTTTTGTCATAGGGCAGAAGGTTGTCCCTGGATACCATGATGATTCTGCCTCCAAAGTTCTCCTGTCTCAGAGTCTCTGCACACACTAACGACGCAGACCCTGCGCTTACAGAGAGAGAGCCCTCCATCACACACGCTCACGCGCACAACCACAACACGCATGTGCACACACACACAAACATACACACACACACACACACTGAGCCCCAGTATTCCGTCCTCACCTCCCCCGAGCAGTAGGATGGTGTGGATGACTCCTTCTACTCTGGAGCACATACTCTTTATTCGTTTGGTCTGTCTCGCTGCCTACACACATACACCACATGACATAGAGTGACATAAAGGGTCATAAAGACTTCATAACTGCTTTATAATCCATCTATAACTAACTCAAATAGTTGTTCTGGTCTTACTGTTTCTGTATAACATGGTAAAGGCAACAGTGGCAGTAAATCGAAACCATAATGAGAGCTTCAGCTTGTTAGTAAATGCAGCATGTTGTAATATTCTGGCATTTAATAAAATCAACGTGATTTTGAAAAGTGATGCTTACCTTTTTGTTTACGGACACATACACTTTGTTGTTTTCGACTTTCACCTGGAAAATATATCAAACAAAGTCAATCAAAGCCTGTCTTCCTGCCTGCCTGTCTGTCTTTCTGTCTTCCTGCCTGTCTTTCTGTCTGTTAGACCCACCTTGTAGCAGACAGTCCATGCCAGGGTATTCCTCCAGGTTTCTGTTTCTATATTACTCCCTCCCCTTCTCCTCCCTCCCCCTTCCTCCCACCCTCTCCCTCCCTACCGTGTGACAGGGTAGACAGTCCATGCCAGGGAATTCCTCCAGGTCTCCTGTCTGGATGTTGAAGCAGGCACCGTGCCACGGGCAGCGCACCCTGTGTCCCGATAGAACCCCTACACACACACACACAAACACACACACACAAATGCGCACACACACACAAATACACTATTATGACAGCCAATACATTGTGTAACATGACTAGGAGGACACACACACACACAGACAAACCACAAGAAAGAAACTCCCTCTCTCTATCTAACACACACGGACATACACACAAACACACACACTGACTGTACTTCCTCACCTTTGCTCAAGGGAGCTCCGTAGTGTGTACACTGGTTGCCGATGGCGCTGTATATGCCTTCACTCCGTACCAACAGAACATTGTGACGTCCCACCTCCACCTCCATCATCCTACACACACACACACACACACACACACACACACACACACACACACACACACACACACACACACACACACACACACAAACGAATGTATGTACAACATGTATACTGATCTGTCTCTCTGTACTTTCTGACCCATCTCCATCTCTCTTTCTTACTGACTAGGGTGTGATGAAATTGGGATCCTTAACGTTAAGAAAAATCCCAAAAAATTTGAATCACTGTGCAGTTATCACAAAACATATTATTTTCCATGTTATAGCCTAACTAGGTGATAGGCTATAAAGGCCTGGGGAAAGTTGCATAAAGGTAGATTCATCGATATGACGTAGATGCAGAAAGTAAACAGCATAGTGGGTCAATTTCCGCAACAACTAAGAGTGCTTAAGCACGATGCTCAACTTCTCCGCTGTTTTGGTGCTCTGGCTACCACGCTGTGAACAGCATGAAGCAAACCCATGCACAACGTGTTTTTTTGTTTGTTGTCATTTTAGCAGACGCTCTTTTTCCAGAGCGACTTACAGGAGCAATTAGAGTTAAGTGCCTTGCTCAAGGGCACATCGACAGCTTTCACCTAGTCAGATCGGGGATTTGAACCAGCAACCTTTCTGTTACTGGCCCAACTGCTTAACCGCTAGGCTACCACCCAGTGTTGCATCGCACTCATCTTTGTATCCTGGCCTATTCATTGATGATAGGCCCTGCTTTACTGAAGTTGCGAGATATTGCAGACATTTTGAGGTACAGCATTCCATTGTGAGATACAGCTTTTGATTGCCGATAAATAGGCATGGTTCACAGTTCTGACTCTGTCTGCCTGGTGGCCCACCTGCCTCTCCCCTCTCTCTCCGTCCCTCGCTACCTCGCCATGAAAGATGCGTGTGTTTGTGTTCTTAGAAGTACGGCAACTAATCAGTCTCCTCTGTTCTAAAAATACTGAATCTTAGGAGTCGATTCCTTACGGAATCGAATCTTGACACTCAGAAATGGGAGTCAACACCTGGAGCACACGTGCAAGGAGTCGAGGAATCAATTATTTTGTAGTCGACTCTCCACCACTACGTCATCATCGTTAACAATTGGAAAAATTGCAGAAAAAGGCAAGCGATAGCGGCGAAGTCCTGTATGGCTATGGCAATACTTTGAGAAGTTAAATAAGAAAGGAAATCCAAACGTTGCGAAGTGGAATTAAAGTACAGTAATGGTAGTACAGTTGCAATGCTTATCTAAAGAGGCGCACCGTGAGACCCAAACCATTGCTGGCAGCAGCACAGCTCCATTAGGAATTCATGTTGAAATGTATGAATTTTTCGTATCGCTTTAACAGAAAGAATTACCGTTTTTTTTTTGCCACATCCCTATTACTGACCATCCAGTAATTCTGATTTCAGACACACCTTCTCAGTCTTTTATATCTCTCTCTCACTCCCCATCCCTCTCTTCCTCCACCCCTCTCCCCTCTTTTTCTTACTGTCCGTCCTTTAGTTCTGACTCCAGACACACCACCTCTGTCAGCTCTTCAGAAGCATCGTCTGGGTCGACGTCCAGCAACTCGCTACAATCTGTGATGACACCCCCCCACCCCCCACCCCCCCAAACACACAAACATGCACACACACACACACACACACAGACACAGGAGTGTTAGAAGTTGTTGACCCATTCCCTGTGTGTGTGTGAAGGTGAAGGGTGGCTCACATAAGAGGACAAAAGACATCTGGGCTTATTGTCAACTCTGTCCTCTCCATAAATTGCTGATGAAAGTAAGATAACCAAATATTCAAGAAGAAAATGTATCAGGTGTGCTTTTACAAATAGCTTATTTTCTATAAAAAAGTGGTCCATTTATTTAAAAATGTACCCAAAGATGTTATAGGTGTATGTGTAAATGTGTCATTATCTCATAGTTTCTAAAACACATAAAGATTGTGTATAACAGAACGAGACTACAGTTTACAGTAGAACAGAATGGAAAATCCACCTGCCTGCAACATCACAGGAGAATTATGCAACGCACGAGAGCCTTTACAATCTACTGGGTGATTTGACAGGTGAGTATCGAGCACACTTTTACGCACCAGTCTAGCCTACTCATTCAACCATTACCAAATCCTTTTTTTCACACAGCAAACTCACGTGGCCTTCCAGACATCCCGCTGATTCTACAGTAATAACCGACGTAACTCAATAGTCCTCAACGAACATGTGATAAGAATTCAAGTATGTTTTATAAAAGTATCACTTCACTGTCCGCGGGCAGTCTTTGCATCAGCTGAAAGCACCTATCGCGATGGGACAATAGTCCGTTTCCTCGGCAACCAAACCTGGTCCAACCGTAATCCCTCCGCCCCTCGATGATTTGACAGGTTGGTAAAAGTGGAGGAAAAGTTGAGCACTGAAAATATTACACAAAAAATAAATGGTATCTTTTCAATCTAAAGTGAATAACTGTATAGAGTTTTGTCGTTAGACGTTATTGTTGAAGAGAACAGCAAGCCTTTCTGTGTGACACAAAAGCAGCATAGAGAAAGGCTGACGAGACACTAACGTTCACAATGAATGAGTGAGAATGCACAACTTGCGTAAACCTTTGGGTTGCTCATTCATTCAACGCATCTTTACAAAATCGTTGTTTTATCATCATGTTGGTTGCAGCCAATTGCCATACTGCAAATATTTTTTCGTTGTGAAAATTTGTTTCAATGCCAATTAGAAATGGAAAATAGTTTGTTTTCAATAGAATTGGCTGGAGTGAGAGGGGACCACATAAGCTCATGTAACCCAATATTACAAGCTCTGATATTGCAAAAATGTGAACTACAAATAGTAAATTGTCTGCGCTACATGCATTTTAAAAAAAGCATCAGAATATCTTAAAGCATTTTGGAAATATAAACCTGTAAACACACAGATACAATAGGCAGAAATATCAACTTGAATATTTATGATGAAGTTAACTCTTTGGTAGCTGTTCAATAGACAAGTTTACAAGTAAAATGTGCTCTAATTCAGTGCTGTATGGCCTGCCTGACAAAAATGCATAAAGTTAACGTTATATAATGTTGTGGCTACTGGAATCAGCTCTAAGGCAAGTGATCTCAGACTCTGAAAACTGTCATGTTTTCCAGTCAAAGGTTCCTCTGTGGATATTATATGTTCAGCCCCCATGCTTGCAATTACGTTAGGGGCCAGTCCTAGACTTGACTCCAAATCCAATTTGGTGTCCAAAATCCAATATCGCTTCCACAATACCATTAAATGGTGGTTTAATCACCTGTATAAGTACAAGTTTTAAATGAGATACTTTTTTCAGATTTGTGTACTGCACTTATGACCTGTACTCAACACTATTTTTGTGTACTTCAACTATGTTAGGAATCCAATATGCCCATCATATACACTCAAATACCTTTGTCTGGATATATAAAAAGGCAGCAGACTGCTTGGTATGGCAACACCAAGCATTCCAAGTCACAAGCCTCTTTGAGGATCAATGAGGCAACTGGGATGCTCCAATGAAAGAAAAGAGAATCATGGACTCTGACACCATCTCCAACTTGCCCCCACTGTGGTATAACTTGCGCCTCCAGGATTGGGCTCTTAAGTCACCTAATATCATTTAGAAGTGAGCTTTGATTCATTGCTAGTCCAATACATCTGCCTGAATCCAACATGACCTTCTGCTGGCTCACTATATTTGTGATGCACATTGGGATGTTCCGGTGCATTTTTGTCCTGTTTGGGTTGAGCTGGCACATTGCTTCTTCTGGACAATACATCCACCATCCTGGCTCTATGCCATGGAGTTGCCTAATACACTATATATACAAAGGTATGGGGACACACCTTCAGATTAGTGGATTCGGCTATTTCAGCCACACCCGTTGCTGATAGGTGTGTAAAATCGACCACACAGCCATGCAATCTCCATAGACAAACATTGGCAGTACTGAAGAGGTCAGTGACTTTTAACGAGGCACCATCATAGGATGCCACCTTTCCAACAAGTCAGTTCATCAAATGTCTGCCTTGCTAGAGCTACCCCGGTCAACTGTAAGTGCTGTTATTGTGAAGTGGAAACGTCTAGTAGCGACAACAGCTCAGCCGTGAAGTGGTAGGCCACACAAGCTCACAGAACGGGACCACCAGGTGCTGAAGCGCGTAGCGCGTAAAAATCGTCTGTCCTCAGTTGCAACACTCACTACCGAGTTCCAAACTGCCTCTGGAAGCAACGTCAGTACAATAACTGTTCAGCACAAGAACTGAGCTTCATGAAATTGGTTTCCATGGCCGAGCAACCGCACACAAGCCTAATATCACCATGCGCAATGCCAAGCGTCGGCTGGTGTGGTGTAAAGCTCGCCGCCATTGGACGCTGGAGCAGTGTAAACGCATTCTCTGGAGTGATGAATCACGCTTCACCATCTGGCAGTCCGACGGACGAATCTGGGTTTGGCGGATGCCAGGAGAACGCTATCTGCCCGAATGCATAGTGCCAACTGTAGCTTGGTGGAGGGGGAATAATGGTCTGGGGCTGTTTTTCATGGTTCGGGCTAGGCCCCTTAGTTACAGTGAAGGGAAATCTTAATGCTATAGCATACAATGACATTCTAGATGATACTGTGCTTCCAACTTTGTGGCAACAGTTTGGGGAAGGCCCTTTCCTGTTTCAGCATGGCAATGCCCCCGTGCACAAAGCGAGGTCCATACAGCAATTATTTGTTGAGATCGGTTTGGAAGAACTTGACTGGCCTGCACAGAGCCCTGAGCTCAACCCTGTTGAACACCTTTGGGATTAATTGAAACGCCAACTGCAAGCCAGGCCTAATCGCCCAACATCAGTGTCCGACCTCACTAACTCCATGTTAATGCCCATGATTTTGGAATGAGATGTTAGACGAGCAAGTTAGTGTATGTTGACTTGGTGACATTATGATGTATGGGGAGGATGCAACCACACATAAATAGCACATAAGGCATGTGAACCAACACAACCTGACACTCATTGAAAAGAAATGCCATAAACTTAGTGGGCCTTCACATGTAATAGGAATTGCACCTCTCCAATGTCAATGCCATCCTGAATCTCCCAGAACTGTCCTCAATAGGCCCACTCCACCATCAGCCCTCCCCTCTGGCAGTTACTACAGACAGAGACACCATAGAACTGGACTGTCACATGTCATGAGGCCATTCAACAGCCAAAATGCCATCTGGAAAGTGCTGACTTTCCCTTCATATGTATCTATTTTGCATCATAGCTGGACCGAGAGACTGAAAAACAGCTTCTATCTCAAGGCCATCAGACTGTTAAATAGCCATCACTAGGCGGCTTCCACCCGGTTACGTAACCCTGCACCTTAGAGGCTGCTGCCTCATATACATAGACTTGAAACCACTGGCCACTTTAATAATGGAACACTAGTCACTCTAATAATGTTTACATATTTTTGCTTTCCTCATCTCATATGTATATACTGTTGTCTATTCTACTGTATTTTAGTCTATGCCAGTCTGACATTGCTCATCCTAATATTTATATATTCCTTAATTACATTCTTTTACTTTTAGGTTCTTTGTATTGTGTGTATTGTTGTGAATTGTTAGATATACTGCACTGTTGGAGCTAGAAACACAAGCATTTCACTACACCCGCTAAACATGTGTATGTGACAAATCAAATTTGATTTGGACTGGCCTGGTCTGCATATGACTGTCACTCTGAGGCCTTGTGGAGGGGTCTTCTTCCCGCTGCCTATCCCAACAACCTCATGCAGTCACCATGCCCCAGCCACACTGTGGAGGGGAAATGGTGGCTATTGAAGAGCTCTCTGCCCCATCTGGAGGCGCAGGGCTGCCAGCACGATTAACCAGCTGTGTGTGTGTGTGTTGCATGTGTGTTTTCTGTGCTATATCCTACATTTTTTATTAATTTCTTGTACCCCCTTTTTCTCCCCAATTTCGTGATCTCCAATTGTGATCTTGTCTCATCGCTGTCTCATTTGCCTCGGGAGAGGCAAAGGTCGAGTCATTCGGCCTTCCGAAACATGACCCGCCAAACCGCGCCTCTTAACCCGGAAGCCAGCCGCACCAATGTGTCAGCCTGCAGTCGCCTGGCCCGCCACAAGGAGTCGCTAGAGCGCCAAATAAAGCTCCCCTGGCCAAACCCTCCCCTAACCTGGACGACGCTGGGCCAATTGTGCGCCGCCCTATGGGACTCCCAGTCACAGCCGGTTGTGACACAGCCTGGGATCGAACCCGGGTCTGTAGTGACGCCTCAAGCACTGGGATGCAGTGCCTTAGACCGCTGCGCCACTCTGTAGGCCCATCTCATATATAAAACTGAAAGAAAAGCTGCTGACTGGAACCCTCCTCAGCTGAGGGAGGATAGGAAATGATGGGATGATGCTCTCTTCTCCACAGTCTGTGTCACTGTCCCAGAGCAGTGTTCGTTTGGCTGCCATGGTAACAAACATTTCCTTGGAAGCTAGGAGCTGGAGAAATGCTAGGGCTTTTTATGTCAGACTTTGGATTGCGCTACATTGTGACATTCTTTTATCAGATCAGAGACAAAACCCAGCTATTTTCAGCTGTTGCGGCTGCTCAGATACTAAGGCAGTGCTTTGGGAGATCTAATCCCATTTGTGCTTGGTCATTCAAGGCAAGGGCCTAAATTCCTTGTCATACTCCTGACATGCGTTTTTTCCTGGATTTTTTTGTTGTTATTCTGTCTCTCACTGTTCAAATAAACCTACCATTAAAATTATAGACTGATAATTTCTTTGTCAGTGGGCAAACGTACAAAATCAGCAGGGGTCAAATACTTTTTTCCCTCACTGTACGTTGGGCAGATCAAATCGAGAGAACAAAGAGGGACTCAAATTACGCATGCACGCTCGATTAGTTCTACCAAGTTCATTGCTATTTTAGAAAGTAGAACATGGCTAAATTGATGAGGACTCAGTTCGTGATTACACTGTAGACTCACACTGATTTATTTTGGATGGGAAAGACGTAACTTTAGACTGGTAAGTAAAATACTTTCTTTCTTCTCATGCAGTTGTTTAAATTCTTTTGAGATATTTTTTTTGGGATTGCTATATATGTAATCACTATAATGAAATATGCTTGCCAATATTAAATAGGGGACTTGAAAACCACAGGCACAGCATGTGATAGTCAACATAAAATACACATTGGCTAGAGCTCACCCCCTTGCTAAAATAATTGATGCAGGCTCACCCCCTGCTAAAATAAAGGTTCAATAAAATAAGTAATAGTAAACTTGAGTTCTTACTGATTTTTAAAAATCTTCCATAGTGCTAGAGATTCAGTCAACATAAAATACACAATTTATTTCACCTTTATTTAACCAGGTAAGCCAGTTTAGAACAAGTTCTCATTTACATCTGCGACCTGGCCAAGATAAAGCAAAGCAGTGCGAAAAAAACAACAACAACACAGAGTTACATATGGGGTAAACAAAACATAAAGTCAAAAATACAACAGAAAATATATATACAGTGTGTGCGAATGTAGTAAGTTATGGAGGTAAGGCAATAAATAGGCCATAGTGCAAAATAGTAACAATTTCGTATTAACACTGGAATGATAGATGTGTAAAGGATGATGTGCAAATAGAGATTCTGGGGTGCAAATTAGCAAAATAAATAACAATATGGGGATGAGGTAGTTGGGTGGGCTAATTTCAGAATGGCTGTGTACAGGTGCAGTGATCGGTAAGTTGCTCTGACAACTGATGCTCAAAGTTAGTGAGGGAGATAAGAGTCTCCAGCTTCAGAGATTTTTGCAGTTCGTTCCAGTCATTGGCAGCAGAGAACTGGAAGGAATGGCGGCCAAAGGAGGTGTTGGCTTTGGGGATGACCAGTGAGATATACCTGCTGGTGCGCAGACTAGGGGTGGGTGTTGCTATGGTGACCAGTGAGCTAAGATAAGACGGGGATTTGCCTAGCAGTGATTTATAGATGGCCTGGAACCAGTGGGTTTGGCGACAAATATGTAGTGAGGGCCAGCCAACAAGAGCGTACAGGTCACAATGGTGGGTAGTATATGGGGCTTTGGTGACAAAACGGATGGCACAGTGATAGACTACATCCAATTTGCTGAGTAGAGTGTTGGAGGCTATTTTGTAAATGACATCGCCGAAGTCAAGGATCGGTAGGATAGTCAGTTTTACGAGGGCATGTTTGGCAGCATGAGTGAAGGAGGCTTTGTTGCAAAATAGGAAGCCGATTCTAGATCTAACTTTTGATTGGAGATGCTTAATGTGAGTCTGGAAGGAGAGTTTACAGTCTATCCAGACACCTAGGTATTTGTAGTTGTCCACATACTCTATGTCAGACCCGCCGAGAGTAGTGATTCTAGTCGGGTGGGCGGGTGCAAGCAGCGTTCGGTTAAAGAGCATGCATTTAGCTTTACTAGTGTTTAAGAGCAGTTGGAGGCTACGGAAGGAGTGTTGTATGGCGTTGAAGCTGGCTATGCTAATACATTCTAGGTCTGTATAAATACATTGTAGGTCTGTGCCCTATTTACTATTGGTAAACATATTTCATTATAGTGATTGTGTTCCCCAAACTCTATATAAATATTTGTATATATATGTGTTGTTTATTTGATGTATTAATGCAGGGCTCATCCGTGAAAGTATTGCTAAAATAAAGGTTCAATAAAATAAGTAATAGTGAACTTGAGTTCTTAATGATTTTTCAAAAATCTTCTATAGTGCTAGAGACTCTGACTCAGATGACCTCTGGGAGCCAACACCAAAGAGACCACATTCAAGTCCTCCAGTAGAAACTGGTTCATTCAGTCTGACCCCTGCTGCTGTCTCTGGCTCCACACCCACCCCGCCCGGCCATCTAGAGGTGTGAAGGTTAGTGTCTTATGTAGGGTAGCTAATGATCCATCATGTATGACATTCCTGGGAGTGTGTAAACTTGTATTTTTTATTACCATAGCATTTTTGTATGTTCTCTATAGTTATGTACTTGAAAATGTATCAACTTACCAATTCGGCCACTTGGGTACATTTGGGCAAACTCGTGAGGGACACCTGGGTGACTTCATACTAAATGTTATGTAGCTCCCTCATTCTTGAAGGTATCAGTCTGAAACTGTGCACATACACTGTTGCCCTCTTGCAGACAACATCTACATTATCTCCAGCTTCCTATCTGAATGTATGGCTTTTGTTTTTCATGTCAAATATGATGCAACAGAAATAGAAATAGAAAACATGTATTTTCGTTTTTATCTTTTACCAGATCTATTGTGTTATGTTCTCCTACATGAATTTCACATTTCCACAAACTTCAAAGTGTTTCCTTTCAAATAGTACCAAGAATATGCATATCCTTGCTTCAGGTCCTGAGCTACAGGCAGTTAGATTTGGGTACGTCATTTTAGGTGGAAATTGAAAAGAAGGGTCTGATCCTTAAGAGGTTAACTGGATGTACAAAGATAGATAGATCCCATCCCGTCATGATATTGTTGCACTTAAGCTTAGATGACTTTAGCTTTGCTTGTTTTGTGGATTTACTGTAAGAGGGACTTATAGTAAGAGAGAGACAGCCATAGTGACTGACAGAAGTGAGAGGCCGTCCTGGGTGTAAGACAAGGACACCCAGGACAAGGTCTATCCTTGAATCACCCCTGTCTGAGTTAGGACTATTTATACCCTGGCCCTGTCTGAGTTATAGTATATTTTTGTGACAAGATCAGGGAGTGTTTATTGGAAGGTGAAAATTGGTTTGGGATGGTGGTCAAGATTTCTCTTGTTCTGTTGAGGAGTTGAGTGATAGATTAAACATGTCATTTATGAATTTGTAGGCAGACAGGGATAGAGAAAGAGAGAAATGGAGAGAGAGACCAAGAGAGCAAGAGAGGGGGGGAGAAGAAGACGGTGGTGTGACGTGCACTCGTCCCACAACTCCTTTATTTGTCTTAAAAAATGTGCACTTAAATTTAGGTCAACTGTTGGAAGTTTGTTCCTTTCATGGAACAAAGTAACTATTTTAAAGAAAGAACAATGGGGATATTTCAATATTCATTTCATTTGTTGAGTTTTTCTTCTAAACATTTAAAAGAGCCAGACAGACTTTGTTTGGCTCTGGCATTTCCAGATATTTATTTTCTATTTCAAGAAGTGATATGTTTTAATGGATATCCTTTAATCCATTCTATCTCATCAGAAAATAAATATGTCAAGGAAGTTAACTACAGTAGGCCAGTTCTAAGGCACCACAACATTACAAACGGAGCCCTATTTAGTCTGGTGGTTGATATCTTTAGGAGATGCCTGTGAGACATTTTGTTTTGCAGCATATACAAAAATTACACCTCTATTAATTGACTGTTTTGTCGTCTTGACATGTACAGTGCCTTCGGAAAGTATTCAGACCCCTTGGACTTTTCCAAATTTTGTTCTAAAACTGATTAAATCGTTTTTTTACCTCATCAATCTAAACACAATACCCAATAAAGACAAAGCAAAAACTGATTTTTAGAAATATTTGATAATTTATTAAAGAAAATTAAAAAAAATGAAATATTACATTTACATAAGCATTCAGACCCTTTACTCAGTAATTTATTGATGTGCCTTTGGCAGCGATTGCAGCCTCTAGTCTTCTTGGGTAGGACGCTTCAAGGTTGGCACACCTGTGTTTGGGGAGTTTCTCCCATTCTTCTATGCAGATCATCTCATCTACAGTTGAAGTCGGAAGTTTACATACACTTAGGTTGGAGTCGTTAAAACTCATTTTTCAACCACTCCACACATTTCTTGTTAAAAAGCTATAGTTTGGGCAAGTCGGTTAGGACATCTACTTTGTGTATGACACAAGTAATTTTTCCAACAATTGTTTACAGACAGATTATTTCACCTATAATTCACTGTATCACAATTCCAGTGGGTCAGAAGTTTACATACACTAAGTTGACTGTGCCTTTAAACAGCTTGGAAAAAATTCCAGAAAATGATGTAATGGCTTTAGAAGCTTCTGATAGGCTAATTGACATCATTTGAGTCAATTGGAGGTGTACCTGTGGATGTATTTCAAGGCCTACCTTCAAACTCAGTGCCTCTTTGCTTGACATCATGGGAAAATCAAAAGAAATCAGCCAAAACCTCAGAAAAAAATGGTAGACCTCCACAAGTCTGGTTCATCCCTGGGAGCAATTTACAAACGCCTGAAGGTACCACGTTCATCTGTACAAACAATAGTACGCAAGTATAAACACCATGGGACCACGCAGCCGTCATACCGCTCAGGAAGGAGACCCATTCTGTCTCCTAGAGATTAATGTACTTTGGTGCGAAAAGTGCAAATCAATCCCAGAACAACAGCAAAGGACCTTGTGAAGATGCTGGAGGAGACAGGTACAAAGTATCTATATCCACAGTAAAACGAGTCCTATATCGACATAACCTGAAAGGCCGTTCAGCAAGGAAGAAGCCACTGCTCCAAAACCGCCATAAAAAAGCCAGACTACATTTTGCAACTGCAAATGGGGACAAAGATCGTACTTTTTTGAGAAATGTCCTCTGGTCTGATGAAACAAAAATAGAACTGTTTGGCCATAATGACCATCGTTATGTTTGGAGGAAAAAGGGGGGCTTGCAAGCCGAAGAACACCATCCCAACCGTGAAGCACAGGGGTGGCAGCATCATGCTGTGGGGGTGCTTTGCTGCAGGAGGGACTGGTGCACTTCACAAAATAGATGGCATCATGAGGAAGGAAAATTATGTGGATATATTGAAGCAACATCTCAAGACATCAGTCAGGAATTAAAGCTTGGTCGCAAATGGGTCTTCCAAATGGACAATGACCCCAAGCATACTTCCAAAGTTGTGGCAAAATGGCTTAAGGACAACAAATACAAGGTATTGGAGTGGCCATCACAAAGCCCTGACCTCAATCCTATAGAACATTTGTGGGCAGAACTGAAAAAGCGTGTGTGAGCAAGGAGGCCTACAAACCTGACTCAGTTACATCAGCTCTGTCAGGAGGAATGGGCCAAAATGTACCCAACTTATTGTGGGAAGCTTGTGGAAGGCTACCCGAAATGTTTGACCCAAGTTAAACAATTTAAAGGCAATGCTACCAAACACTAATTGAGTGTATGTAAACTTCTGACCCACTGGGAATGTGATCAAATAAATACAAGCTGAAATAAATCAGTCTCTCTACTATTATTCTAACATTTCACATTCTTAAAATAAAGTGGTGATCCTAACTGACCTAAGACAGGGAATTTTTACTGGGATTAAATGTCAGGAATTGTGAAAAACGGAGTTTAAATGTATTTGGCTAAGGTGTATGTAAACTTCTGACTTCAACTGTATAACACTTACTAATACTTTTTACATGTGTGAATATATTTGCCTTATAGAACCACAACAAGTAAGATCACAAATCATTCGGGTTAACACAAGTAAGATTCCAAGTCATTCCAATCAAGATCCATTGTAAAGAACCGAAGTGTGTCTGTGTGTCTCTAGTTTATGGTGGTGACGAAGAAATGGAACTAAAACCCTGAAAGGAGAAGCATCTACCTTGTTCTTACCGGACATCTTGTAGAGCAGGGATGGGCAACTTTGATGGGGGTGGGGGGCACAAAAAAGCGGAACTCATAATGAGGGGCCGCAGTGGCTCGTGGGGTCTGTGTATCCACAAATATACTTTTTGTTGTTGTTTTAAAGTTAATTTCCTGCAATTCCACACATTTTGCAATGGGGCGGAGAGAAGATTTAGCAATGTTATAACTAATTCCATGCAATTCTATTCATTTTGCCATGGGGCGGAGAGAATAATTTGCTGTTTTACGTATCTATATTTGATTGATATTCTTTATTATTATATTTATAGTTTTTACTTCACTTTGACCTGCATTGTTGGAGCTTGGAGATGTTCACTGTACCCTGTAATTACACCTGCAACCCTGTACATGTGACTATTAAATGTATAATCTAATCTAAGTACATAGTGGATAAGGGTTCAGAAGCCAACCACTCAGACAAGCTCCAGCTAGCCGTTTTTTCACTAGTCATGTCTAATAGATATGTCACTAATTGCCATTGCTTGTCATCGGGACGCCATATGAGGCGGTCAAGGCTCCCTTGCTCTCACAGTGTGAGGGTTGACAACATTAGGATAATGGTCTTTATCTTCTCCTAATGTCTTCGTACAGAGAATGTAGGGAGAGAAGGAATGAAGGGGCTCGAGTGTAACCAATCGGCTTGTGAAATCGCCCAGTGTGAAGGCTACTATCAGGCCATGTTGTACAGTGTGCTTTTAATTTTAAGTGGAGATCTTGTTACATAATGTGAAATGCTGCCACCATTTCAGCTTAATATTCTGTATATCTTTAGTCTTAAGAGCCTCTTCAAAACGCGCTTCCGCTCCATGACGAGCCTCCTCTCTACTTGGCTCCTGAATTTCTTCATAGAGAGGGAAATATTATTAGATACAAACTTAATTGATCAGATACAACATGCAACATAAACTACATGACCAAATGTATGTGGACACCTCTGCTCGTCGAACATCTTATTCCAAAATCATGGGCATTAATATGGAGTTGGTCCCCCCTTTGCTGCTATAACAGCCTCCACTCTCCGGGGAAGGCTTTCTACTAGAACTGGAACATTGCTGCGGGGACATGCTTCCATTAAGCCACAAGCATTCGTGAGGTCGGGCACTGATGTTGGGCGATTAGGCCTGGCTCGCAGTCGGCGTCCCAATTTATCCTAAAGGTATTCGATGGGGTTGAGGTCAGGGGTCTGTGCAGGCCAGTCAAGTTCTTCAACACCGATCTCTGCAAACCATTTCTGTATGGACCTCACTTTGTGCACGGGGGCATTGTCATGCTGAAACATGAAAGGGCCTTCCCCAAACTGTTGCCACAAAGTTGGAAACACAGAATCGTCTAGAATGTAATTGTATGCTGTAGCGTAAACATTTTCCTTAACTGGAACTAAGGGGCCTAGTCCGAACCATGAAAAACAGCCCCAGACCATTATTCCTCCCCCACCAAACTTTACAGTTGGCACTATGCATTGGGGCAGGTACCGTTCTCTTGGCATCCGCCAAACCCAGATTCATCCGTCGGACTGCCAGATGGCTCTTCAGTGAGGCCATTCTACTGCCAATGTTTGTCTATGGCGATTGCATGGCTGTGTGCTCGTTTTTATACACAGGTGTGGCGAAAATAGCCAAATCCACTAATTTGAAGGGGTGTCCACATACTTTTGCATATATAGTGTATCTACAATTGAACACTTCAGGTTTTAATAGTTACTAATGCTGTCACACACACTGAGGAATCAGTCTTACCTTACGATGACATTGCAAGTGCAGATATTGCCCTCCCCTTAAAGCCAAGGTAACTTATGACCTGTGGTCTCCATCCAAAGTAGCCTACTTACTATACCTGCTCTTATACCTGTAGCTATGTTGTATTGTAATTATATACAGTGCCTTGCAAAAGTATTCATCCCCCTTGGCGTTTTTCCTATTTTGTTGCATTACAACCTGTAATTTAAATGGATTTTTATTTGAATTTCATGTAATGGACATACACAAAATAGTCCAAATTGGTGAAGTGAAATGAAAGACATTTGTTTCAATAAATTCTAAAAAATAAATAATGGAAAAGTGGTGCATGCATATGTATTCACCCCCTTTGCTATGAAGCCCCTAAATAAGATCTGGTGCAACCAATTACCTTCAGAAGTCACATAATTAGTTAAATAAAGTCCCCTGTAGCTCAGTTGGTAGAGCATATATTGCAGTGCCAGGGTTGTGGGTTCGTTTCCCACGGGGGGCCAGTATGAAAATGTATGCACTCACTGTAAGTCGCTCTGGATAAGAGCGTTTTCTAAATGACTCAAATGTAAATGCAATCTAAGTGTCACATGATCTGTCACATGATCTCAGTATATATACACCTGTTCTGAAAGTCCCCAAAGTCTGCAACACCACTAAGCAAGGGGCACCACCAAGCAAGCGGCACCATGAAGACCAAGGAGCTCTCCAAACAAGTCAGGTACAAAGTTGGGGAGAAGTACAGATCAGGGTTGGGTTATAAAAAAATATCCGAAACTTTGAACATCCCACGGAGCACCATTAAATCTATTATTAAAAAATTGAAAGAATATGGCACCACAACAAACCTGCCAAGAGAGGGCTGTCCACCAAAACCCACGGACCAGGCAAGGAGGGCATTAATCAGAGAGGCAACAAAGAGACCAAAGATAACCCTGAAGGAGCTGCAAAGCTCCACAGAGGACATTGGAGTATCTGTCCATAGGAGCACTTTAAGCCGTACACTCCACAGAGCTGGGCTTTACAGAAGAGTGGCCATTGCTTAAAGAAAAAAATAAGCAAACACATTTGGTGTTCGCCAAAAGGCATGTGGGAGACTCCCCAAACATATGGAAGAAGGTACTCTGGTCAGATGAGACTAAAATTGAGCTTTTTGGCCATCAAGGAAAACGCTCTGTCTGGCACAAACCCAACACCTCTCATCACCCTGAGAACACCATCCCCACTGTGAAGCATGGTGGTGGCAGCATCATGCTGTGGGGAGGTTTTTCATTGGCAGGGACTGGGAAACTGGTCAGAATTGAAGTAATGATGGAAGGCGCTAAATACAGGGAAATCCTTGAGGGAAACCTGTTTCAGTCTTCCAGAGATTTGAGACTGGGACGGAGGTTCACCTTCCAGCAGGACAATGCATCATCTTTTGCACATCTATCATTCCAGTGTTAATACGAAATTGTAACTATTTTGCACTATGGCCTATTTATTGCCTTACCTCCATAACTTACTACATTCGCACACACTCTATATATATTTTCTGTTGTATTTTTGACTTTTGTTTTGTTTACCCCATATGTAACTTTTTGTTGTTGTTTTTATCGCACTGTTTTGCTTTATCTTGGCCAGGTCGCAGTTGTAAATGAGAATAAAATAAATTTAAAAAATGACCCTAAGGGAAACCTGTTTCAGTCTTACAGAGATTTGGGGGGGTGAATAGTTATGCATGCTCAAGTTTTCTGTATTTTTTTCTTATTTCTTGTTTGTTTCACAATAAAAAAGATTTTGCATCTTCAAAGTGGTAGGCATGTTGTGTAAATCAAATGATACAACCCCCCAATAATTCCAGATTGTAAGGCAACAAAATAGGAAAAATGCCAAGGGGGGTGAATACTTTCGCAAGCCACTGTAGGATGCCTATCTGCAACATCTCTCAGCATATACAGTACCAGTCAAATTTGGACACACCTACTCATTTTCTTGATGACAGCTTTGCACACTCTTGGCATTCTCTCAGCCAGCTTCATGAGGTAGTCACTTGGAATGCATTTCAATTAACAGGTGTGCCTTGTTAAAAGTTAATTTGTGGAATTTCTTTCCTTCTTAATGCGTTTGAGCCAGTCAGTTGTGTTGTGACAAGGTAGGGGTGGTATACAGAAGATAGCCCTATTTGGTAAAAGACCAAGTCCATATTATGGCAAGAACAGCTCAAATAAGCAAAGAGAAACGACAGTCCACCATTACTTGAAGACATGAAGGTCAGTCAATCTGGAAAATGTCAAAAACTTTTAAAGTTTCTTCAAGTGCAGTTGCAAAAACCATCAAGCGCTATGATGAAACTGGCTCTCATGAGGACCGCCACAGGAAAGGAAGACCCAGAGTTACCTCTGCTGCAGAGGATAAGTTCATTAGAGTTAAATGCACCTCAGATTGCAGCCCAAATAAATGCTTCACAGAGTTCAAGTAACAGACACATCTCAACATCAACTGTTCAGAGGAGACTACGTGAATCAGGCCTTCATGGTCGAATTGCTGCAAAGAAACCACTACTAAAGGACAACAATAAGAAGAAGAGACTTGCTTGGGCCAAGAAACACGAGCAATGGACATTAGACCGGTGGAAATCTGTCCTTTAGTCTGATGAGTCTAAATGTGAGATTTTTGGTTCCAAGCGCTGTGTCTTTGTGAGACGCAAAGTAGTTGAACGGATGATCTCTGCATGTGTCGTTCCCACCGTGAAGCATGGAGGAGGAGGTGTGATGGTGTGGGGGTGCTTTGCTGGTGACACTGTCTGTGATTTATTTAGAATTCAATGCTCACTTAACCAGCATGGGTACCACAGCATTCTGCAGCGATACGCCATCCCATCTGGTTTGCGCTTAGTGGGACTATCATTTGTTTTTCAACAGGACAATGACCCAACACACCTGTTCTGAGTGCACCCATTATTCCAGGTATCACCCGCACCATTCAATCCATCTCCGCTAAGTACTGGTGGCCCACCTTGATGCAGGACGTTGCCCGCTACGTCAACTCCTGTTCCGTATGTGCCCAAACCAAATCTCCCCAGCATGCGCCAGCAAGGAAACTCCTTCCCCTTCCCGTACCTCAGAGGCCTTGGTACTATCTGTCCATAGATTTTGTTACTGATCTTCCCCCATCTGCTGGTTTCACCACTGTTATGGTTGTTGTGGACAGATTCTCAACATCCTGCCTTTATATCCCTCTTTCTGGTCTCTCTACCACTCTCCAGGTCATTGAGCCACTGTTCCAGCAGGTCTTCCGGCACTATAGCCTTCCGGAGGACATCATCTCCGAACGTAGCCCCCAATTCATGTCGCAGGTATGGAGAGCCTTCACGGAGATGCTGGGGGCCACGGCCAGCCTTGCATCTGGGTACCAGCCTCAGTTCAACGGGCATGTGGAGAGGACCAACCAGGACCTGTGGAGGTTCCTTAGGAGACACTGTCAGGACTGGCAGGGGGAGTGGGCCTGGTTCCTTCCCTGGGCAGAGTACGCCCACAGCTCTGCGTCACTCCTCCACCGGGCTGACTCCCTTCCAGTGCATCCTGGGATATCAGCCGGCCCTGGCCCCATGGACCCTGAGCCAGACCGAAGCCCCTGCGGTTGGACGAGTGGTTCCAGCACGCAGAGGAGCTTTGGAACGCTGCCCACGTGAGGCTCCAACGCGCCTTCTGCCACCAGAAGGAGCAGGCGGACCGCCACCTCAGTGAGGCTCGCATGTTCCATCCTGTTGATCGTGTCTGGCTCTCCACCTGGAGGCTCCCGCTCCGCCTGCACTACCGGAAGCTGAGCCCCTAGCTTGTGAAGCCTTTCAAAGTCCACCGAAACCCAAGAGACAGATTCCAACATCTGTCAAATGTAATACTTCCCCCCAAAAAACAAATCCTCCTCCAAATATGGTATTTTACAGTTAAACAGTTTTTACAGTTTGTAAAAAACAAAAAACAAACAGCTGTAATCTCAACATCACAGAATATGCTTTGTAAATACGTCTTACAGGTTAAAACTCATGAGTTTACCAGTCAATTGACAGGGTTAGAGCTTCCAAGCCATTCTATTTATTCTCACTGTATTTCTGTGGCAAAACCTCTCCCAGTCTTCTTTATCTTCTATGGTATTATGGCGGCCACAAACAAACGTTATAGGTGAATGCCGCCACCTACTGTACTGGAGTGTGTAGTCAATCACAGTTTACAGACTAAATGAATAAAGAAACAAACATGAAGAAAAATTAAACCCTTGTCCCTAATCCTGTGTTATGAAGAAAATAAAAATAGAGCCCTACTAACTTCTAATAAACCCTCCCCATACCCAAAATCTCTTCCAGTCCCCACTCATCCCCATCCAAGCTCAATAACCCAACACAACAATATTTCCCTCTCTTCCAGCAACATTCCACCCTGCATCCCACTGCTGGCTTGCCTCTGAAGCTATGTAGGGTCGGTCCTGGATGGGAGACCAGATGCTACTAGAAGTGGAGTTGGAGGGCCAGTAAGAGGCACTCTTTCCTCTGGTCCCCAAAAGAATATCCCAATCCCACAGGGCAGTGATTGGAGACATTGCCCTGTGTAGGGTGCTGTCTTTCGGATGGGATGTTAAATGGGTTTCCTGACTCTCTGTGGTCTAAAGATCCCATGGCACTTATCGTAAGAGTAGGGGTGTTAAATCTGGTGTCCTGGCTAAATTCCCAAACTGGCCCTTAAACTATCATGGCCACCTAATCATCCCCAGCTTCCAATTGGCTCATTCCTCCCCCCCTCTCCCCTGTAACTATTCCCCAGGTTGTTGCTGTAAATGAGAATGTGTTCTCAGTCAACTTACCTTGTAAATATGGAATCAATAAAAATCCCACATACTGGTAATTATAACAATGATTCAACACATGCTTCACTGTTTCATCAACCATACACTCTGTACACAAACCATACAGATGCTTGCCAACCAGATGTAATGATGAGTTCAATGTACAATTTCATAGGTGCAAACACCTCTTCCTTCCTAATCTGACCTTTGAATCTTGGTTCACCGACCTCTCTTTGGAGGGCATATAAATGCCGGCCCTTGGGCACGCTGCCACACATCTATCATAATGGCTCTAATATTACATTTGGCCTCACCTACCTCTCCCGGTCATACTTTATGAACTAACTTGACCGTGTATCAGGGTTCCCCAACAGGGTTTGTATGTCGTTGTATTTTAAATTTGTGTGACTGTCCTTGTCTATCAGTGTCTCAGTGTTTTGTTACTTGTCATGTTTTGTGTTTTTTTGTGGACCACAGGAAGAGTAGCTGCTGCTTCCCGACGCGATATTCCAAAAATCCATCATGGGAGAAGTTAGGTACTGTGGTAAATGTATTCCTTTTATGCAAATGTATGCAGATTTAAATCATTATAGTATAGTTCATAAAATAGTTATGTAATTGTAAGACCTTTTTACAATTGGTCTAGTGTCTGTATCTTAAACTGTGAAAGAGCTCTACCATTTATAAAACCAACCACTTCAGGCTGCCATTGACAGCCATGTTGTTTTATGCCATTTCAAATAGTTATATTGCACAGTAATAATGTTTGGTGGCAGGACTTAAAACTATGTTTTAAGTGAAATATTAGCCTTTGTCTGAAGCTGAAAAAGACAAGAAATTAAAAATCTAATTTGACCTATGCACTAACAAGGCTTTTCAGCATAAGCAGCTTGACTACTTCTAGAGTACTGTAGCTTCATTGATCTACTGTACTTCCACAACAGATGTACTCAGATTGGATGGGTTGATTAGGATTCAAACCTTCTCTCAAACAGCCTAATACATACTCTTAGAATAGCTTTAACCCATTAATGTACTTGGTAATGTAAATGTATTTTTTTTCATGTAAGACACACATGCAATCTGCCATCTGGGAATCTGTTCAATATTCCTAATCTTGATATACAGTGAGGGAAAAAAGTATTTGATCCCCTGCTGATTTTGTACGTTTGCCCACTGACAAAGACATGATCAGTCTATAATTTTAATGGTAGGTTTATTTGAACAGTGAGAGACAGAATAACAACAAAAAAATCCAGAAAAACGCATGTCAAAAATGTTATTAATTGATTTGCATTTTAATGAGGGAAATAAGTATTTGACCCCTCTGCAAAACATGACTTAGTACTTGGTGGAAATCACAGAGGTCAGACTTTTCTTGTAGTTGGCCACCAGGTTTGCACACATCTCAGGAGGGATTTTGTCCCACTCCTCTTTGCAGATCTTCTCCAAGTCATTAAAGGTTTCGAGCCTGACGTTTGGCAACTCAAACCTTCAGCTCTCTCCACAGATTTTCTATGGGATTAAGGTCTGGAGACTGGCTAGGCCACTCCAGGACCTTAATGTGCTTCTTCTTGAGCCACTCCTTTGTTGCCTTGGCCGTGTGTTTTGGGTCATTGTCATGCTGGAATACCCATCCACGACCCATTTTCAATGCCCTGGCTGAGGGAAGGAGGTTCTCACCCAAGATTTGATGGTACATGGCGCCGTCCATCGTCCCTTTGATGCGGTGAAGTTGTCCTGTCCCCTTAGCAGAAAAACACCCCCAAAGCATAATGTTTCCACCTCCATGTTTGACGGTGGGGATGGTGTTCTTGGGGTCATAGGCAGCATTCCTCCTCCTCCAAACACGGCGAGTTGAGTTGATGCCAAAGAGCTCGATTTTGGTCTCATCTGACCACAACACTTTCACCCAGTTCTCATCAGAATCATTCAGATGTTCATTGGCAAACTTCAGAAGGGCCTGTATGTGCTTTCTTAAACAGGGGGACCTTGCGGGCGCTGCAGGATTTCAGTCCTTCACGGCGTAGTGTGTTACCAATTGTTTTCTTGGTGACTATGGTCCCAGCTGCCTTGAGATCATTGACAAGATCCTCCCGAGTAGATCTGGGCTGATTCCTCACCGTTCTCATGATCATTGCAACTCCACGAGGTGAGATCTTGCATGGAGCCCCAGTCCGAGGGAGATTGACAGTTTTTTTGTGTTTCTTCCATTTGCGAATAATCGCACCAACTGTTGTCACCTTCTCACCAAGCTGCTTGGCGATGGTCTTGTAGCCCATTCCAGCCTTGTGTAGGTCTACAATCTTGTCCCTGACATCCTTGGAGAGCTCTTTGGTCTTGGCCATGGTGGAGAGTTTGGAATCTGATTGATTGATTGCTTCTGTGGACAGGTGTCTTTTATACAGGTAACAAACTGAGATTAGGAGCACTCCCTTTACGAGTGTGCTCCTAATCTCAGCTCGTTTCCTGTATAAAAGACACCTGGGAGCCAGAAATCTTTCTGATTGAGAGGGGGTCAAATACTTATTTCCCTCATTAAAATGCAAATCAATTTATAACATTTTTGACATGCGTTTTTCTGGATTTTTTTGTTGTTATTCTGTCTCTCACTGTTCAAATAAACCTACCATTAAAATGATAGACTGATCATTTCTTTGTCAGTGGGCAAACGTACAAAATCAGCAGGGGATCAAATACAATTTTTTCCCTCATTGTATACCCATTAGTTCTTAAAGGGGCAATCTGCAGTTCAAACATCAACAAAGCCTCACCCCACCACTGTTTTCGTAAAAAATAAAGAATTGGTGGTAGAGAAATAATAATAATGTAACCACTCTCAAATTCATTGATAGAGCTATGGATACAACATTGACCATTTTAACCATATTCAGAGGCTAAGCAGTGTTTGTTTCAAATTACATTGTTTACAAACAATTGAGTAGAACAGGCATCCTCAAAAAATTCTACAGCTGCACCAACGAGAGCATCCTGACTGGTTGCATCACCGCTTGGTATGGCAACTGCTTGGCCTCCGACCGCAAGGCACTACAGAGGGTAGTGCGTACGGCCCAGTACATCACTGGGGCCAAGCTTCCTGCCATCCAGGACCTCTATACCAGGCGGTGTCAGAGGAAGGCCCTCAAAATTGTCAAAGACTCCAGCCACCCTAGTCATAGACTGTTCTCTCTGCTACCGCACGGCAAGCGGTACCGGAGTGCCAAGTCTAGGTCCAAAAGACTTCTCAACAGCTTCGACCCCCAAGCCATAAGACTCCTGAACAGCTAATCATGGCTACCCGGACTATTTGCACTGCCCCCCCACCCCATCATTTTTACGCTGCTGCCACTCTGTTAATTATTTATGCATAGTCACTTTAACTCTACCCACATGTACATATTACTTCAACTACCTCAACTAGCCGGTGCCCCCGCACATTGACTCTGCACCGGTACCCCCCTGTATATATAGCCTCCCTACTGTTATTTTATTTTACTTCTGCTCTTTTTTCTCTCAACACTTTTTTTGTTGTTGTTTTATTTTTGCACTGTTGGTTAAGGGCTGTAAGTAAGCATTTCACTAATGTCTGCACCTGTTGTATTCGGCGCATGTGACCAATACAATTTGAATTTATTTGATTTGATCTACTGTAAACAATTAGGGTTTTTCAACACATTAATGTTTCTTATAAAAAGAAGAAGTGATGCAATCAGTCTCTCCTCAACTCTTAGCCAAGAGAGACTGGCATGTATAGCATTCATATCAGTCCTCTGATTACAATGAAGAGCAAGATGTGTCGCTCTGTTCTGGGCCAGCTGCAGCTTAACTAGGTATTTTCTTGCAGCACTCGACCACACGACTTGACAATAATCAAGATAAGACAAAACTAGAGCCTGCAGAACTTGTATGTTTTGACCATGACAGTTTACAATCTAAGGTAACACCAAGTCATTTAGTCTCCTCAACTTGTTCAACAGCCACACCATTCATTACCAGATTCAGCTGAGGTCTAGAACTTAGGAATTTGTACCAAATACGATGCTCTTAGTTTTAGAGATGTTCAGGACCAGTTTATTCCTGGCCACCCATTCCAAAACAGACTGCAACTCTTTGTTAAGGGTTTCAGTGACTTCATTAGCTGTGGGTGCTGATGTGTATATGGTTGAATCATCAGCATACATGGACATACATGCTTTGTTTAATGCCAGTGGCAGGTCATTGGTAAAAATAGAAAAGAGTAGATGGCCTAGAGAGATAGCTGTGGGTGCTGATGCGTATATGGTTGAATCATCAGCATACATGGACATACATTGTCAAGCGACGTGTATGCGGTTAGCGAAGTCAAATGCAGGACACAGAGCGGCTGGCAACGTTCTTTACTGAACACAGTAAAATAAACGTACAAAACAACAAACCTCCAAAACAGGGAGGAAAACACAAAGACCCGTACATACGAGAAACTGCCGGAATGACAAACGAACAATCACACACAAAATAACCAAATGAGAGACAGGGGTTAATATAGGGAATACAATCCAACATAATGGGAAACAGGTGTAAACAATAAAGACCAAACAAGACAAACACCGAAACATTGATCGGCAGCAGCTAGTACTCCGGGGACGACGAACGCCGAAGCCTGCCCGAGCAAGGAGGAGGAGCAGCCTCAGCTGAATCCGTGACAGTACCCCCCTTGACGTGCGGCTCCAGCCGTGCGCCGACCCCGGCCTCGGGAACGGCCAGGAGGACGCGGAGCAGGGCGAGTCGGATGACTCCGGTGGAAATCCCTCAATAGGGAGGGATCTAGGATGTCCCTCCTAGGGACCCAGCACCGTTCCTCCGGACCGTACCCCTCCCACTCCACGAGATACTGCAGACCCCCCATCCAACGCCTCGAATCCACGATGGAACGGACTGAGTACGCCGGAGCCCCCTCGATGTCTAGTGGGGGCGGAGGAGCCTCTCGTATCTCATTCTCCTGGAGTGGACCAGCTACCACCGGCCTGAGGAGAGACACATGGAACGAGGGGTTAATGCGGTAATTAATGGGCAGTTGTAACCTATAACATACCTCGTTCAATCTCCTCAGGACTTTAAATGGCCCCACAAACCGCCGACCCAGCTTCCGGCAGGGCAGGCGAAGGGGCAGGTTTCGGGTTGAGAGCCAGACCCGATTCTCCGGTGCATAAACCGGAGCCTCACTGCGGTGGCGATCGGCGCTCGCCTTATGCCGTCTGATAGCCCGCTGCAGATGGACATGCGCAGCGTTCCATGTCTCCTCTGAGCGCCAAAACCACTCATCCACCGCAGGGGCTTCGATCTGGCTCTGATGCCAGGGTGCGAGGACCGGCTGATAACCCAGCACACACTGAAAAGGCGTAAGATTAGGGGAGGAGTGGCGGAGTGAGTTTTGGGCTATCTCTGCCCAGGGGATATACCCCGACCACTCCTCCTGCCGGTCCTGGCAATAGGACCTCAAAAACCTACGCACATCCTGGTTTACTCTCTCCACCTGCCCATTACTCTCAGGGTGAAAACCCGAGGTAAGGCTAATCGAGACCCCCAGACGTTCCATAAACGCCCTCCAGACTCTAGAGGTGAACTGGGGACCCCGATCAGACACTATATCCTCAGGCACCCCGTAGTGCCGGAAGACGTGAGTAAACAGGGCGTCGGCCGTTTGTAGGGCTGTAGGAAGACCTGGCATAGGAATGAGACGGCAGGCCTTAGAAAACCGATCCACAACGACCAAGATCGTGGTATTCCCCTGGGAGGGGGGAAGGTCCATGACAAAATCCACCGACAGGTGAGACCACGGCTGTTGTGGAACGGGTAGGGGTTGTAACTTCCCTCTGGGCAGGTGTCTAGGCGCCTTACACTGGGCGCACACCGAGCAGGAAGAAACGTAAACCCTCACGTCCCTAGCTAAGGTGGGCCACCAGTACTTCCCACTAAGGCAGTGCACTGTACGACCAATACCAGGATGACCAGAGGAGGGTGACGTGTGAGCCCAATATATCAGTCGATCACGGACCTCGAGCGGCACGTACCTCCGTCCCTCTGGACACTCTGGGGGAGTAGGGTCGGCATGTAACGCCCGCTCGATGTCCGCATCGACCTCCCACACCACCGGTGCCACCAGACAAGACTCCGGAAGTATGGGAGTGGGCTCAATGGACCTCTCCTCTGTGTCATAACGTCGGGACAGGGCGTCTGCCTTAGCGTTCTGTGACCCTGGTATATAAGTGAGCTTAAATACAAACCGGGTAAGAAACATGGCCCACCTAGCCTGACGAGGGTTCAGTCTCCTCGCTGCCCGGATGTACTCCAGGTTACGATGGTCAGCCAGAATGAGAAAAGTGTGTTTAGCCCCCTCAAGCCAATGCCTCCACACCTTCAGGGCTTGGACCACCGCTAGCAGCTCCCTGTCCCCCACGTCATAATTGCGTTCCGCCGGACTGAGCTTCTTAGAATAGAAAGCACAGGGGCGGAGTTTTGGAGGCGTGCCAGAGCGCTGAGACAGTATAGCACCGATCCCCGCCTCGGACGCATCCACCTCAACTTGGAACGCCAAAGAGGGATCCGGATGTGCCAGCACCGGGGCCGAGGTGAACAGGTCCTTCAGATGTCTAAACGCCCTGTCCGCCTCAGCCGACCACTGCAAACGCACCGGGCCCCCTCTTAGCAGGGAGGTGATGGGAGCTGCTACCTGTCCAAAGCCCCGGATAAACCTCCGGTAGTAATTGGCAAAACCCAAAAACCATTGCACCTCCTTCACCGTGGTGGGAGTCTGCCAATTACGCACGGCTGAAACGCGGTCAATCTCCATCTTCACCCCTGACGCGGACAACCAATGTCCCAGGAAGGAGATGGACTCCTGGAAGAACAGACATTTCTCCGCCTTCACATACAGGTCATGCTCCAACAGTCTACCCAGCACCCAACGCACCCGACGCACCAGGGACACATGCTCGGCTCGTGTAGCGGAGTATATTAGAAAGTCATCAATATACACCACTACACCCTGTCCATGCAAATCCCGGAAAATCTTGTCCACAAATGATTGGAAGACTGAAGGAGCATTCATTAAACCGTATGGCATGACGAGGTACTCATAGTGACCCGAGGTGGTACTGAACGCTGTCTTCCACTCATCTCCCTCCCTAATGCGCACCAGGTTGTACGCGCTCCTGAGATCCAATTTTGTGAAGAATCGCGCCCCGTGTAATGACTCCGTCATACTAGCAATCAGAGAGAGAGGATAGCTGTATTTGATTGTAATCTGATTGAGACCACGGTAATCAATACACGGGCGTAAACCCCCATCCTTCTTCTTCACAAAAAAGAAACTCGAGAACGCAGGAGAAGTGGACGATCGTATGTATCCCTGTCTCAGAGATTCGGTGACGTATGTCTCCATAGCTGCCGTCTCCTCCTGAGACAGGGGATACACATGACTACGAGGAAGCGCAGCGCCAACCTGGATGTCTATCGCACAATCCCCCTGTCGATGAGGTGGTAATTGAGTCACCTTCTTTTTACAGAAGGCAAGTGCCAAATCGGCATACTCAGGAGGAATGTGCATGGTGGGAATTTGGTTCGGACTTTCCACCGTCGTTGCCCCTACGGAAACACCTACACACAGCCCGACACACTGATCAGACCATCCCTTGAGAGCCCTCTGTTGCCATGAAATGTTGGGGTCATGAGATGTTAACCAGGGAAGTCCCAACACCACGGGAAACGCAGGAGAGTCAATCAAATACAACTGTATTATCTCCTCATGGCCCTCCTGCGTCTTCATCTTAAGTGGCGCTGTGACCTCCCTAATCAATCCCGACCCCAAAGGGCGGCTATCTAGGGCATGGATGGGGAAGGGCACATCAACTGGTACAATAGGAATCCCTAACTTATACGTGAACCGGCGATCGATAAAATTCCCAGCTGCGCCTGAATCTACTAGCGTCTTATGCTGGGAATGAGAAGAAACCTCGGGAAACACAACTTTAATACACATATGTACAACAGAGAGCTCTGGGTGAGTTGGGTGCTTACTCACCTGGTATGACTCATCAGTGCGTGGCCTACTGCCTCGATTCCTAGGAAACCCTCCCCAGCACCGAACTGCAGTGTGTCCTCTGCGGCCACAGTTGGTGCAGGGGACGGCCTCTCTCCTGGTCTCTCTCCTCGTCTCCCTAGCACCAGCACCCCCGAGCTCCATAGGGCTCGGCTCGGAAGTGCTGGGGAATGGAATGGACGGCCCTGACTCCGGACGTCCGCGGGTAGCCAACAGGGTATCTAGGCGAATCGACATGTCCACCAGCTGATCGAAGCTTAGGTTGGTGTCCCTGCAGGCCAACTCCCGACGCACGTCCTCCCTCAGGCTGCACCTGTAGTGGTCGATGAGGGCCCTCTCTTTCCATCCCGCATTGGCAGCCAGAGTCCGGAAGTCCAGTGCGAACTCCTGCGCGCTCCTCTTCCCCTGTCTGAGGTGGAACAGACGCACACCCGCCGCCCTCCCCTCTGGGGGATGATCGAACACCGCCCTGAAGCGGCGGGTGAACTCCGCATAGTTGACTGTAGCGGCGTCTATTCCCCCCCACTCGGCGTTGGCCCACTCCAGTGCCTTGCCGGACAGACAGGAGATGAGGGCGGACACGCTCTCGTATCCCGAGGGCACCGGGTGGATGGTTGCCAGGTAGAGTTCCACTTGGAGCAGGAAACCCTGACACCCGGCCGCGGTGCCATCATAAGCCCTCGAGAGCGAGAGCTGAATCCCACTGGTGAGGCAATGGGTATAGCTGATGGTGGTGGTATCCTCGGAGGAGGTGTGGGCAAACCTCCTCTTTCCCATCGCTCCAAGGTGTTCATCACCCCTTCCATGGCGGTGCCAAGAGCCTGGATCATGGCCGCTTGTTGTGATACGCGCTCCTCCAGTGATCCATCTGGCACCGCCACTCCTGCTGACTCCATGTTTTGGTGTGTGATTCTGTCAAGCGACGTGTATGCGGTTAGCGAAGTCAAATGCAGGACACAGAGCGGCTAGCAACGTTATTTACTGAACACAGTAAAATAAACATACAAAACAACAAACCTCCAAAACAGGGAGGAAAACACAAAGACCTGTACATACGAGAAACTGCCGGAATGACAAACGAACAATCACACACAAAATAACCAAATGAGAGACAGGGGTTAATATAGGGAATACAATCCAACATAATGGGAAACAGGTGTAAACAATAAAGGACAAACAAGACAAACACTGAAACATCAATCGGCAGCAGCTAGTACTCCGGGGACGACGAACGCCGAAGCCTGCCCGAGCAAGGAGGAGGAGCAGCCTCGGCTGAATCCGTGACATGCATGCTTTGTTTAATGCCAGTGGCATGTCATTGGTAAAAATAGAAAACAGTAGAGGGCCTGTCGTTTCTCTTTGCTTATTTGAGCTGTTCTTGCCATAACATGGACTTAATCTTTTACCAAATAGGGCTATCTTCTGTATACCTGTCACACCCTGGCTCTGGGACTCTATATGTTGAGCCAGGGTGTGGATAGTCTATATGTTGTATTTCTGTGTTGGCCAGAGTGGTTCCCAATCAGAGGCAACGAGTGTCAGCTGTGGCGGGTTGTCTCTGATTGGGAGCCATATTTATAGAGGCTATTTTCCCACAAATGTTGTGGGATCTTGTTTCAAGTCTGTTTATGTTCGACCGTGAACTGTCACGCATCGTTTGTGGTTTTGATTGTGTCTCGAATTAAAGAGTATGTTTGCCTGCAACGCTGCGCCTTGGTCCTCATCTTTGGTAGACGATCGTGACAGAAGATCCCACCTCGACTGGATCAAGCAGCGTGACGAGGAGAGAGGATGGACCTGGGAGGAGATGAGTGCGAGTCTGGCAAGAGGGATGGAGGCCTTGGCCACGGGTAGGAGTGAAGCCCATACATTTTTTTAGGGGGGCTAACGCCGTGGGACGACGGGGCAGCAGGAGGCCGCCAGGTTACGGGAGTCACTGGTCACCAGGGGGAAGGAGGATGTAGAGGCACGGCGAGAGGTACTGGCGTGTGTTGCCAGTCCGGTCCGGCCTGTTCCTGATCCCCACGTAGGGCCAGTGGTGTGTGTTCCCAGTACGGTCTGGCCTGTTCCTGCCACTCGCACCAAGTCAGTGGTGCGCTTCGTCAGCCCGGCACGGCCCGTTCCTGCTCCCCGCACCAAGTCAGTGGTGCGCGTCGTCAGCCCGGTCCGGCCCATTCCTGCTTCCCGCACCAAGTCAGTGGTGCGTTTCGTCAGCCCAGTCCGGCCTGTTCCTACTCCACGCACCAAGCCAGGGGTGCGCATCGTCAGCCCGGTCCGGCCCGTTCCTACTCCACGCACCAAGCCAGGGGTGCGCATCGTCAGCCCGGTCCGGCCCGTTCCTACTCCACGCACCAAGCCAGGGGTGCGCGTCGTCAGTCCCGCACAACCCGTGCCTGGGTCACCGGTGCCTGGTAAGGTACCGGTAGGCTGCTCCACACCGGAGCCTAAGCGGTCCGCTTCAACGATGTCCGCTCCAGCCAGCGGGGCCAGACCGGACCAGGGGCGCCAAGGGGGGATGGTGGAAGGGTGGTGGTCAAGCCCGGAGCCGGAACCGCCTCCGAGGAGGAATGCCCACCCAGCCCTCCCCTGGTTTGTGTACGTTTAGGCGCGGTCGCAGTCCGCGCCTTTAGGGGGGGGTACTGTCACACCCTGGCTCTGGGACTCTATATGTTGAGCCAGGGTGTGGATAGTCTATATGTTGTATTTCTGTGTTGGCCAGAGTGGTTCCCAATCAGAGGCAACGAGTGTCAGCTGTGGCGGGTTGTCTCTGATTGGGAGCCATATTTATAGAGGCTATTTTCCCACAAATGTTGTGGGATCTTGTTTCAAGTCTGTTTATGTTCGACCGTGAACTGTCACGCATCGTTTGTGGTTTTGATCGTGTCTCGAATTAAAGAGTATGTTTGCCTGCAACGCTGCGCCTTGGTCCTCATCTTTGGTAGACGATCGTGACAATACCAATGGAAGCCACATTAGAGAAGCTTCCATTAAAGAAAACCCTTTTATTTATATTAGATAGATACCTCTGAATCCATGATATGGCAGAGGTTGAAAAGCCATAACATATACACTACCGGTCAAAAGTTTTAGAACACCTACTCATCCAAGGGTTTTTCTTAATTTTTTTACTATTTTCTACATTGTAGAATAATAGTGAAAACCTAAAAACTATGAAATAACACATATGGAATCATGTAGTAACCAAAAAAGTGAAACAAATCAAAATATATTTGAGATTTGGGATTCTTCAAAGTAGCCACCCTTTGCCTTGATGGCAGCTTTGCACACTCTTGGCATTCTCTCAACTAGCTTCACCTGGAATGCTTTTCCAACAGTCTTGAAGGAGTTCCCACATATGCTGAGCACTTGTTGGCTGCTTTTCCTTCACTCTGCGGTCCAACTCATCCCAAACCATCTCAATCTCACACCATCCCAAACCATCTCATCTCAAGGTCGGGTGATTGTGGAGGCCAGGTCATCTGATGCAGCACTCCATCACTCTCATTCTTGGTCAAATAGCCCTTACTCAGCCTGGAGGAGTGTTGGGTCATTGTCCTGTTGAAAAACAAATGATAGTCCTTCTAAGCGCAAACCAGATGGGATGGCGTATCGCTGCAGAATACTGTGGTAGCCATGCTGGTTAAGTGTGCCTTGAATTCTAAATAAATCACAGACAGTGTCACCAGCAAAGCACCCCCACACCAAAAACACCTCCTCCTCCATGCTTCACGGTGGGAACCAAACATGCAGAGATATTCCGTTCACCTACTCTGTGTCTCATAAAGACATGGCAGTTGGAACCAAAAATCTCAAATTTGGACTCATCAGACCAAAGGACAGATTTCCACCGGTCTAATGTCCATTGCTCGTGTTTCTTGGCCCAAGCAGGTCTCTTCTTCTTATTGGTGTCCTTTAGTAGTTGTTTGTATGCAGCAATTCGACCATGAAGGTCTGATTCACGTAGTCTCCTCTGAACATTTGATGTTGAGATGTGTCTGTTACTTGAACTCTGTCAAGCATTTATTTGGGCTGCAATCTGAGGATTGACTGACCTTCATGTCTTAAAGTAATGATGGACTGTCGTTTCTCTTTAATTATTTGAGCTGTTCTTGCCAAAATATGGACTTGATCTTTTACCAAATAGGGCTATCTTCTCTATATCAACCCTACCTTGTCACAACACAACTGATTGGCTCAAACGCATTAAGAAGGAAAGAAATTCCACAAATTAACTTTTAACAAGGCACACCTGTTAATATATATATTTAAAAATAAATAAAAGAGGTGGCTGTTTTGTCTTGTATTTAATTGTTGACAGCCAGTAGACGCCATGTTTTATATTGGAGAAGGCAACGTGTTTAAGTAGCAACGCATTTAAGTTGGTTCTGTTGTGCAATGGAAGTTGTTTTCTGTTGGTGGTGAACAAAATTGTCCAACACAAATTTAGAATATATTTGTTGTCTTAAGGGGGAATGTCTTACAGGTTTTGGTTTTTCCATTTTTGTTTTGAGGTTGGACTTTTAGCACAGGGCGCACCGATTGGTGTCACCAGGTGATATTTAAGATTGACTGGCCCTGTGCCTCTCCCTATTTGATTTCCCTGTTGTCGATTTGCTCAACTTTTTAGTTTGTTTCCTGTCTTTAAGTTTGGTGTGGGTCAGTGGCGGTTCTAGACACATTTTACTAGGGGGGCCAAGGAGGGGCCAGTGTTTAATCAGGGGGGCACACATAAAAAAACTGGCAACACATGATATTCAAAGATTATAAACTTTATTTTACTTTAAAATCATATAACATTTATTATAACACGTATTTTGTACAAGAGTGCAGATGCAAGAGAGATAGTGCCATAAAAATGAAAAAATAAAAAAATAAATAAAAATTAAAAAGTACAGGGTACAAATACAGGGTTCATATTCAATGTGAACAAAACTCCAGGATACAACAAAGGGTACAACAATGTGCCATTTCCTATTTATGGAAGCCCCACTACTGTGGACAGTTGATTCCACATTTTGTTTTAAGAAAGAAAACTTTCTGAGTGATTTATAAACAAAACACACTACCCTGTATCCATTTAGGTAAAATAAACCAAATCAGAAAAGAAATTCAATTCAAAGAGGCTTTACTAGCATGACCATATTGACATACAGTATTGCTAAAGCACATAAACAGGGAAACGTGTTACACATTAACATCCAGTAGTCCAATAGGATGCAGACAATAAACATTAAGTTAACATTCGTTTAAAAGCAACAATCATGTCAACACAATGTAGCAATATGAACAACACTGATGGATATCAGCAACAACATGAAAACAAGAATATTACAGGTGTCTGTGTGTGTGTGTGTGTGTGTCTGTGTCTTTGTGTACTTCACTGTCAGTTGATGAGCAGGTGTACAAAAAAAGGCTTTACAACATATATGGGCAAGTCCATTTAGGACAGCACATTTCCACCATAGTTCACATTAGGAAAAAATGACAGCATGAATGCTCACTAAACAAACATATACTACATATACCTTTTTATACACATTTTTTTCAGTAATTTTTTAAGAGTGAAAGGGAAGTAAGCAATCGCTCATCATAGGATCATACATATTTCAGTTACAATATTAGTTACAATATTAGTGTTAGTTAGATCATCATGTCAAAGCTGGACCTGCAAAGTCTGAACGACACAAGTGTGCAATGATTGGAGTGATTTTGTTTCTTTTTTTCTTGCTTTGCTTGTTTTCAAAAGGAAAAATCATAGTTGGTAAAAAATAAAATAAACTTTCGTTGAAAGGTATCACACTGTATAATTTACAAATATCTAAAGAGGTTTAGTGGATGCCATAAAACATCTGTGGAGCTTGAAGATTTGTAGTACATAGATGTTTGGCAGAGATAATTCAAAAGAATAAAATCATAAACTCTATCTATCTATCGAGAGAGAGAGAGAGAGAGAGAGAGAGAGAGAGAGAGAGAGAGAGAGAGAAGTGTTTCCTTAGAGCAGTACATGCAGCAATCACTTAATGGAGTGATGTCATAATGGGCCACAAAACTTTGGGGATGTGGATGGAAAGTTACAGGCAGGAGAGGGGAACCAACAGAAGCAGGTCTTGAGACATGAGTTTGCCCCTTTTTGAAAACCTCTTGAGAGAGGATTGGTGGGATATATATACATACATACAAACATACATACACTCTAGTAGTGTGTGGAACTACTGGTACTGTGAGGAAAAAAAGATAGATGATGTAAAATGAAAAATAAAACAAGCTTCAGCTTCTTAAGACACGGTGGGTTCATCTAAGTAGACACATGTAACTTCATGTGGACACCAGACTGTCTTTGTCTACACATCTAACTTCATATGGACCCCAGACCGTCTCTGTTTCACATGTAACTTCATATGGACACCAGACTCTTTGTCTACACATGTAACTTCATATGGGCACCAGACTGTCTCTGTCTACACATGTAACTTCATATGGACACCAGACTGTCTTTGTTTACACATTTAACTTCATATGGGCACCAGACTGTCTCTGTCTACACATGTAACTTCATATGGACACCAGACTGTCTTTGTTTACACATTTAACTTCATATGGGCACCAGACTCTTTGTCTACACACGTAACTTCATGTGGACACCAGACTAACTCCATTCATTTTACCGGTGGTATTGAGAACAGATAAACCCACCGTGTCTTAAGAAGCTCAAGCTTGTTGTTTTATTGTTCATTATATCTCTTTTTCCTCACAGCGGCACTCATACGCTACTAGCGTATATATCATATAGATACACTACAGCAACAGGATACGGCGGTTGTGCTGTCTGGCAAAACGGTCCACAAATACATCAAGATCCAGAGCCTTGGCCCTTCTGGACTCTATGCTCAGGACACCAAGATCACTGAGTCTCTCATCACTAGTGGTGGACCGCAGGAAGGTTTTTATCAGTTTCAGTGTGGAGAAACTGCGTTCGCAAGAGGCTGAGCTTACAGGAAGGGTTACAGCAATCTTGCACAGTCTAAAGAGCTCAAAGAAAACTTCCCTGTATGGCTCAATAAAACAAACCAGCTCAACTGTACTGCATGGCTTTTTGACTTCACCACTCTGTATTTTTCTGTCCAAAACTCTCTTAAATTGATGGAGCTCATGCCCTAAATCATCAATGTCTGCATTATACAAACGGCCAAATGAAAAAACATTGCTCTCCTTTAAAAAGGTATCACTCTGGGGACTGAGAGACTGTATGCTTCTCATGAGCTCACAGTTTGTATTGGAGAAACGTCTGTTCAACTCATTGAGCATGCTGTCAATTACAGGATAGAAAAATGATGTGAGAAACATATCTTTGTCACGTTCTACCTCCCTCTGACCAACAGTGCTTAGCGTGCAGTAGCCACTGAGTCTAGAGCTCAGCATTTTCTGACGTTTCGCCACGTTTCGCCACTGACCTGCAAATCGTAGCTCCTCTCGCAAATAGTAGTTGCTGAGCTCTCATTCACCGAAGCAGCACCACACGTGGCAGGCAGGCAGATGGCAGGATACAGTTTTTGGGTGCGCCACTCTAATTTACCCGTGTAGAACGTTGCCGTGTAGAGCGTTGCATTAGTTCCGCTTTTGGCGCTCGCGTGTAAAATAGTTATAAATTCATAATTTTTTATTTGGTCAGCACGGGGGGGCCACAGGGGTGGCCAGGGACATTTCCAGGGAGGCACGGGCCTCCCCCGGCCTCCGTGTAAAACCGCCACTGGTGTGGGTTTTTATTTTGTTTGCGTCTTAGTGGGCAAGTTTAATGGGTGCTCATGGTGGGTGTCTTTTAGTTCCCAGTTGTTGTTGCTATGCAACTTTCAGTGAACACCCCCATGAGTTTCTTTTAGAACCCATCCTAGAGCCCGTTTCATTTTGTTGTTGTCAGTAACTCTTTGTTTGTTCCCCCTTCTGTTTGAGCGATATTTCGATATATCGGTTTTCTTACTAGAGAACGCAACAGAGCATTAAACTCTTCAGTTAATACCTCTACTCCTCCAGATCTTCCCATAGGGCCTCCTTCTGCTTTATACGGCCCATTAGACAAGACTTTACAAAACATTCCCTGTCAACCTTGTTGTAAACAATGCAATGTGAGAATTGTCCTCCTATTTGTCATTATTTCCTGGTAGCCTAATGTAGAATACAAACAATGCATCTCCCCCTATTTTATTTTATTTTATTTCACCTTTATTTAACCAGGTAAGCCAGTTGAGAACAAGTTCTCATTTACAACTGCGACCTGGCCAAGATAAAGCAAAGCAGTGCGATAAAAACAACAACAACACATTTTACTCTTATCCAGAGCGACTTACGGTTAGTGAGTGCATACATTTTCATACATTTTCAACACAGAGTTACATATGGAATAAACAAAACGTAGAGTCAATAACACAATAGAAAATCTATATACAGTGTGTGCAAATGTAGTAAGTTATGGAGGTAAGCCAATTAATAGGCCATAGTGCAAAATAATTACAATTTAGTATTAACACTGAAGTGATAGATGTGCAGAAGATGATGTGCAAATAGAGATACTGGGGTCGAAATGAGCAAAATAAATAACAATGCAAAAAACAATATGGGGATGAGGTAGTTGGGTGGGCTAATTACAGATGGGCTGTGTACAGGTGCAGTGATCGGTAAGCTGCTCTGACAACTGATGCTTAAAGTTAGTGAGGGAGATAAGTGTCTCCAGCTTCAGAGATTTTTGCAGTTCGTTCCAGTCATTTGCAGCAGAGAACAGGAAGGAATGGCTGCCAAAGGAGGTGTTGGCTTTGGGGATGACCAGTGAGATATACCTGCTGGAACGCATACTACGGGTGGGTGTTGCTATGGTGACCAATGATCTAAAATAAGGTGGGGATTTGCCTAGAAGTGATTTATAGATGACCTGGAGCCAGTGGGTTTGGCGACGAATATGTAGTGAGGGCCAGCCAACGAGAGCGTACAGGTCACAATGGTGGGTAGTATATGGGGCTTTGGTGACAAAACGGATGGCACTGTGATAGACTACATCCAATTTGCTGAGTAGAGTGTTGGAAGCTATTTTGTAAATGACATCGCCGAAGTCAAGGATCGGTAGGATAGTCCGTTTTAAGAGGGCATGTTTAGCAGAATGAGTGAAGGAGGCTTTGTTGCGAAATAGGAAGCCGATTCTAGATTTAACTTTGGATTGGAGATGCTTAATGTGAGTCTGGAAGGAGAGTTTACGGTCTAACCAGACACCTAGGTATTTGTAGTTGTCCATATATTCTAAGTCAGACCCGCCGAGAGTAGTGATTCTAGTCGGGCGGGCGGGTGCAAGCAGCGTTCGATTGAAGAGCATACATTTAGTTTTACTAGCGTTTAAGAGCAGTTGGAGGCCACGGAAGGAGTGTTGTACGGCATTGAAGCTCTTTTGGAGGTTTGTTAACACAGTGTCCAATGAAGGGCCAGATATATTCAAAATGGTGTCTTCTGCGTAGAGGTGGATCTGAGAGTCACCAGCAGCAAGAGCGACATCATTGATATACACAGAGAATAGAGTCGGCCCGAGAATTGAACCCTGTGGCACCCCCATAGAGACTGCCAGAGGTCCAGACAACAGGCCCTCCGGTTTGACACATTGAACTCTATCTGAGAAGTAGTTGGTGAACCAGGCGAGGCAGTCATTTGAGAAACCAAGGCTATTTAGTCTGCCAATAAGAATGCGGTGATTGACAGAGTCAAAAGCCTTGGACAGGTCGATGAAGACGGCTGCACAGTACTGTATTTTATCGATCGCGGTTATTATATCGTTTAGGACCTTGAGCGTGGCTGAGGTGCACCCATGACCAGCTCGGAAACCAGATTGCATAGCGGAGAAGGTACGGTGGGATTCGATATGGTCGGTGATCTGTTTGTTAACTTGGCTTTCAAATACTTTCGAAAGGCAGGGCAGGATGGATATAGGTCTGTAACAGTTTGGATCTAGAGTGTCACCCCCTTTGAAGAGGCATGGGCAAGTCCTAGTGGATAAGACAAAAAAAAACAGAAAAGTCCCATGAGTTCACCGGCGGGATTCAGACAGATTTAGAATTCCATTATCATATGAAATTGATCAATCATTTTTTTAACCGGTACCTGGATACATTCAGACGAGTCCCGTGAGACTTGTGGGGGTTGTAGAGAATACCATCTTTTTTGTGAGAGTCTCGCCTTTCCATGGTGGAGTCATATTAGTTTGTCGCCCAAACGGTTTGGTACAGACGTTTTCGTGAGAAGACCAATTTTCCGGATGTCTCCTGGTCTGACAAACAGCGCTGTAGCTCTGCCACTTTCCACCGCAGTTGCGGAAAGGCGACATAGGTGGATGCGGTGGATTGAGACGCAGCCCATGCAAAAAAACGGATATCTCTAGCTTAAACTGACAGATTTTTATGGGGATTTTTTATTATGTTCATTAGTTTGATGTACAGGCATGTCTATTTACTCTTTTTAATAGTGTTTATCAGTCGTACTGAACGTTGCATTATGTCAGTTGGCAGGGATTACAAACATACAGCAGTTGGCAATTATCACAAAAATACATAATAATGGAGAATGACAAGATCATATTTATTAGAATAGCATAGCAAAGCAAACATAGAAGTTAACAGTTGCAATGTTATCATACACTAAAATGTTTTAGTACTCTTTGTTATAGGGAAGGAATACGACCCTTGCATTTGAAAGATAGAGTCGATGTCCACGCCCGTACGGAAATCTAATTAGCATACTATCAGATTTGCATAGACTTCCCAATCATTGGCTTGCGAAACTCTAATTTCCTTCATACTGGACACAGAGACATAAAAATGGTATCCAGCAGTTAATCTGACTCTAGGGAAGTAGATAAAGTGTCTCATTACCAAGATCCCAAAGTATCCCTTTAAGCTAGAGATATGTTTTTTTTTTGTTGCATGGGATCAATCCGCCGATGTCAGCCTTCTGCATCTGAGGTGGAAGGTGGCAGAGTTACGCCGGACCAGACCAGGAGACATCCCAAATATCGGTCTTCTCACTTAAATGTTTGTAGCTTATGAATGGTTTGGGCTACAAACTAATATGGCCCCTCTATGGAAAGATGAGACTCTCTCGAACACGAGAGATATGGATCTAAGATATAGATAGGACAAACACTTATTTTTTATTTATGTTTTGACTATCTGTTTTTCCATGTATGAATCTGTTATTCACTGTGTTTCTATGGGCTTATAGCAGTAAGTTTCATCAAATACATTTTAAATATCAATTTTTTTTTATAACTACAGGCGTCCCTACAATTCCAAATGTAATAGCTAAGGGAGTAATCTTTCATTATATTGAGGGATACCTGAAGGTAATCGGACCTCTTTGAAAAGAAAATGGATGGCCCTCCCCCTGAGAAAATAGTATATTTTTTACCTGGCCCTCTCTGAGCGTTTGAAAAAAAGAAACATGTAACCCTCCCCTCCAAAATGATCATTAAAACCATTGTTGAAGTTGTGATTTCTATCAAATCAACCCGTGGTTGAGAACCACTGCTGTATTCATACCATATTCATGTATTTTTTTTTTTTTTTTTTACAGAAATGCCTTTTTACATAAGTATTCAGACCCTTTGCTATGAGACTCGAAATTGAGCTCAGGTGCATACTGTTTCCATTGTTCATCATTGAGATGTTTCTACAACTTGACTGGAGTCCACCTGTGGTAAATTCAATTGATTGGACATGATTTGGAAAGGCACACACCTGTCTATATATAACGTCCCACAAAACCAAGCCATGAGATCGAAGGAATTGTCTGTAGAGCTCCGAGACAGGATTGTATCTAGGCACAGATCTGAGGAAGGGTACCAAAACATTTCTGCAGCATTGAAGATCCCCAAGAACAAAGTGGCTTCAATCATTCTTAAATGGAAGAAGTGTGGAACCACCAAGACTCTTCCTAAAGCTGGCCACCCGGCCAAACTGAGCAATCGGGGGAGAAGGGCCTTGGTCAGGGAGGTGACCAAGAACCTGGTGGTCACTGTTGACAAAGCTCCAGAGTTCCTCTGTGGAAATAGGAGAACCTTCCAGAAGGACAACCATCTCTGCAGCACTCCACCAATCTGGCCTTTATGGTAGAGTGGCAAGACGGAAGCCACTCCTCAGTAAAAAGCACTTGACAGCCTGCTTGGAGTTTGCCAAAAGGCATCTGACTCTCAAACCATGAGAAACAAGATTCTCTGGTCTGATGAAACTCTTTGACCTGAATCCGAAGCGTCACGTCAGGAGGAAACTTGGCACCATCTCTACATTTAAATTTTAGTCATTCAGCAGACAGTCTTATCCAGAGCGACTTACAGTTAGTGAGTGCATACATGTTTTTTGTTTTGTTTTTTCATACAGGCCCCCCGTGGGAATCGAACACACAACCCTGGCGTTGCAAGCGCCATGCTCTACCAACTGAGCTACACGGTGTCTACAGCGAAGAATGGTGGTGGCAGCATCATGCTGTGGGGACTGGGAGACTAGTAAGGATCGAGGGAAAGATGAACGGAGCAAAGTACAGAGAGATCCTTGATGAAAACCTGCTCCAGAGCGCTCAGGACCTCAGACTGGGGCGAAGGTTCACCCTCCAACAGGACAATGACCCTAAGCACATAGCCAAGACAACGCAGGAGTGGCTTTGGGACAAGTCTCTGAATGTCCTTGAGTGGCCCAGCCAGAGCCCGGACTTGAACCCGATCGAACATCTCTGGAGAAACCTGAAAACAGCTGTGCAGCAACGCTCCCCATCCAATCTGACAGAGCTTGAGAGGATTTACAGAGAAGAATGGGAGAAACTCGCCAAATACAGGTGTGCCAAGCTTGTAGGGTCATACCCAAGAAAACCTGAGGCTGTCATCGCTGCCAAAGTTGCTTCAACAAAGTACTGAGTAAAGGGTCTGAATACTTATGTAAATGTGAGTTTTCCATTGTTTTTTTAAAATACATTTGCAAAAACTGTTTTTGCTTTGTCATTATGGGGTATTGTGTGTAGATTGCTGAGGGGGAATAAAAAAAAAATCAATTTTAGAATAAGGCTGTAACAAAATGTGGAAAAAGTCAAGGGTCTGAATACTTTCCCGAATGCATTGTATAAAACGTTGGCGAGCATCCACACTAGAGGAAAGTTTATTGTTCTACAGTAGCCTACACCTGTCAATCAACTGATCAAAGCATCCTACTGCACGCTGTATAGGCCTATTATTAAATACTTGGATGGCTCACAACTTCCTCCAGCTAAATCAAATCAAGACAAGACCGAGTTACTTATTGTTGGACCCAAAGCACAGAGAGAGAATCTAGCCGTACACATTAATTCACGGGCAATAAAGGTAAAAGACCAGATAAAAAACATAGGTGTTTTTTTAGATTCTGAACTACATTTCGAAACGTAGCCAATGTGCGGACGTTTCTCTCTCAGGCTGATACAGAGAGACTCATCCATGCTTTTATTACAAGCAGGCTTGACTACTGTAATGCTCTCCTGTCTGGTCTACCCAAGAAAGCCATTGGTCAACTGCAAAACATACAGAATGTTGCATCACGGGTACTGACCAAGACCAGACGGAGAGCACACATTACATCGGTTTTAAGGTCTCTGCACTGGCTGCCTGTGAGTTTCATAATTAATTTTAAGATTCTTCTGTTGGTTTTTAAATCAATCCACAATTGTGCACCCCAATACATGCCAGACATGCTTTTAAGTTATGTACCCACGAGATCCCTCAGGTCCTCTGGCACTGGCCATTTAACTATCCCAAATCCTAGGACCAAGAGGCATGGAGAGGCAGCTTTAGTTATTATGCCCTCAGCCTCTGGAATAGCCTGCCAGAGAACCTAAGAGAGGGCCGAAATTGTGGATATATTTAAAAGAGACTTTAAAACATATATTTTTAGCTTTGCTTTTCCTTAGGGTGATTTTTAGTAGTTCAGTTTGTGTCATTTTTTAGTTTTGTTTTTCATATTTCTTTCCCTGTAAAGCACATTTTGTTGTGTTCCATGTCTGAAATGTGCTGTATAAATAATGCTTGATTTGATTTGATCATTACACAGGTGCACCTTGTGCTGGGGACAATAAAAGGCCACTCTAAAATGTGCCGTTTTTTCACACAACACAATGCAACAGATGTCTCATGTTTTAAGGGAGCGTGCAATTGACATGCTGAATGCAGGAATGTCCACCAGAGCTGTTACCAGAGAATTGACGCCTCCAACGTAGTTTTTGAGAATTTGGCAGTACATCCACCCGGCCTCACAACTGCATACCATGTGTATGGCATCATGTGGGCAAGTGGTTTGCTGATGTCAACGTTGTGAACAGAGTGCCCCATGGTGGCGGTGGGGTTATGGTATGGGCAGGCATAATCTATGGACAACGAACACAATTGCATTTTATCTATGGCAATTTGAATGCACAGAGATATCGTGACGAGATCCTGAGGCCCATTGTCGTGCCATTCATCCACCGCCATCACCTCTTGTTTTTCCATGGCCTGCATACTCACCAGACATGTCACCCATTGAGCATGTTTTGGATGCTCTGGATTGATGTGTTCCAATTCCGGCCAATATCCAGCAACTTCGCACAGCCATTGAAGAGGAGTGGGACAACATTCCACAGGCCACAATTAACAGCCTGATCAACTCTGTGCGAAGGAGATGTGTCACGCTGCATGAGGCAAATGGTAGTCCCTCCAGATACTTACTGGTTTTCTGATCCACGCCCCTACCTTTGTTTTAAGATATCTGTGACCAACAGATGCATATCTGTATTCCCAGACGTGAAATTCATAGATTAGGGCCTAATGAATTTATTTTAATTGACTGATTTTGTTATATGAACTGTAACTCAGTAAAATCTTTGAAATTGTTGCATGTTGCGTTTAAATTTGTGCTCAGTATGTATTGGAGAGGCACAGAAAAAAACAAGGGCCTATGATTACCAGCTAACTAGCCTACGTCACTATAGATACATTATCACTACAATAGAGTTTGACACACTTTGAGTGCAATCCCTTGCTATGCATCGGTAGGTAGTTATTCCCATGCTTTGAGGCCCATGGAAAGTAGAAATTGGGGTATCGTATAATCAAATTCCCCTGCCAGTCTAGCATGGGGGTGTGAACGAGTCGACAAGAACCACTACACCCATACATCTCTCTCTCTCTCTCTCTCTCCTTCCTGCTCCTCTCTAACACACACACACACACACACCAGATGAAAGATCCAAAACATATGTTATAACACATGGTGAAAAGCCCATGCTGCAAAAGCACGTGGTGGAATTCCCCTGTCATAAAATGCCCCCATAACATTTTTGACAGAAAATATCCTACATAGACTACTGGTGAAGACGGCGAGGGGAAAGAGTTCACTAATGGGATCCTCTTCAGTGTCTTGGGCCTCTTCATCCTCATCGCCTGGGTAACCTACAAAATCTCCCAGGGCCAAGATCGCTACAGCAACCAAGTGGGTGAGATGGAGATTGGTGCATCGCTCTACGTGGGATTTATCACCACAGTGCTACTCCTCTTTGGGGCGGGGTTTCTATGCAGCTCCTGCCCTCTATTTGGTCAACGGGAGGACTTGCTTGGCGATATGGAGACCAGCATTGTGCTTACGAGGACAAGACTTTACAATTCATACGCATGATACGAAGAGTTTCGGATTATGAGGGCAAGCCTGACAATATGTGAGAACAAGGCTTCTGGTATGAGGACAAGCATTGTCATATGAAGACAGGGCTTATGAGGAAAGCCTACGCATTTCTCTCAATAGTAAATGTTCATATGTGGGTAAGGTATCTGATGTATGAGTGGAATAGGGTGTGGGGTGAGGACGTGGGTTGAGTGGTGAGTGAAATAGGATGGTGATTTCATGGGTAATACAGGGAATTTGCCCTCAGTTTGACTTTAATCGGAACATCTGAGATATGAGAAGACATCAATTGGACTTTTAGAACTTCCTTATTATGGATCATATTTATGGCTCCTCTTAGCAATAATCAGGATGTGTCCCAATTGGCACACTATTCCCTATATAGTGTATTACTTTTGACCAGAGCCAAAAGTAGTACATTATATCGGGAATAGGATGCCATTTGGGACGTTCCCACAGTCCTACTGAATACACAGTAAGCACCTGCCGTTCTAACTCCGGTATAATAATTATTATTACAGTGCTTCTCTATCCATACTGTTGTATATATCGATCTGCCCAGGGACTACAGTTGAAAACTAGCCAGAAGTCTAAATCTGGCACATTTACAGTGTCACACCCTGATCTGTTTCACCTGTCTTGTGCTTGTCTCCACCCCCCACCAGGTGTCTCCCATTTGTTCCCATTATCCCCTGTGTATTTATACCGGTGTTTTCTGTTTGTCTGTTGCCAGTTTGTCTTGTCTCATTAAGCCTACCAGCGTGTTTTTCCATGCTCCTGTTTTTCATAGTCTCTGTTTTCTAGCCCTCCCGGTTCCAACCTTTTCTGCCTGCCCTGACACTAAGCCCACCTGCCTGACCATTCAGCCTGCCCTGACCTCGAGCCTGCTTGCCGCCCTGTAACTTTCGGACTCTGACCTGGTTAATGAACTTCTGCCTGTCCTCAACCTGCCTCTTGCCTGCCCCTTGTATTTAATAAATATCAGAGACTCTAACCATCTGCCTCCTGTGTCTGCATCTGGGTCTCACCCTGTGTCGTTATATACAGAAATTTTGACTGATTTGCATTCCCAGAACATTAGTTGTAACATTAGGATGATGACATCCCCAAAACATTCAAATAATGTTTTTGATAACAAAATGTTGTTTTTCAGAAAATGTTTTAAATGAAATATCCTTGGGAATATTCTCCTAACATTCACTCAAATGTTGTGCACAACATCTGTGACAACCACCACAGAACATTCCCCAAATGTTCTCATTAGGTTTCCAGGTAATTTAATAACACAAGTAATGTTTTTAGAACATACTGCAGCAACAAAATTTGAGAGCAACGTTCTGGGAACATTCTTGCAACATCAGGCAAACAGATTTTGTGTTATCAGAACATTTGCCGCAACCTTACGGATGTTCTGGGACCTTTCACTGAAACAATTTTGGTTTGCTGGGTTGTCCCTGTCAAATAAATAAATACGTTGTATATAATATACCATTCATGCTGTTGTTTCTTTTAAATCAAGTAACAAGGTTTGCTCAGGGATGTGTACATCACATTTATCTACTTTATCTAGAGGTACTGTACTGTATCTAGAGAATCTGTGCAGACTGGTCACATCACTTTCACTGTCAACTTCAGGACCAGCTACAAATACAGATACACTATACACACATGAGCACATTCACACACGCGCACGTGCACACACAAAACCTGTATTTTTCTATTTAAAAAAATCACATAAACCTTTATTTTTTGGGGGTTCACCCAGACTGGCATTAGAATGGTCAAAAACGTTACATATTTATCAGTTTATTTTCTAAATCATGTTACATGAATGAATCACAAAATCTGTTGAACTTGTTTGACTAACATGGTAATTCAAGTTAATCCATTTTATCTTCCTGGGGAACATGACACCTGTAAGTTGCTTAACACACTGGAATGTGTTTCTGATAGAAAGAGAGAAGGAGGGAAAAGTGAGAGACTGAGAGGGATGTGTCGGGACAGTGGGAGAGAGTGAGGGACAGAGGCAGAGAGAGAGGGACAGAGGCAGAGAGAGAGGGACAGAGGCAGAGAGAGAGAGAGGGGTAACGGAGAGATGTGGGAAAGACAAAAAGAGAGAGTAAGAGGAACTCCGAGTACACAGACGTGCAAAGAATGAAAGAGAAAGCAAGAGTGAGAAAAGTATCCAAAATATTGGAATTTTATAACAGCAATTCCTGCAACACGTGGCTACATATGAATCCTTTTGCAATATGTTTCATAACAAAGAAACTTCTGAACATTCTCAACATGATTTTCTAAATTTCCTAAAAGAAAAACACATGTCAAAATCAACGTAGGATGCCTCTTGAGCCCTGACCTAGCCCCAATTGCATAATGCTGATAATAACGCAGTTGTAACGTTTATAGAACCTAACACAAACGTTGTGTGACAACAAGGACTGATTGGACAGGTCTGCTGGTATATGGTAATGTTGTAAAATGTTAGTTTTTCTCCCATGATGACAATGGACAAATTAAGGTGTTGTGCTTTGAACGATTGCTAAGGAACAGTGCAAAATACAGATATACTTATGGTAAATATAATGATTTTGTTTTGAATGGATACACTACCAATCTATTTGCTATTATATATTGTGATTTCAGAAAGTATTCGTACCCCTTATTACACATTTTGTTGAGTTACAGCCTGAATTCAAAATGGATTCAATATATTTTTTTCTCACCCATCTACACACAATACCCCATAATGACGAAGTGAAAACATGTTTTAGAAATGTTTGCACATTTTTTGAAGTATTCACACACCTGAGTCAATACATGTTAGAATCACCTTTGGCAGCGAATAACAGCTGTGTCTTTTTAGTTAAGTTTCTAAGAGCTTTGCACACATGGATTGTACAATATTTGCACATTATTATAAAACAATTATTCAAGCTCAAGTTGGTTGATGATCATTGTTACATAGCCATTTTCAAGTCTTGCCATAGATTTTCAAGCCGATTTAAGTCAAAACTTTAACTAGGCCACTCAGGAACATTCAATGTCATCTTGGTAAGCAACTCCAGTGTATATTTGGCCTTGTGTTTTAGGTTATTGTCCTGCTGAAAGGTGAATTCATCTGTGTCTGGTGGAAAGCATACTGAACCAGGTTTTCCTCTAGGATTTTGACTGTTCTTTTTTATGTTTTTTACTGAGTTAGGAAGGAAGCCTGTATCTTTGTAGTGACTGGGTGTATTGATACACCATTTAAAGTGTAATTAATAACTTCACCATGCTCAAAGGGATATTCAGTGTCTGCTTTTTGTATGTTTTACCTATCTACCAATAGGTGTCCTTATTTTTGCGAGGCATTGGAAAACCTCCCTGGTCTTTGTGGTTGAATCTGTGTTTGAAATTCACTGCTCGACTGAGGGACCTTACAGAATATTGAATGTGTGGGGTACAGAGATGAGGTAGTCATTCAAAAATCATGTTAAAAACTATTATTGCGCACAGAGTGAGTCCATGCAACTTATTATGTGACTTGTTAAGAACATATTTACTCCTGAACTTATTTAGGCTTGCCATAACAAAGGAGTTGAATACTTATTGACTCAAGACATTTCAGCTTTTCATTTTCAATTAATTTGTAAAAATGTCTAAAAACATAATTCCACTTTGACATTATGGGGTATTGTGTGTAGGCCAGTGACACAACATCTCAATTTAATCCATTTTAGATTCAGGCTGTAACACAACAAAATGTGGAAAAGGTCAAGGGGTGTGAATACTTTCTGAAGGCACTGTACAAAATGAACTAGTTTAAATTGTATTTGGAAAGTCCTCTGACCATAAAGTTCCATAAAAATTCCCTATCGTCTATAAACATAAAATATAATGTGAAATGTACATGTATATTTACCAGTGATTTACCATGATATGTTATGACAGACTCACATATGCATGCGCGCACACACACAGTCATAACAAACATACAGACGTGTACACACAATCATACTCACACCCACAGAATAAATATACAGAAAGATACATTTTATACACACACACACACACACACACACACACACACACACACACACACACACACACACACACACATCCATTTGTTTATTCTCTAGCCTCTACTGGTCCTATACAGAGACTTGCTGGTCTTATTGTCTCTGTGTCGCTTTGTGTGTGTGTGTGTATGTGTGTTGGTGCATGTGTTCCCAGGCTCTGACACAGACAAGCTATTTGTGCACCCACACACACACACACACACACACACACACACATAGGCACAGTCACACGCTGCAACTGTGTTCTAGTTGGGTCTGTTCAGTGTTGTTTCCGTAGCTTTTCCACCGGGGGCTGAGACGGAGGATGAGAGCATGGTATCAGTGCCACTGAGTAACATGGTCCCGCTGTCTGTCTGTCTGCAGGAGCCTGGTTGGTCCTCCATCCTCTAGGGGCCGCCACTGTAGGAGTAGTCTGCCTTGTTGTGCATAACCAGCTTGTTGTCCACAAAGTAGAAACTGTCGGACTGCGTCTTGTATGGGTGCAGGATCATCTCTCGCACTACAGGGGGCGACAGTGAAACACAGTCACATGATATATATTAAAGCCAAACATATAAAAATCCCCACATGGCTGTGTCCGGATACCCATACTAGAGTATTATATACTTCAACTGCATAATATGTACTCATCGTCACGTACTATTTAGCACATACCGTTTAATAAAAAGCATGCAGTATGCCATGGCCACAACGCACTAGCGGATCCTGACTGGCTGAGTAGGTGGGGCGGGCCGAGTGTGGGTGGTTTTTCCAAATTCAACAGACATACATCTCATTAACCAGCCTGATAATAGCTAATTTCCTATTTGATTTTCTCTCTAAACTCTGAATAGAATAGGAATGGAGTTATACAGTGCCTTCAGAAAGTATTCACACCCCTTGACTTTTTCCACATTTTGTTGTGTTACAGCCTGAATTTAGAATGGATTAAATTGAGATTTTGTTCCACTGGCATACACACAGTATCCCACAATGTCCAAGTGGAATTATGTTTTTAGAAATGTTTACAAATTAATAAAAAATCAAAAGCTGAAATGTCTTGTGTCAAAACGTATTCAACCCCTTTGTTATGGCAAACCTAAATAAGTTCAGGAGTAAAAATGTGCTTAACAAGTCACGTAATAAGTTGCATGGACTCATCTTCAAAACCAAATCAAGCAGACGACAGAGTGTGACAGACGACTACGGTGGAGGGTCGACAGACACTGGAAAAGGAGTGAGTGCAAACTGAGCCTCTCAGAGCTGTGTCCTCTGAGAGGCTACACCGAACACTAACACGCAGTGCATAGAAGGAACAGCCGGCGACCTGCCACTGATAACTGACCAGACATCTCCCGACCCCCTGCGCTTCTCTCTCGCTCTCACATTCTACGAGAGACAGACAACAACACAGTTGTGCGGGGGGCTGGTGGGGGCGTCCACGGCCATGGAGGGATCATCTAAGTCCCCGGCAGAGCTGGGAAATGTTTGTTCCCTTGGACTGTCGGCGTGCAGCAGTGAAAACTAATTTGAATCTGCTGGGTACTCGCAAGCTATTAAATGTATACTATGCAACATGTTCGTAGTTGTCACGGGGAAAGGTCTGATGGATACCTTCATTTGTGAAACATTTATTGAACTTGATGCAGCTAAAAAAAAAAGATTATTACTCTTCATGAAGAAATAAAACATTTGACCAAGCGCCTTGAACTGAATAAGGATCCTATGAGACTATCAGCATCTTTAAATGCTTCCTATCAAAACATCCAAGAGGATCATAATGGGACCTTCCTGGACTATGATCAATTTCCGCCACTGCACCCCTCTACTAGATGGAACCAGAAAATGGCTGCTCACTGTTTGACTCCAGGTGAGCGTCAATGGATGCGTGTCGGAACCAGAAAGAAGGAGAAGAATCATTCTCGGCGAGCCTGCCTTCTTCCCCCGCGTCCGGACTTAAGAATTTCAAATGGCTTTGAGCCCCTGTACCAGCTGTCTTCTGCCGGGGGCTTGGGTGTTCCCTCCATGGCTGTGGATGACCCTCCAGCTACCTCTCCCTGTCCTAGTCAATCAACTGCCTGGGCACAGCCTGGACCACCGCGGCCCACCTCCGTTGGGCATTGCTCTCTGGATCAGAGCTCTGTCCCTTTGGCGGTTGTGGCCTGCACGCAGCCGGCGTCTCAGCAGCGCTCTTCTCAGGTGAGTTCTGTGGCTCTGTCTTCGCAATCTGCTTCAAGACACAGCAGAGGCTGGATCATTCCGGCGATTGTGACAGGGAGTTCGATGGTGAGGCATATACAGTGGGGGAAAAAAGTATTTAGTCAGCCACCAATTGTACAAGTTCTCCCACTTAAAAAGATGAGAGAGGCCTGTAATTTTCATCATAGGTACACGTCAACTATGACAGACAAAATGAGAAAAAAAATCCAGAAAATCACATTGTAGGATTTTTAATGAATTTATTTGCAAATTATGGTGGAAAATAAGTATTTGGTCACCTACAAACAAGCAAGATTTCTGGCTCTCACAGACCTGTAACTTCTTCTTTAAGAGGCTCCTCTGTCCTCCACTCGTTACCTGTATTAATGGCACCTGTTTGAACTTGTTATCAGTATAAAAGACACCTGTCCACAACCTCAAACAGTCACACTCCAAACTCCACTATGGCCAAGACCGAAGAGCTGTCAAAGGACACCAGAAACAAAATTGTAGACCTGCACCAGGCTGGGAAGACTGAATCTGCAATAGGTAAGCAGCTTGGTTTGAAGAAATCAACTGTGGGAGCAATTATTAGGAAATGGAAGACATACAAGACCACTGATAATCTCCCCTCGATCTGGGGCTCCACGCAAGATCTCACGCCGTGGGGTCAAAATGATCACAAGAACGGTGAGCAAAAATCCCAGAACCACACAGGGGGGACCTAGTGAATGACCTGCAGAGAGCTGGGACCAAAGTAACAAAGCCTACCATCAGTAACACACTACGCCGCCAGGGACTCAAATTCTGCAGTTCCAGACGTGTCCCCCTGCTTAAGCCAGTACATGTCCAGGCCCGTCTGAAGTTTGCTAGAGTGCATTTGGATGATCCAGAAGAGGATTGGGAGAATGTCATATGGTCAGATGAAACCAAAATATAACTTTTTGGTAAAAACTCAACTCGTCGTGTTTGGAGGACAAAGAATGCTGAGTTGCATCCAAAGAACACCATACCTACTGTGAAGCATGGGGGTGGAAACATCATGCTTTGGGGCTGTTTTTCTGCAAAGGGACCAGGATGACTGATCCGTGTAAAGGAAAGAATGAATGGGGCCATGTATCGTGAGATTTTGAGTGAAAACCTCCTTCCATCAGCAAGGGCATTGAAGATGAAACGTGGCTGGGTCTTTCAGCATGACAATGATCCCAAACACACCACCCGGGCAACGAAGGAGTGGCTTCGTAAGAAGCATTTCAAGGTCCTGGAGTGGCCTAGCCAGTCTCCAGATCTCAACCCCATAGAAAATCTTTGGAGGGAGTTGAAAGTCCGTGTTGCCCAGCGACAGCCCCAAAACATCACTGCTCTAGAGGAGATCTGCATGGAGGAATGGGCCAAAATACCAGCAACAGTGTGTGAAAACCTTGTGAAGACTTACAGAAAACGTTTGACCGGTGTCATTGCCAACAAAGGGTATATAACAAAGTATTGAGAAACTTTTGTTATTGACCAAATACTTATTTTCCACCATAATTTGCAAATAAATTCATAAAAAATCCTACAATGTGATTTTCTGGATTTTCTTTTCTCAATTTGTCTGTCATAGTTGACGTGTACCTATGATGAAAATTACAGGAATCTCTCATCTTTTTAAGTGGGAAAACTTGCACAATTGGTGGCTGACTAAATACTTTTTTCCCCCACTGTATCTGTACTTGGGGCAAAGACTTTGTGTTTTCCATGGGCAAAAGTTCAGTTCTTCCCGAAGCTGTGAGTCAGTCATCGGGGGCTGATACTGTTATGGTTCATGTGGGGTCAAATGACATTATGAAGGGCAGCTCAGAACAGCTGAAGATTGATTTTAAAGAACTGATTGGGTCTCTACTTGACCCCAACAAACGGCCCATAATATCTGTCCCTCTGCCGTCCCTAAATCGTGGCATTGAACGGTTCAGCAGACTTTTAGCCCTCCGTAACTGGCTACGAGACTATTGCAGCTCTGTGGGTGTAATATTTATTGACAATTTTGATACCTTCTGGAAACAAAGCTTGTAAGGAGGATGGGATCCAGCCAAATTATTTGGGTTCCTGGATCCTTTCACAGCATTATAAGGCTGCGTTGAGACAATGACTTATCAATGACCGAAGTCCAGCTCATTTAATCCCTGCCATTGTGTCGCTGAGTTGTCATAATGTTTTACAAATGTACATTATCCTAGGGGCGTTGGAAGACACAATGTAAATAACCTAATTTATGTCCCTCTTACTGCCCGGAATGCCTCTGCTGTTCCTACAGCTATTGTATGCAGTAATCATATGCCTATGAACCAGCGTAATACTGTTAGCACTGAGGTGGTGTGCCCTAGTAGGAAGTCCACTGTGTACAGCTCACTCTGCACTAATAAGAATAACCTGAGTATGTATACCTCTGCTAATCTTCCCAGTAAAGCAAGAAAAATAATCAAGCATCCCAGAAAAGTATTAATAATAGCCCACGTTAAAACATGTAGCTTAAGAAACAAGGTTCATGAAATCAATAATTTGCTAGTAACAGATGACATTCATATTCTGACAATCTCTGAAACTCACTTAGATAATACCTTTGATGATACAGTGGTAGCAATACAAGGTTATTACATTTACAGAAAATACAGAAATGCCACCGGGGGCGGTGTTGCGGTCTATATTCAGAACCACATTCCTGTAAAGCTTTGAGAGGATCGCATGTTAAATACTGTTGAAGTAATATGGCTACAGGTTCATCTGCCTCACCTAAAGCCCATTCTGGTGGGAAGCTGCTATAGACCACCAAGTGCTAACAGTCAGAATCTGGATAACGTGTGAAATGCTTGATAATGTATGTGATATTAATAGAGATGTATATTTTCTGGGTGATTTAAATATTGACAGGCTTTCATCAGGCTGCCCACTCAAGAGAAAGCTTCAAACTGTAACTAGTGCCTGCAACCAGGTTCAGGTGATCAATCAACCTACCAGGGTGGTTACAAACAGTACAGGAATGAAATCATCAACATGTATTGATCACATCTTTACTAATGCTGCAGAAATTAGTTTGAAAGCAGTATCCAAATACATCGGATGTAGAGATCACAATATAGTAGCCATATCTAGGAAAACCAAAGTTACAAAGGCTGGGCCTAATATTGTGTATAAGAGGTCATACAATACGTTTTGTAGTGATTCCTATGTTGTTGTGAAGAATATTTGTTGGTCCGTGGTGTGTAATGATGAGCAACCAGACGCTGCACTTGACACATTTATGAAACTGCTTATCCCAGTTACTAATAAAAGCATGTACCCAATAAGAAAATGACTGTAAAAACTGTTAAATCGCCACGGATTGATGAGGAATTGAAAAATTGTATGGTTGAGAGGGATGAGGCAAAAGAGATGGCAAATAGGTCTGGCTGTACAACCGATTGGCAAACGTACTGCAAATTGAGAAATCATGTGACTAAACTGAATAAAAAGAAGAAGAAACTACACTATGAAACAAAGATAAATGACATAAAGAATTATAGTAAAAAGCTTTGGATTACCTTAAATGAAATTTTGGGCAAAAAGGCAAACTCCGCTCCATCAGATGGCTCATTCATCACAAAACCCAACTGATATTGCCAACTACTTTAAGGATTTTTTCATTGGCAAGATTAGAAAACTTAGTTATGACATGCCAGCAACAAACACAGACACTACACATCCAAGTATATCTGACCAAATTATGAAAGACAAGCATTGTAATTTTGAATTCCGTAAAGTAAGTGTGGAAGAGGTGAAAAAAATATTATTGTCAATCAACAATGACAAGCCACCGGGGTCTGACAACTTGGATGGAAAATTATTGAGGATAATAGCGGATGATATTGCCACTCCTATTTGCCATATCTTCAATTTAAGCCAACTAGAAAGTGTGTGCCTTCAGGCCTGGAGGGAAGCAAAAGTTATTCCCCTATCTAAGAATAGTAAAGCCCCCTTAACTGGCTCAAATAGCTGACCAATCAGCCTCTTACCAACCCTTAGTAAACTTTTGCTATTTTACATTAACAAACTGACAGACTTTCAGCACGCTTATAGGGAAGGACATTCAACAAGCACAGCACTTACACAAATAACTGGCTGAGAGAAATTGATGATAAAAAGGTTGTGGGGGCTATTTAATTAGACTTAAGTGCGGCTTTTGACATTATTGATCATACACTGTTGCTGGAAAAACGTATGTGTTATTGCTTTACACCCCCTAATATATTGTGGATAAAGAGTTACCTGTCTAAAAGAACGCAGAGGGTGTTCTTTAACCTCTACGGGATCGGTGTCCCGTATACGGGACGGTTGAGCTAACGTGCGCTAATGTGATTAGCATGACTGTTGTAAGTAACAGCAAACTTTCCAGGACATAGACATGTCTTATATGGGCAGAACTCTTAAATTCTTGTTAATCGAACTGCACTGTCCAATTTACAGTAGCTATTACAGTGTAAAAATACCATGCTGTTGTTTGAGGAGAGTGCACAACAACAAAAAAATTATCACGCCAACTGGTTTGATACATTCACCTCTGAAGGTAAATTATGTACTTACATACATACTTACTCTGATTTGTCATTCTAAGGGTCCCAGAGATAAAATGTAGCATCGTTTTGTTTGATAAAATCCATTTTTATATTCAAATGTAGGAACTGGGTTCTACAGTTTGAACCCCTGTTGTCTCTGGCTCCACACCCAACCCGCTCGGCCATTAATGTAAAAGTGGAGGAGAGATTGACTTCATCACCACTTGTATTTGTGAGAGGTATTGACATGTTGAACGCATTGGACCCCCATGCATACCCCACAAAACATGCCACCAGAGGTCTCTTCACAGTCCCCAAGTCAAGAACAGACTATGGGAGGTGCACAGTACTACATAGAGCACCGGTGCGTCAATCTAAGTAACATAACAAAAAAATCCCCATCAAAATCTGTCAGTTTAAGTTAGAGATATCAGTTTTTTTGCATGGGCTGTTTCTCAATCTGCCGCATCCACCTATGTCGCACTTCCGCATCTGCGGTGAAAGGTGGCAGAGCTATAGTGTTTTTTGTCAGACCATGAGACATCCTGAAAATCGGTCTTTTCACGAAAACGTCTGTAGCATCCGAACGGTTTGACCTACTACTTTTAGCCATTTATGAATTTTCTTTTGATACCTAAAGGGGTCCTAAAATTCCAAATCAAATAGCTAAATAATACATAGTATGACCATCTTAAAACAATTCCATATGTCAGTTTAGCACCCCGTCCCCCCAGCATCTTAGACTCTAAAGAATTAACTACTACAAACAAATTAAAATTACAATAAACAAAAGTGGCCATTTGATTTGCAAACACAGATCTGCGCTTTACTGCGCTACAGAAACACCACTAACCAAACACACTAAATTAAAGGGCAACTACACAAAAAAACTAAACGTTTCTTAGATTTTTCCCAGACATCAAAAGTCGTCCCCTTATGTGGTTTAAGCATTTTTGGGAACACAACAAATCCATTTTAAAACAAATAAATATATTAAAAGTGTGAAAAACTGGGGGGAAAAAATATTTTTTTTAAATGGGGGGGATACGAAACCTGGAAAAACTAAACCGAGAAAATGGAATTTGGGAAAAATACTGAATTGGGGGGCCAAATATTTTTTACAGATTTTAAAAGGCCCCACCAACGTCTTTTGCTGTTCATAACTGCACCTTAGAGTGTGTCATCCTGCAGCACAGCATTTTGGGGAATGTTGAGGTCAGGTCCAATATTGTCTATGCACCCAAGAGGGAAAGTGGTTGGGCCATCCTAGAAATGTTTTAGAGTAATATAATTGATTCAATTTAGCAGACGATTTTAGCCAAAGCGACTTAAAGTCATGCGTGCATAAATGTTTACGTATGGGTGGTCCCGGGAATCAAACATTTTATCCTGGTGTTGCAATGCTCTACCAAGATACAAGACAAATGTATAAATGCTTTGTGAAGCCTCAATTTAATATGATTTATAAAGCCTTTATTAAGTGGTGCTTATGCAACCCTTTATAAAGCACAGGTTTATGTCATATTTGACATAGTGGGTTATGTCACATTTTACATTGGTGGTTATATCACACAGTTGTGCCACATTTATGAACCCGTTATAGAGCATGACATACGGTTGTAGGTGATTTGTGACACATTTATGTAGTGTTTATGAAGTGTTTATGTAGGCTTTATGAAGGCTTTATAAGCTGCACGTCATTTAAACCGGGACCTAATAGAGTCATAATTTTATACATATTTTATAATATTAGATGATGCATACCCAGACACACTTGTCTAAATTGATGGGTCATGTGAAATAAATGCTATAATCACCCCCCAGCCACATCTAGCTAAGTGGATGGGTCACTATTGTCTATACATGTACACCTGGCTAACTTGATGGGTCATGTAATCATCTGTCGAAGTGGACTCTTTTGTTTAGACATGTTACTAGCTAGCTAGCTAAACAATAAACCATAATTCCAACCCATACAGTAGCAATAGAAACATAGCTATACACCATGCATGACATTATGTAGTATGAATCTGCAGGTAGCTAAAGCTAACCAACTAGGGTCAATGTTAGCTAGCTAACAGTACGCTTGCACTTGCAATGAAAATGACTTTGACAAAATTAGAAACTTAAAATATCTGAAAATGCAGCTAGACTCTTACCCGTATACATGGATGAATGCTTCACGGCAGACTGGAACCCCTTTCCCTAAGTAAGAAGTCCTCTGTTGTTTGTGTTTTGTTTGTACAGCTTGCTTGGCCCGTTGTGTCAAGTCACTCTGGTTCACATTGACCGTGTGCAATGCCATAAGAATCATCATATCTTTCTCCCTCTCGGTCACGGATGGCATGGTTGCCCTTAGTTTGAAGATGTAATCCAGAGACAGGTGTTTTATACAACAGCCTTCTGTGTTCTCTTTTCGACTCCCTCTGCATTTGCAATCAAACGTCTGAATTTTCACACCCCTGAGTCAACACTTTGTAGAAGCACATTTGGCAGTGATTACAGCTGTGAGTCTTTCTAGGTACATTTCTAAGAGCTTTCCACACCTGGATTGCGCAACATTTGCCCATTATTATTTAAACAATTCTTCAAGCTCTGTCAACTCGGCCACTCAGGAACATTCACTGTCTTCTTGGTAAGCAACTCCAGTGTAGATTTGGCCTTGTGTTTTAGGTTATTGTCCTGCTGAAAGGTGAATTCATCTCCCAGTGTCTGGTGAAAAGCAGACTAAACCAGGTTTTCCTCTAGGATTTTCTTTATCCTGAAAAACTCCCCAGTCCTTAATGATTACAAGCATACCCATTATAACATGATGCAGCCACTACTTTGCTTGAAAATATGGAGAGTGATACTCAGTAATGTGTTGTATTGGATTTGCCGCAAACATAACACTTTGTATTCAGAACAAAAAGTTAATTGCTTTGCAAAATTTTTTGCAGAATTACTTTACTGCCTTATTGCAAACAGGATGCGTGTTTTGGAATATTTGTATTCTATACAGGCTTCCTTCTTTTCACTCTGTCAGTTAGGTTAGTATTGTGAAGTAACTACAATGTTGTTGATCCATCCTCCATTTTCTCCTATCACAGCCATTAAACTCTGTAACTGTTTTAAAGTCACCATTGGCCTCATGGTGAAATCCCTGAGCGGTTTCCTTCCTCTCCGGCAACTGAGTTAGGAAGGACGCCTGTATCTTTGCAGTGACTGGGTGTATTGATACAGCATCCAAAGTGTAATTAATTACTTAAATGTCAGATTTTTTCATTTTTACCCATCTACCAATAGTTGCCCTTCTTTGCGAGGCATTGGAAAACATCCCTGGTCTTTGTGCTTGAATCTGTGCTTGAAATTCACTGCTTAACTGAGGGACCTTACAGATAATTGTATGTGTGGGGTACAGAGATGAGGTAGTCTTTAAAAAATCATGTTAAAACACTATTATTGCACACAGAGTGAGTCCATGCAACTTATTATGTGACTTGTTATGCAAATTTTTACTCCTGAACTTATTTAGGTTTTCCATAACAAAGGGGTTGAATACTTATTGACTTAAGACATTTCAGCCTTTCATTTGTAATTAATTTGTAAAATGTAGAAACAGAATTCCACTTTCACATTATGGGATATTGTGTGTAGACCAGTGACCAAAACAGTCTTAATTTAATCCAATTGAAATTCAGGCTGTAAAAAAACCAAATGTGGAAAAAGTCAGGGGGTGTGAATACTTTCTGAAAAACATGGACAGTCAGGTGCATCGCATATTCAGAACCGTTGGACAGCAACATAATAAACTAAAGCACTGATCATTGGGAACGAGATCAGAATAACTGCTAAGGCAAGGTAGCCTCGCCTACAAAACTAAAACAATCCATATGTTCAAATCAAAAGGCCTGATTAACATGACATCAACAGCCACATCCCGAGTCTCTGGTGCCGACACATTCAGAAATCGAAAGATGGTTGAGTATTCAGTTTAAAAACTCTGACGAAGGCCAAGAAAACCAGAAACACTTTTCAATGAGAAAACAGAAATCCACTTTGGGTAAAAAAAACATATATATAGACTTCTGTTTTCAAGTAGCCTACGATGCAATACTTGTGATCATTTTAAGGAGAACAAAAACTACTTAGCCTACATTTGAACACCCCCGCAGAAGCTTTGCTATTCGGCAAAGTAGCCTAGTTTTGTTGTTTGGCTACTTGAAGAGAACTAGGTCCTATCACTCACAGCCCACCTCTTCCAATGCATTGTGGACAAGTGTGCATCGAATTCTACTAGATGAAGAGCCGAAATGAGTATAAAAGCCTGGCATTTAAACCATACTGGATTTTTGAAAATGTACATACTATAACTCATTCTATTTTCGCATACTGAGAATGCGTCATGCGCGATTGCATTTTTTCCTGCTATTCATTGATTTCGGTAGCACATCCCCATATCTAATTGATCAGCTGTTGTCAAAGCTGAAATTAATGACATCCGGGCATTTAAAGTATGCTTGATTTTGGAAATGTTGCATACTATTAAACGTCATTTTTATGTGTACTCAAACGGCCTACTATTTAGGACGCAAGTATGGGAATTCGGACACAGCTACTGTCTGTCAGCACATTTCCCAGGCCTCTCTCTCTCGCTGTGTGTATGTGTGTGTGTGTGTGTTTGTGTGTGTGTACTCACTGACGTCCTCAGACAGAGGGGGGAACTCATAGATGTGTTCGCAAGTGTTCTTGCTACTGGGCATACAGAAGCCAAACTCAAAGTCAAAGCTTTTGAGCAGCTTCTCTCTGAAGTAGTGCCTCTCAATCATCCGGAAGTTCTCTATGGGCATGTCTCCTATGGTGAACTCAACACTGAAAGGGGGGAAGGATGGAAGAATGGTGAGATAAAGGCAGAGAGGGGGGAGGGGGAGAGGCAATTTCATTGGGATTAAAATGCATCCCTCTTTGGGGGTTAGGGTTACAGACTTCCTTGTGAGTTAAGGGGTTAGACTTACGTGGCACCAACTTGTCTTAGGCGGAGGAAGGCGGGGGTGAACTGGTAGCGGACAAACCTCCCGGCATTTGGATCAATGGCCCTTTTATCTCCTGCTTTATCTACACACACAGAGAGAGAGAGAGAGAGAGAGAGAGAGAGAGAGAGAGAGAGAGAGAGAGAGAGAGAGAGAGAGAGAGAGAGAGAGAGAGAGAGAGAGAGAGAGAGAGAGAGAGCGAGAGAGAGAGAGAGCGAGAGAGAGAGAGAGCGAGAGAGAGAGAGAGAGAGAGAGAGAGAGAGAGAGAGCGAGAGAGCGAGAGAGCGAGAGAGAGAGAGAGAGAGATAGCACTCAAAGGTAAGACTCATCATAATAGGCCAGTCAGACCCCTGTGTGTGTGTCTCACCTGTATTAGGAGGTTTGGTGATTTCGAACAGCACTGTGCCTGTCTCCATGTCTCTGATCTTGAACCTGGTGAAGTCAATGCAGTACACATTCTCACCTGGCCCACACAAGTAGTCTGATAGAGGGAGATAGAGAGGTAGGGAGGGACAGAGAGAGGGACAGAGAGGGCAGTGGGGGGGAGGGAAAAGGAGAGAAAGAGAGGATGTTAATATAATCACAATTATATACTATTTATTTTCATTCTTTATAGAAGAAAGAAAGTCTGCATCCACTGATCCCCTGTTTCTGTAAAGTCTTTAAATACTGTAAATCCCCATATGGTTGCCAATGTTGAGTGCATAACAACAACCTTGAGGATCACACATACACTGTAAATAGGTTAGGTTACCAGGAATACAAAGGGAGGAGATTACCAAAGCAATGTTCTATTATTATTTTTAAAAGATTTAAACAGAGAAATCCTATTGAGACCAAGTCCTCTTTTACAATGGAGCCCTGCACACAATCATATAAATTCACAATTTTTACAATTCCAATGCAAAAAATAACAATATTTACAAGCTATTTCAGAAAAGTAACTTACAAAATTGAAAAACAAACACATTCCTCAACCAGCCGTCTGAACTGCCCCTAGTGGCACCAAAACATCAAACTGGAAATCATTCCAAAAAAACTAAACCTAACTCTGTGGAGACCGAAGGGATCTCGAAAGTTAGCCATACCTGTGATCTGGTCTGGTGACTCAAATGTCTGTAATTCAATAATGATGTAAGGGTTTTATAAACAAAAAGAGAGCAGTGCACTGATCTACGAGATTTAAGAGAGGGCCAGTCTGATACAGAATTCAGTGATGTGTACTGAACCTATCACCCGTAATAAAGTGTAGTGCGCTATGATAAACTGCGTCCAATGGCCTAAATACTGTGACATTCATATAGACAATATCACCATAATATAAAGCCGGAATGAATGTCGACTGAATTATTTGTTTTCTGCTATTTAACTAAAGGAATTCCTATAAAGGAGGCCCATTTTTAATTCTTAACTTCTTAACCAATTTATCAATATGCTTTTTGAAAGATAGCTTTTCATCAATCCAGATTCCCAGATATTTACACTGAGTCCCGTCTCCCCCCCCTCCTACCCCCCCTGTCCTTTTGCCTTCAGAACAGCCTTAATTTGTCAGGGCATGGACTCTACAATGTGTTGAAAGCGTTCCACAGGGATGCTTCCATCTGTTCTGAGGTTGATCCTTTCTCCACTACCATAAAACTGCTCTCCTCTACTTTCTGTTTTCTCTCTTCCGCTCTCCATCTTCTTCCTGTTCTACTCTCATTTCTCTCCTCTCTTCCTCTCCTCTACCAATTTTATCTTCTTAATTCTCTACACACACACACACACACACACACACACACACACACACACACACACACACACACACACACGCACACACAGGAATGCATTTCAGTTAACAGGTGTGCCTTCTTAAAAGTTAGTTTGTTGAATTTCTTTACATCTTAATGCATTTGAGCCAATCAGTTGTGTTGTGACAAGGTAGTGGGAGTATACAGAAGATAGCCCTATTTGGTAAAAGACCAAGTCCATATTATGGCAAGAACAGCTTAAATAAGCAAAGAGAAACGGCAGTCCATCATTACTTTAAGACATGAAGGTCAGTCGATATGGAAGATTTAAAGAACTTGCAGTCACAAAGCGTCAACCATCAAGCGCTATGATGAAACTGGCTCTCATGAGGACCACCACATGAATGGAAGACCCAGAGTTACCTCTGCTGCAGAGGATAAGTTCCTTAGAGTTACCAGCCTCAGAAATTGCAGCCCAAATAAATGCTTCACAGAATTCAAGTAACAGACACATCTCAACATCAACTGTTCAGAGGAGACTGTGTGAATCAGGCCTTCATGGTCTAATTGCTGCAAAGAAACCACTACTAAATGACACCAATAAGAAGAAGAGAATTGCTTGGGACAAGAAACTCGAGCAATGGACATTAGACCGGTGGAAATGTGTCCTTTGATCTGGAGTCCAAATTGGAGATTTGCACTCCGCCGTGGCTTTGTGAGATGCGGTGGGGGTGAACGGATGATCTCTGCATGTGTATTTCCCACCGTAAAGCATGGAGGAGGAGGTGTTATGATGTGGGGGTGCTTTGCTTGTGACACTGTCTGTGATGTATTTAGAATTCAAGGCACACTTAACCAGCATGGCTACCACAGCATTCTGCAGCGATACACCCTATAATATAATAATAAATAATAATATGCCATTTAGCAGACGCTTTTATCCAAAGCGACTTACAGTCATGCGTGCATACATTTTTACGTATGGGTGGTCCCGGGGATCGAACCCACTACCCTGGCGTTACAAGCGCCATGCTCTACCAATTGAGCTACAGAGGACTCACGACACCCTCCCATCTGGTTTGGGCTTAGTGGGACTATGATTTGTTTTTCAACAGGACAATGACCAAACCACACCTCCAGGCTGTGTAAGGGCTATTTTACCAAGAAGGAGAATGATGGAATGCTGCAGATGACCTGGCCTCCACAACAACCAGAACTCAACCCAATTGAGATGTTTTGGGATGAGTCAGACGGCAGAGTGAAGGAAAAGTGCTCAGTATATGTGGGAACTCCTTCAAGACTGTTGGAAAAGCATTCCAGGTGAAGCTGGTTGAGAGAATGCCAAGAGTGTGCAAAGCTGTTATCAAGGCAATGAGTAAGTGTGTCCAAACTTTTGACTGGTACTGTACATACATACATAGATAGAGAGAGGGGGCTGGCAGTTGCATCACAAATCATCTAGCAACCACACCAGGCAACCTATTGTAAAACCAGAGTCATTATGGTGGAAGAATAGTGCCTCCTGCTGGCCATTTACGTTGATGGCACAATTTGTTTTTAATATCTCTCTGGGTCAGAAAAAGCGCAATAAATAAAAAAAATGTAGGTACAGATCAACATAGCTAAAACGGAATGGTCCCAAAATGTGGATTTGTATCCATTTATTAGCTATTGTCACATTGTTAACTAGTCTTCAGCCCAAGCCCCTACTCTATGGAAGATCTGAAAGCATACAAAAGGTTTACAGGCATACTTTTTCATTTTTGGATGGGTGAGACAACTGAGGGTGGCAATCCGAAATGGGATCCATATCTTGACAGCTAGGGTAAGTGTGTTTTTCATTTTACATGATACTGGTAAGCTAGCTTACTTTGCGGCATCCCTGTTCTTCCCTATTCTTGCTGCTACTTCCACAGTTTGTGCACTGCTCAAATGACCCATTCAATGATAAACCACCTGTTGAAACGTAATAATACATGTAATATCCAATGAAGCCACAAGGGGGAGATACAACACTGCAAAACCAATGACTAAACGTGAGAAACCCCCATTCCATTTTTGCCTCACTCATCCATAGCCTAATTAGGATAATACTAAATGTTGGTCACAAAATGTATACTGTATTTTCTGTCAGTCAACTAAAACCCATACAGACCTTTGAATCTTGCTTAGGCTACTAACATTAGCCAATATGTTTTTAACCTGTTGACAGGTGTTACACTCTGCGGGAAACCACAACCTCTCCCTGGATTATGGCAGAACAGTCAGGAAAAGTGCTGGCAGCTCACTGTGCATGGCGTAATTGGACGAAGCTTGCTCCCACATAGCTGCAGTCCTATTTTACATTGATGCTGCTGTCAGAATCAGAGACACCAAGACTGTCACAGCGGAGAAAGCTTACTGGAAGCTACCATCTGTCATGCACAACTTGGAGTACAAGCCAGTAGCTGACATTGATTTTCAGAGTGTCAGGTCAAAACAGCAGTCATTGGACTGTTCAATCAAAGGAGCTTGTTCAGCTCAGCCACGAGCCCCACGAGTGAAGTCCATGTGCTCTGAGATAAAGCCAACCTCTCCAGCTGATCTTTCAAGTCCCTTGGAGAAGCTCAGTATGTGCAAGTCCAAGCACGCCATCCTGTCACTCATTTCACAGTATTCCGAAAAATACACACCAAGGTCAGCTACAGAGGACTTCCCCTAAGTACTCCCGGTTCTGTGGAGCGAAGCCTGCAGCACAATGGGTCCTGAGGAGTTAAAAGCCCACTGTGACACCATCAAAATATCAGTGACAGAAGAACAGGCCAAGAATGTTGAAGAGGCAACAAGAATAATCCTCAAGCAAATTGTGGTTTCGCTACAGAGCTGGGAGGGTTACAGCATCCCGCTTTGGATCTGTTTGCAAAACTGACCCCTTAAAGCCATCCCAGAAGCCTTGTCAAAACAATCTGCTACCCTGAAGCGGGCAAATTCAAGTCTGCAGCCACTGCATGGGGTTGCTCACATGAAAGTCTTGCACGGGCTCAGTATCAGAGCATGATGACCTGCTCTCATGAGAACTTAGTAATTATGAAGGCAGGTCTATTCATCAACCAGCAGTACCCCTTTATTGGTGCCAGTCCAGATGGACTTGTCAGTTGCGATTGCTGTGGAATGGGCTGTGTGGAAATGTAATGTCCTTTCTGCCAGAGGAAGGATGCTGTCAAACCAGGATATGAGCATGGAAGTGTGAAATATCTGAAGCAGATGATGGGATCCTTAGCTTAAAACATATGCACAACTACTACTACCACCAATACTACCACCAAGATGAACACATGCAATGTCCTGTATTCAGACTTAGTTGTCTGGACTGAAGCTGTCATTCATATTGAAAGAATAGAGAGAGATGTTGAATTCTTTGAGAGGAATACACTGATTGCTGAGCACTTATTTAAGGTTGGAGTCCTGCAAGAGTTAACTGGGAAACTTCTCTCCCAGAAGGTCTTAGTGGCACTTGGAGGTGCCACTGTGATAATGAAGATGGTTTGCCTAAGATTACAACAACAATTACATTGTACAGTGGGTTGTGAAAGTATTCACCCCCCATTGGCATTTTTCCTATTTTGTTGCCTTACAACCTGGAATTAAAATTGATTTTTTTGGGGTTTGTATCATTTGATTTACACAACGTGCCTACCACTTTGAAGATGAAAAATATATATTTTTGTGAAACAAACAAGAAATAAGACAAAAAAACGATTCACCCCCCCAAAGTCAATACTTTGTAGAGCCACCTTTTGCAGCAATTACAGCTGCAAGTCTCTTGGGGTATGTCTCTATAAGCTTGGCACATTTCTGCCCATTCTTCAAGGCAAAACTGCTCCAGTTCCTTCAAGTTGGATGGGTTCTGCTGGTGTACAGCAATCTTTAAGTCATACCACCGATTCTCAATTGGATTGAGGTCTGGGCTTTGACTAGGCCATTCCAAGACATTTAAATGTTTCCCCTTAAACCACTCGAGTGTTACTTTAGCTGTATGCTTAGGATCATTGTCCTGCTGGAAGGTGAACCTTTGTCCCAGTCTCAAATCTCTGTAAGACTGAAACAGGTTTCCCTTACGAATTTCCCTGTATTTAGCGCCATCCATCATTCCTTCAAATATGACCAGTTTCCCAGTCCCTGCCGATGAAAAACATCCCCACAGCATGATGCTGCCACCACCATGCTTCAATGTGGAGATGGTGTTCTCGGGGTGATGAGAGGTGTTGGGTTTGCACCAGACATAGCGTTTTCCTTGATGGCCAAAAAGCTCAATTTTAGTTTCATCTGACCAGAGTATCTTCTTCCATATGTTTGGGGAGTCTCCCACATGCCTTTTGGTGAACACCAAACGTGTTTGCTTATTTTTTTCTTTAAGCAATGGCTTTTTTCTGGCCACTCTTCTGTGAATCCCAGCTCTGTGGAGTGTCCGGCTTAAAGTGGTCCTATGGACAGATACTCCAATCTCCGTTGTGGAGCTTTGCAGCTCCTTCAGTGTTATCTTTGGTCTCTTTTTTTCCTCTCTGATTAATGCCCTCCTTGCCTGGTCTGTGTGTTTTGGTTGGCGGCCCTCTCTTGGCAGGTTCGTTGTGATGCCATATTACATTTTAGTCATTTAGCAGACGCTCTTATCCAGAGCGACTTACTGGAGCAATTAGGGTTAGGTGCCTTGCTCAAGGGCACATCGACAGATTTCACCTAGTCGGCTCGGGGATTAGAACCAGCGACCTTTCGGTTACTGGCACAACGCTCTTAACCACTAAGCTACCTCCATTTTTTAATAATGGATTTAATGGTGCTACGTGGGATGTTCAAAGTTTCATATATTTTTTTTATAACCCAACCCTGATCTGTACTTCTCCACAACTTTGTCGCTGACCTGTTTGGAGAGCTACTTGGTCTTCATGGTGCCGCTTGCTTGGTAGTGCCCCTTGCTTAGTGGTGTTGCAGACTCTGGGGCCTTTCAGAACAGGTGTATATATACTGAGATCATGTGACAGATCATGTGACACTTAGATAGCACACAGGTGGACTTTATTTAACTAATGATGTGACTTCTGAAGGTAATTGATCTTATTTAGGGGCTTCATAGCAAAGGGGGTGAATACATATGCACGCACCACTTTTCCATTATTTATTTTTATGAATTTTCTGAAACAAGGTATTTTTTTCATTTCACTTCACCAATTTGGACTATTTTGTGTATGTCCATTACATGAAATCCAAATAAAAATAAATTTAAATTACAGGTTGTAATGCAACAAAATAGGAAAAACGCCAAGGGGAATTAATATTTTGCAAGTCAATGTATATGTTAAATGTGTTTAAATTGTAAAAGAGAGAAAGAGTTAGGCTATAATAAAAGATGTCGTCACTGTTATTTTACAATGTAGAAAATTGTAAAAATAAAGAAAAACCCTTGAATGAGTAGGTGTTCTAAAACTTTTGACATGTACTGTATATATCTCTGCTCTCTAATTAATTCACTGCATGTGGAAATGCAGTTCTGCTTGCTCAAAGTCACACTTATAAGCTCTCAAGTTTAATTTGCGCGCACCATGCTGGCCTGCGCTCACGGAAACCATCCTCTTCTTGCTCAACCACATTTTTTCTCTCTAGACTCAAGTGTTTGCTCGCGCAATGATGTTTCATCTTGCTCTTGCGCGCGCCATCTAGTGCTTGTTTGACTTTTGGATCAGATTTGAAATAAACGTAGTCTCAAATGTTCATCCACTTTTATCGACTTTCTCCCCTAGATAAAAAAAAAGGCCACATGGCCCGATGGCGCTCTCGATGCTGCTCCCACCACCAATGTACCGAGTTTGGAAAAATAATGTCCGCTCAACCATCCTCGAGCCCAGAAAGTCATTCATTGACTTGCAACCTGTAAGTATAGATGAAAATATAGATGAAATATTAAGTATGTCTTAAATTGTAAAGCAAAGAAAAAGTGGCAGAGACTCAACACCATACAGATTAACATCCTGCACAAAGCGATAGACTTATGAGTATAACATGTTCTGAACAATAGGAAAGGTCACATTTTGGGGAACGTGAGGGGAACGGCACCTCTGTACCTTCAGGCTCTGATCAGTCCCTACACCCAAACGAGGCCATTGCGTTCATCCACGTCTGGCCTGCTGGCTCCCCTTCCTCTGCGGAAGCATAGTTCCCGCTCAGCCCAGTCAAAACTGTTCGCTGCTCTGGCACCCCAATGGTGGAACAAGCTCCCTCACGACGCCAGGACAGCGGAGTCACTCACCACCTTCCGGAGACATTTGAAACCCCACCTCTTTAAGGAATACCTGGGATAGGATAAAGTAATCCTTCTACCCCCCTGCCCCCCCCCTTAAAAAATAAAAAAATAAAAATAAAAATTGTAAAGTGGTTAACCCACTGGCTATAGGGTGAATGCACCAATTTGTAAGTCGCTCTGGATAAGAGCGTCTGCTAAATGACGTAAATGTAAATGTACATTTTGTGTGTGTGTGTGCACACGTGTAAACATGCCATGTGTCTTATAATTATTGGTTCAACATTTTATAAGCAAATCCTCTAATAGACAGGTCGGAACCAACATGGCTGAATACCTCCGCCGGGCGACGAAGAGACCTGACCCCTCTGGGGGTACAGGTGTAGCAGGACCTTGGACTAGTGCCCCGGACAGACGCGGTAGTGGAGGACGGACACAAAAATGATTTATTGTTTGGTTAATAAATACATGTTATTTGACCTAGAAATTGTATTTCTTTACTGATGTGATTTTATATGGTGGTACAAAATAAATGTTCAACAGTTATTGTTAATGGGACCCTAGGATATTTTCTATATTTTAAATAGCCTATTTCATCTTTGTAGATCATCTCACCGTTGTCATAGTAACTGGATATTGTGATATAGTGGTGTAAAGTACTATATACAGCTCTGGAAAAAATTAAGAGACCACTGCTGTGGTCATCACTATCCTCTTGCAATAGGACCAGCTGGATGGCAAAAACAGTGTTAATAGTACCTCAAAAGTAATATTAATCAAATAATAACTATTGACCATGCCAAAAGAGTTTAAAAGGAAATTTTGAGTGAGGAAAAGAAGGGTTCAATTCTGGCTTTACTGGCAGAGGGATACAGTGAGCGTCAGGTTGCTTCCATCCTTAAAATTTCAAAGACGGCGGTTCATAAGAACAAGGTCAAGCAGCAGACATTGGGGACAACAAAGCTACAGACCGGCAGAGGACGAAAACAACTCTACTGACCGGGATGACCGCCAACTCATTCGAATGTCACTCAACAACCATAGGATGACATCAAGTGACCTACAAAAAGAATGGCAAACGGCAGCTGGGGTGAAGTGCACAGCGAGGACGGTTCGAAAGAGGCTCCTAGGGGCAGGGCTGAAGTCGTGCAAAGCTAGAATAAAGCCCCTCATCAATGAGAAGCAAATAAAAGCCAGGCTGAGGTTTGCAAAAGACAATTAGGATTGGACCGTAGAGGACTGGAGTAAGGTCATCTTCTCTGATGAGTCCAATTTTCAGCTTTGCCCAACACCTGGTCGTCTAATGGTTAGACGGAGACCTGGAGAGGCCTACAAGCCACAGTGTCTCGCACCCACTGTGAAATTTGGTGGAGGATCGGTGATGATCTGGGGGTGCTTCAGCAATGCTGGAATCGGGTAGATTTGTCTTTGTGAAGGACGCATGAATCATGCCACGTACAAGGTTGTCCTGGAAGAAAACCTGCTTCCTTTTGCTCTGACATTGCTCCCCAACTCTGAGGATTTGTTTTTCCAGCAGGACAATGCACCATGCCACACAGCCAGGTCAATCAAGGTGTGGATGGAGAACCACCAGATCAAGACCCTGTCATGGCCAGCCCAATCTCCAGACCTGAACCCCATTGAAAACTTCTGGAATGTGATTAAGAGGAAGATGGATGGTCACAAGCCATCAAACAAAGCCGAGCTGCTTGAATTTTTGCGCCAGGAGTGCCATGGGGGCGGCAGGTAGCTTAGTGGTAAAGAGCGTTGTGCCAGTAACCGAAAGGTCGCTGGTTCTAATCCCCGAGCCTACTAGATGAAAAATCTGTCGATGTGCCCTTAAGCAAGGCACTTAACCCTAATTGCTCATGTAAGTCACTCTGGATAAGAGCGTCTGCTAAATGACTAAAATGTAAATAAAGTCACCCAACATCAATGTGAAAGACTGGTGGAGAGCATGCCAAGATGCATGAAAGATTTGGGTTATTCCACCAAATATTGATTTCTGAACTCTTAGTTAAAACATTAGTATTGTGTTGTTTAAAAATGAACATGAACTTATTTTCTTATCATTATTCGAGGTCTGACAACACTGCATCTTTTTTGTTATTTTGACCAGTTGTCATTTTCTGCAAATAAATGCTCTAAATGACATAATATTTAGAATTCGGGAGAAATGTTGTCAGTAGTTTATAGAATAAAACAAAAATGTTAATTTCACCCAAACACATACCTATAAATAGTAAAACCAGAGAAACTTATATTTTTGCAGTGGTCTCTTAATTTTTTCCAGAGCTGTATATGGATTTGCAGTGACCATTGCTGCTGTGAGATGCATGAGCACATTATTAATATTGGGAGGTCATAAACTGGTCATATTTTGTCTGGATATGAGTTATAAGTAAATAAGACATCTTAAGTTGGATTCTGGTTTTATATGAATGTATTTTAGATGTCTCCTAGAAGACATCATATTGACGTCTAAAAAAGACGTCTAAAACCTTTAAAAATCTACCAAAATCTGACCGGCATACGACGTCGGGAAAAGACGTCATTATGACATCTTTACAACTGACCTGTGCCCATTGGGAACATGACATGCCTTTAGGCTTATGTTGTTGGGCCTAAAAGAAAACATCATTGAAATAGCCTAAGCAGTTTGAGTAATTTGAGGAAGATATCTTGGAAATAAAATGAAATAAATCAAAATCAGTCATGAGCTATACCTATCATACCTTTCATTTAATTTCAAATGCCTTTTAAGAAAAATAAAAAAGACTGAACGTACAGTGAGGGAAAAAATATTTGATCCCCTGCAGATTTTGTACGTTTGCCCACTGACAAAGAAATGATCAGTCTATAATTTGAATGGTAGGTTTATTTGAACAGTGAGACAGAATAACAACAACAAAAATTCAGAAAAACGCATGTCAAAAATGTTATAAATTGATTTTATTTTAATGAGGGAAATAAGTATTTGACCCCCTCTCAATCAGAAAGATTTCTGGCTCCCAGGTGTCTTTTATACAGGTAATGAGATGAGATTAGGAGCACACTTAAAGGGAGTGATCCTAATCTCAGCTTGTTACCTGTATAAAAGACACCTATCCACAGAAGCAATCAATCAATCAGATTCCAAACTCTCCGCCTATGGCCAAGACCAAAGATCTCTCCAAGGATGTCAGGGACAAGATTGTAGACCTACATAAGGCTGGAATGGGCTACAAGACCATCGCCAAGCAGCTTGGTGAGAAGGTGACAACAGTTGGTGCGATTATTCGCAAATGGAAGAAACACAAAATAACTGTCAATCTCCCTCGGCCTGGGGCTCCATGCAAAATCTCACCTCGTGGAGTTGCAATGATCATGAGAACGGTGAGGAATCAGCCCAGAACTACACGGGAGGATCTTGTCAATGATCTCAAGGCAGCTGGGACCATAGTCACCAAGAAAACAATTGGTAACACACTATGCCGTGAAGGACTGAAATCCTGCAGCGCCCGCAAGGTCCCCTGCTCAAGAAAGCACATATACAGGGCCGTCTGAAGTTTGCAATGAACATCTGAATGATTCAGAGGAGAACTAGGTGAAAGTGTTGTGGTCAGATGAGACCAAAATCGAGCTCTTTGGCATCAACTCAACTCGCCGTGTTTGGAGGAGGACAACTTCACTGCATCAAAGGGACGATGGACGGCGCCATGTACCGTCAAATCTTGGGTGAGAACCTCCTTCCCTCAGCCAGGGCATTGAAAATGGGTTGTGGATGGGTATTCCAGCATGACAATGACCCAAAACACACGGCCAAGGCAACAAAGGAGTGGCTCAAGAAGAAGCACATTAAGGTCCTGGAGTGGCCTAGCCAGTCTCCAAACCTTAATCCCATTGAAAATCTGTGGAGGGAGCTGAAGGTTCGAGTTGCCAAACGTGAGCCTCGAAACCTTAATGACTTGGAGAAGATCTGCAAAGAGGAGTGGGACAAAATCCCTCCTGAGATGTGTGCAAACCTGGTGACCAAGTACAAGAAACGTCTGACCTCTGTGATTGCCAACAAGGGTTTTGCCACCAAGTACTAAGTCATGTTTTGCAGAGGGGTCAAATATTTCCCTCATTAAAAGGCAAATCAATTTATAACATTTTTGATATACGTTTTTCTGGATTTTGTTGTTGTTATTCTGTCTCTCACTGTTCAAATTAACCTACCATTAAAATTATAGACTGATCATGTCTTTGTCAGTGGGCAAACGTACAAAATCAGCAGGGGATCAAATACTTTTTTCCCTCACTGTATATGTTATATCTTTGCAATTTAAATGTGAGTCATAGCCTATTATTAATATAGGCCAAATAGATATTCATCACGCTTGCCCCATCCAATTGATAGTTACAGTCTTGTCCCATCGCTGCAACTCCCCTACGGACGCGGCAGTGAAGGAAAAGCAGCCAACAAGTGCTCAGCATATGTAGGAACTCCTTCAAGACTGTTGGAAAACCATTCCAGGTGAAGCTGGTTGAGAGAATACCAAGAGTGTGCAAAGCTGTTATCAAGGCAAAGGGTGGCTACTTTAACACTTGTTTGGTTATTACATGATTCCATATGTGTTATTTCATAGTTTTGATGTTTTCCCTATTATTCTACAATATAGAAAATAGTAAAAATAAAGAAAAACCCTAGAATGAGTAGGTGTGTCCCAACTTTTGACTGGTACTGTAGGTAGAATAAATGTTAGATGTATGTTAAATGTTGATTAATCTTGAAGTGTTCTATATGTGGAAAGGGGACAGCTAAGCAGGGGATTAGCCAATTATGACACTGCTAGGCTGGTTGCTAGGTGATGGTGACTGAGACAGAGTTCAGCCACTCTGAGTGTGAAAGAAGCTGTCAACCGTGTGAGTGTGTTTCATGATGAGAGAAAGGCCTTTTTTGGTGAGCTGTGACTTCCTGTCTGTGCTTTGTGTGGTGTACTGTTAGCTGGAATTGTGTGTATGTGTGTGCGTGTGTGTGTGTGTGTGTGTGTGTGTTTGTGTTTGTGTGTGTATGTGTGTGAGAGAGAGAGTGAGTGAGAAAGGGATTTATTGTAGCGTGACTGAAGTGGTTTGTCCTTTGAATGAATATGTGTGTCCAAACTTTTGACTGGTAGTGTATGTAATGAGATATTTCTGTATTTCATTTTCAATATATTTGCAAACATTTCTTAAAACATGGGCAATTTTGTGCAAATAAAAAATAAAATAAATGTAATCCATTTTTAATTCAAAATATGGAATAAGTCAAGGGGTATGTATACTTTCTGAAGGCACTGTAACCCAGCTACTGCACATTCAATATCTACCCTGAATCTCATCTAATTCATATCTGAGCAGGGCCCATTTCTGTAGTGTACACTACCTGGCCAATAATGTATCATAGAGTTTTTCCCTGTTTAATTTAATTTCCCCCTTATTTTACCAGGTAAGTTGACTGAGAACACATAATTTTTTACAGCAACGACCTGGGGAATAGTTACAGGGGAGAGGAGGGGGGATGAATGAGCCAATTGGAAGCTGGGGATGATTAGGTGGCCATGATGGCATGAGGAGAAGGGGGTAGCTGCATCCCAATATGGTGACCGGAGCATGGGCGAGTGGGTGTCGAAAGGAAAGTAGTGGGGTGTGTAGAAAGGAAAGTAGTGGGTGCGTCGAAAGGAAAGTAGTGGGCGTGTGGAAAGGAGTGGGTGTGTCCCTTCTTCCGTTTCTTACCATGCAACTACTGTACATTGAGCTACCGTACCGTGATAATTAGTTTTTAAGCCAGAGGATGAGTCTGAGTCGTATTTCACTGTTAGATTTACACAAATAATTGCACATTTTCAGTTATAAAACTAACAATTTTTTATTTTTTATTAAAAGTATTGCTGATGGGTCTTCTGTTTCTTCATGTGTTGTATGCGTGTACTTACTGTGACACCCTGATATTGGCTAGGTAGCTACTTCCCATGCCGTTGCCAGACAGTAGTGCTTGTCAAGCGGGAGCAAAGAGCACTGTGTCCCGGTATTGTTGCCGTGTTGTTGCCGTTCATGCCCTCACCATTGAGTAGTAGACTGTATTGTATGTATCAAGGTGACATCTACACTGAACAAAAATTATCCACCGTGCCAGTGGCCATTGAAGGTGAGCATTAGCCCACTGAAGTCGGTTAATACACCAAACTGCAGTCAGGTCAAGACCCTGGTAAAGACGACGAGCACGCAGATGAGCTTCCCTGAGATGGTTTCTGACAGCTTGTGCAGAAATTGTTCACTTGTGCTAACCCACAGTTTCATCAGCTGTCTGGGTGGCTCGTCTTAGACCATCCTGCAGGAAAAGAAGCCGGATGTGAAGGTCCTGGGCTGGCGTGGTTACACGTGGTCTGCGGTTGTGAGGACGGTTGGACGTACTGCCAAATTCACTAAAACGACATTGGAGGTGGCTTATTGTAGACAAATGAACATTACATTCTCTGGCAACAGCTCTGGTAGACATTCCTGCAGTCAGCATGTCAATTGCACGCTCCCTCAAAACTTGAGACATCTGTGGCATTGTGTTGTGTGACAAAACTGCACATTTTAGAGTGGCCTTTTATTGTCCCCGGCACAAGGTGCACCTGTGTAACGATCATAATGTTTAATCAGCTTCTTGACATGCCACACCTGTCAGGTGGATGGATTATCTTGGCAAAAGAGAAATGCTCACTAACAGGGATGTAAAAAATGTGTGCACAACATTGCAGAGAAATCTGATTTTTGTGCATATGAACAATTTCTGGGATATTTTCTTTCAACTCATGAAACATGGGACCAACACTTTGCATGTTGCGTTTATATTTTTGTTCAGTATAGATGGTTATCAGTTATTTCTTGTGTAGGTTGCTATCCTACTTGAAATAAAATCATGTGAGAGAAAAAAAATCACTACATACAGTGCATTCGGAAAGTATTCAGACCCCTTGACTTTTTCCACATTTTGTTACGTTACAGCCTTATTCTAAAATAGATTTTTTTTTTTATCTCATCAATCTACACACAATACCCCATAATGACAAAGCAAAAACACGTTTTTAGAAATATTTGCTAATTTATTAAAACAAAAAAAACAGAAATATCACATTTACATAGGTGTTCAGACCCTTTACTTTGTTGAAGCACCATTGGCAGCGATTACAGCCTCGAGTCTTCTTGGGTATGACACTGCAAGCTTGGAACACCTGTATTTGGGGAGATTCTCCCATTCTTCTCTGCAGATCCTCTCAAGCTCTGTCAGGTTGGATGGGGAGCGTCGCTGCACAGCTATTTTCAGGTCTCTCCAGATATGTTTGATCGGGTTCAAGTCCGGGCTCCGGCTAGGCCATTCAAGGACATTCAGAGACTTGTCCCTAAGCCACTTCTGCGTTGTCTTGGCTGTGTGCTTAGGGTCATTGTCCTGTTGGAAGGTGAACCTTCGCCCCAGTCTGAGGTCCTGACCGCTCTGGAGCAGGTTTTCATCAAGGAACTCTGTACTTTACTCCATTCATCTTTCCCTCGATCCTGTCTCCCAGTCCCTGCCGCTGAAAAACGGGCTGTCATGTTCCTTTTACTGAGAAGTGGCTTCCGTCTGGCCACTCTACAATAAAGGCCAGATTGGTGGAGTGCTGCAGAGATGGTTGTCCTTCTGGAAGGTTCTCCTATTTCCACAGAGGAACTCTGGAGCTTTGTCAACAGTGACCATCAGGTTCTTGGTCACCTCCCTGACCAAGGCACTTCTCCCCCGATAGCTGGGCGGCCAGCTCTAGGAAGAGTCTTGGTGGTTCCATACTTCTTCCATTTAAGAATGATGGAGGCCACTGTGTTCTTGGGGACCTTCAATGCTGCAGACATTTTTTGGTTACCCTTCCCCAGATCTGTGCCTCGACACAATCCTGTCTCGGAGCTCTACGGACAATTCCTTCAACCTCATGATTTGGTTTTTGCTCTGACATGCACTGTCAACTGTGGGACCTTATGTAGACAGTTGTGTGCCTTTCCAAATCATGTCCAATCAATTGAATTTACCACAGGTGGACTCCAATCAAGTTGTAGAAACATCTCATAGGGTCTGAATACTTATGTAAATAAGGTATTTCTGTTTCTTATTTTTAATACATTTGCAACATTTTCAAAAAACCTGTTTTTGCTTTGTCATTATGGGGTATTGTGTGTAGATTGATGAGGGAAAAATGAAAGTCATCAATTTTAGAATAAGGCTGTAACGTAACAAAATGTGGAAAAAGGGAAGGGCTCTGCACTGTAGCTACCGCCGGTGACACGACCATGCTACCCAGTAGGAAGAACTTCAAGTTGGCAGGCACAACACCGGAGCACTGGTAGCCTACTATCGACTCGTAGTGCAGCCCAATCAGCCATGCAAAACGGTCTTGAGTGTCAACAAATCTGCTCAATTAGCTGATTCCCTTTACATACACCCACTTCTTTCGACAAACCCACTCGCCCATACTCCGGTCGCCATATTGGGCTTTAGCTACCCATACATGGGTATGAGGGCCAGATTGGGAATTTAGCCAGGACACCAGGGTTAACACCTGTACTCTTACAATAAGTACCATGGGATCTTTAGTGATCATAGAGATTCAGGACACCTGTTCAACGTGCCTCCTGCTGGTCCTCCAACACCACTTTTACCTGTATCTGGTCTCCCATACAGGGACCGACCAGGACCAACCCTGTTTAGCTTCAGAGGCAAGCCAGCAGTGGGATGCTGTTCAGGTCACATGGTGAGGTGAGGTATAACTCTTGGCCTGGGTCATGTGGGTGATGTCATGTGATGGTGGTATATGGGGACAGAAAGCTGAGGGACAACGGTGGCCTTATTTAGACACTAATCCTCGATCCCAGATTAGCCTCCTGGGGATTTGCAGGGTGTGTGTGTGTTTAGAGAACAGAAAACATGGTGAGAGAAAATTGACATTAGAGGAGAGAAGAAGAGAGAGAGAGAGAGAGAGAGAGAGAGAGAGAGAGAGAGAGAGAGAGAGAGAGAGAGAGAGAGAGAGAGAGAGAGAGAGAGAGAGAGAGAGAGAGAGAGAGAGAGAGAGAGAGAGAGAGAGAGAGAGAGAGAGAGAGAGAGAGAGAGAGAGAGAGAGAGAGAGAGAGAGACGGAGCACAAGGGAGGAGCAGATGGGAACCAAAAAAGAACAAGAGAGGAGAGCAGAACAGGTATTATATTAAATCACCATTATCAGTCCATTCACTAAGTAAGCTATAGGCTTCATACAATAACAATAGGAGACCACCTTATCCATACAGCCCAAATAGCCCTTCTCCACGATCCCTAACTGTAGGTACATTTGACCCAGTCCTCGTCAGCTGGACTGTATAACAACCCTGAAAAGGCCAACTGAGTCTCACAGAGATGGGTGGCCTTCTAATCACTGGAAGCTGGCAGCAGTGTTACCATGGAAACCTAATTCTCTGTCCCTTGCCCTCGAATCGCTTGCTCAAACTGGTCACTTCACCTCTCCACCCGAACCCCCCCACCTGGAGATGTAATGGAGTATGATGACACCATTAACTGCCAATGTTTTGATGACATCATCACCCTGACATCATCACAGTTGTTCCGGCCTTTGACCAATGAGGGCTTGTTTTTTCTCCACTGAGATCAGAATGTGAATCAGGATGTGGCTGTAAATACATACAGTAGGGATTACATAAAACAGAGTTGTGAAATTAACGGCAGAGTCTGTGTCACTGTCACCACAGCGTTTGGCTTTTAGTTGTGTAAGGATATAATTAAACAGCAGGCCTCATAAAGTAAACATTGCTGGTTTGAACTGGAGTTGTGGGGAGTGAAGCTTTTAGTGTTAGTGTTAGGCTAGGCTACAGTTTTTGGTTGACATATAACAAAGTTGTATTTCTCAAAACTAACATCATATAAAGCTTAGTTTGACTGGAGAATAGCCTGTCTTTTCCTTTTAACACTCAATAGATTAACTTGAAGATCATGATGACCAGGTTGTGTAACTCTCTAGCCATCAAAGGAGAGGAGAATAAAACAGGATGATAAAAGAATACGTGTGCAGCCAATGAGCGACCACTGAGGTCTGTTTGAACAGCCAATCAGGGACGAGCAGGAAGCCACTGCAGTTCAACACAGCTCAACCGGACTAATCCGGTTTAGTGACTCGGAAGGACGCAAATCCATCTCATCACTCACTGGAGAGTGGGGGGAGAGAGGTGAGGCAGGGGGGAGGAAGGGAGGGTGCAGGGGAGAAGGTTTAGGACTGGAGGGGCAGGGGGAGTACAGTATGGTTAGTGGATAGTGGAGGAAGGGAGCAGGTGAGGTGGGGAGGCAGAGGAGGAGAGATCTGAGTGAAGAGGGAGGGAAGGAGGGTACAGTAAAGTGGTCTGCTGCCAAAATGTTTTGTGCTGGCCCAAAGGGGATGGGGTTGGGGCTGGCTATGGGGATGAGGATGGAGCTGGGGCCGTGTTGCAGGTGAAAGACAGATGCCTAGTTCCAAAATCAGGCCCTACCCTAACATCTACCCTAAGACACCACTTAATGGCCCGTTGTAGATCTGAAACAATCTGATATCACATTCATAACAGGAAATTAATATTTTAACGCGTTCATAACAGTGTCATGTAGTGTAGGTCCAGCCCTGCCTCTGAACACTAACTCCCCAGGGCTTGGTGATCCATGGTGTGACCTTGTAGTCCTCTCCAATCAGAGGATGGGTCACCACAACACTACACAGACAGATGGACAGACAAGCAGGCAGGCAGGCAGACAGACAGACAGACGGAAGCAGGGGACAGAGAGAGAGAGAACCCTCACAGAACAGAGACAGAGTGTAGTAATTTGGCCAGCATATTAGAGACTTGACACCTGAGTCTAAAGCAGAGGCTGTTATTGGGAGTGTTTGTTTAGTTCCCTTTGTCGGTCAACTCGATACAACACAGCTTTGGGGAGTTTGCGCTAGCGCCCTCTACTGAAGAACATTAGAATCACGCCTGACAAGGCCAATGAACACCGTGCCTCACCGGAAGCCACAGCTGATAACCGAGGCACAGATGAATTCCTTCAAATCTTCCGCTATTCACCTCGAGCTGAGTAGAACAATTTCACGCATTCTTTAAAATAAACATGGAAACGTGAAATCCATCAGGCTTTACTCCCACTTAACTGTCCCACTTAAAGAGGACGTGGACATTGTGTGTTAATGCTTGGTAACTGGTTTTGTGAGTTTCCTGTTGAATCTGTTAGTTATTCTTAGGCCTGTTTAGCCTTGCTAACTGGCTGAGTAAGATGGCTAACACAACCAAAACAACGAAGGCTATCAAACCGGGTTCGGGTTCAAAACCATGCCCAAATAAATTAAAAGATGCTCTTGATGTCTGGTATGTCTCGGCGCGGTGCATGCGCCGGCTGCCCCCACTCGGGTAAGCTTGTGTGCAGGACGAACACATAACAGTGGCTTGACCACACCTCGCACTGTTCCCCTAGTCCCCTTGGTAAACGTGTGGAATTCTTATGGCTTCCTCTCACAGGTGCCTGTACATCGGCTGGGTCTGAGTTACGGGACCCAGGGATGAATTTGGTGTTGCTGTGTGCTCTGTCGCCGGGTAAGGGAGGCGACTTGAAGCAAGAGGACAGCTGGGTCGGTGGGCACTCCCTGCCGCCTGTGCCTGCCTCGGTCAAACACTGTTTACCTCTCTTCCCAGACTTGGTCGACGATCCGTTGTTATGTGGACGGGATCAGGCTAACTAAACAGTGCTGCAAAGCGTACTAGTCAGGTTAGCTGACTCGTCAAGGCGAGATAGCTAGCCTACTGCCACTGGCGATTCCTGCCTCCAGAGGTGGAATTGTTTGTGTAGCTCTCTCGTTTAGCATATGTAGTGCTCAGTCTCTTGGTTATTCTAAATGTGCCGTGCTGCGGTCATATACATTCTTGAGACCGAAGGAAGACACCACGTGGTTTTGTTTGGCTAGCCCTGTGTTGACAGTGGGCTAGGCTAATGCTAGCCTGCGGGGATAATGCCAGGTAGCTGGCTACTGGCTTAGCAAGATTGAAAAGCCGCATGACTGACGTCGGCTAGCATACGGTACTGTGACAACAGTGCCTCAGTGTTTGGCTGCGGCAGAATGGGGTACTATGTCGGCCATTACTGGAGATCCAGTGCCCATAAAAGGGGCCAGGCACTCTCTCTCCACAAGGGGGCACCACTGCCCAATAGGTGGCTTATTACTGGGATTCATTGCTGATGGTTAAAAGGGTCAATTTTTTATGCGTGAAGCCTTTGCACACCTAGCATGATGGGAGGGGAGGTGGCATGGGGTGCCTTCTTGCCGCCCTCCCCAGATGTTCGCTGTGACAACAGTACCCCCAAGTGGCAAGGGCCAATCGGGGTGCGTCACTGGTAGCTGAAGCCCCCGAACCCAGAGTGGACTGGGCTTCAGGCAAACGTTGTGACTTAAACACATATTTTCTACCCCAAGTTCCACGGTGTTCACAGGTGTCAAGAGTGTTGTGTCCTCCACATGTGAGCTGTATAAAAATAGTCCCTTCCCCACAGTCAGACACTGGGTTGTCAAGAAGGGTGAAAAAGACAAATGAATGGAAAAATAATCAAATCCTCCCAGTCCACAAGGTGGCGTTCCGCCCCTTCAGATTGCACTTTACGGGAGACTCGCTGTCTGTGTTGACCAATGGCGCGCATGCGCAATGTCACCCTGGATTGTGCGAACAGTTATGTTGAGGTACAGCCTACAATTCGCTGTGTGTCCCCCACGTTTTTGGCAGAGTGGTTCTTATGTCAGAGGCCCGGGACGGCTGGTACAACCGTTTTTTCCTGGTTCCCAGAAGGGGCGGGACTTTGCTTCCGATGTTAGACCTGCATGACCTAAACAAGCACTTCAGGGTCTACAAATTCAGAATGCTTACGAACAACCGGTTGTTACAATCAGCCCAGGTGATTGGTTCACCTCCATCAATCAATCGAGAGAATGGCACTGCAATGCTGGTGCTTAACCTTTTTTGTACGTAATGTTTTCGCCATCGTTTCCTATGTCTGAAAAGAGCTTCTGTACATTAGCACAGCAATCAATAACCTCAATTTGTATGAAGGAGGCGCAGGACATACTGCTCAATCCGGACCAGGCCCTAATCCATAAACTCGGGGGGAAAATAGACGGCACAAGAGAGGCCGACGTGCGGGCAACCTGACGAAACTACGTTGTGAGTACATAAACCGTCTCTACCCTCTGTTCTATTGGCGAACGTACAATCACTGGAGAACAAACTGGACGAGCGCCGTTCGAGACTATGCTATCAACGGTACCTGAAGAACAGTAATATCCTATGTTTCTCTCAGTCGTTGATGAACAAGGACATGGATAATATGCATCTGGTTGGTTTTTCTATGCATCTGCAGGACAGAACGGCAGCGTTGGTTAAACTCAAGGCAGGAGGTGTGTGTCTCTTTGTTAACAACAGCTAGCGCACAATCTCTAATACTAAGGAAGTCTTGAGGTTCTGCTCATCGGAGTTAGAATACCTCATGATAACCTGTAGACCAAACTATTTACAAGAGTGTTTTCACCTATATTTGTCATAGCTGTCTATTTACCACCACAAGCCAAAATTCACAAATTAACTTTTAACAAAGCAAACCTGTTAATTGAAACGCATTCCAGGTGACTACCTCATGAAGCTGGTTGAGAGAATGCCAAAAGTGTGCAAAGCTGTCATCAAGGCAAAGGGTGGCTACTTTGAAGAATCTCAAATATAAAATATATTTGGATTTGTTTAACACTTGTTTGGTTACCACATGATTCCATGTGTTATTTCACAGTTTTGATGTCTTCACTATTATTTTACAATGTAGAAAATAGTAAAAATAAAAATAACCCTGGAATGAGTAGGTGTGTCCAAACTTTTGACTGGAACTGTTATATATATATATATATATATATATACATACAGTGGGGAAAAAAAGTATTTAGTCAGCCAACAATTGTGCAAGTTCTCCCACTTAAAAAGATGAGAGAGGCCTGTCATTTTCATCATAGTACACGTCAACTATGACAGACAAAATGAGAAGAAAAAAATCCAGAAAATCACATTGTAGGATTTTTAATGAATTTATTTGCAAATTATGGTGGAAAATAAGTATTTGGTCACCTACAACAAGCAAGATTTCTGGCTCTCACAGACCTGTAACTTCTTCTTTGAGAGGCTCCTCTGTCCTCCACTCGTTACCTGTATTAATGGCACCTGTTTGAACTTGTTATCAGTATAAAAGACACCTGTCCACAACCTCAAACAGTCACACTCCAAACTCCACTATGGCCAAGACCAAAGAGCTGTCAAAGGACACCAGAAACAAAATTGTAGACCTGCACCAGGCTGGGAAGACTGAATCTGCAATAGGTAAGCAGCTTGGTTTGAAGAAATCAACTGTGGGAGCAATTATTAGGAAATGGAAGACATACAAGACCACTGGTAATCTCCCTCGATCTGGGGCTCCACGCAAGATCTCACCCCGTGGAGTCAAAATGATCACAAGAACGGTGAGCAAAAATCCCAGAACCACACGGGGGACCTAGTGAATGACCTGCAGAGAGCTGGGACCAAAGTAACAAAGCCTACCATCAGAAACACACTACGCCGCCAGGGACTCAAATCCTGCAGTGCCAGACGTGTCCCCCTGCTTAAGCCAGTACATGTCCAGGCCCGTCTGAAGTTTGCTAGAGTGCATTTGGATGATCCAGAAGAGGATTGGGAGAATGTCACATGGTCAGAAGAAACCAAAATATAAATTTTTGGTAAAAACTCAACTCGTCGTGTTTGGAGGACAAAGAATGCTGAGTTGCATCCAAAGTACACCATACCTACTGTGAAGCATGGGGGTGGAAACATCATGCTTTGGGGCTGTTTTTCTGCAAAGGGACCAGGACGACTGATCTGTGTAAAGGACAGAATGAATGGGGCCATGTATCGTGAGATTTTGAGTGAAAACCTCCTTCCATCAGCAAGGGCATTGAAGATGAAACGTGGCTGGGTCTTTCAGCATGACAATGATCCCAAACACACCGCCCGGGCAACGAAGGAGTGACTTCGTAAGATGCATTTCAAGGTCCTGGAGTGGCCTAGCCAGTCTCCAGATCTCAACCCCATAGAAAATCTTTGGAGGGAGTTGAAAGTCCATGTTGCCCAGCGACAGCCCCAAAACATCACTGCTCTAGAGGAGATCTGCATGGAGGAATGGGCCAAAATACCAGCAACAATGTGTGAAAACCTTGTGAAGACTTACAGAAAACGTTTGACCTGTGTCATTGCCAACAAAGGGTATATAACAAAGTATTGAGAAACTTTTGTTATTGACCAAATACTTATTTTCCACCATAATTTGCAAATAAATTCATAAAAAATCCTACAATGTGATTTTCTGGATTTTTTTCTCTCATTTTGTCTGTCATAGTTGACGTGTACCTATGATGAAAATTACAGGCCTCTCTCATCTTTTTAAGTGGGAGAACTTGCACAATTGGTGGCGGAGAAGATGGCTGCCGTTTTACAGCCCTCTAACCAATTGTACTATTATGTGTGTTTTTCCGCGTTATTTGTAATTTATTTTGTACATAATGTTTCTGCCATCGTCTCTTATAACCAAAGAGAGCTTCTGGATATCAGGACAGCGATTACTCACCTCGCATTGGACGAAGATTTTTTCTTCAACGAGGCGTTCGCGAAGGATATCCTACAGACACCCGACAAGGCCCAAATCAAATCAAATCAAATCAAATTTTATTGGTCACATGCGCCGAATACCACAGGTGCAGACATTACAGTGAAATGCTTACTTACAGCCCTTAACCAACAGTGCATTTATTTTAAACAAAAAAAAAGTAAGAATAAAACAACAACAAAAAAAGTGTTGAGAAAAAAAGAGCAGAAGTAAAATAAAGTGACAGTGGGGGAGGCTATATATACAGTAAAATAAAGTGACAGTAGGGAGGCTATATATACAGGGGGGTACCGTTGCAGAGTCAATGTGCGGGGCACCGGCTAGTTGAGGTAGTTGAGGTAATATGTACATGTGGGTAGAGTTAAAGTGACTATGCATAAATACTTACTTAACAGAGTAGCAGCAGCGTAAAAAGGATGGGGTGGGGGGGGGGCAGTGCAAATAGTCCGGGTAGCCATGATTAGCTGTTCAGGAGTCTTATGGCTTGGGGGTAGAAGCTGTTGAGAAGTCTTTTGGACTTAGACTTGGCACTCCGGTACCGCTTGCCGTGCGGTAGCAGAGAGAACAGTCTATGACTAGGGTGGCTGGAGTCTTTGACAATTTTGAGGGCCTTCCTCTGACACCGCCTGGTATAGAGGTCCTGGATGGCAGGGAGCTTTGCCCCAGTGATGTACTGGGCCGTACGCACTACCCTCTGTAGTGCCTTGCGGTCAGAGGCCAAGCAGTTGCCATACCAGGCGGTGATGCAACCAGTCAGGATGCTCTCGATGGTGCAGCTGTAGAATTTTTTGAGGATCTGAGGACCCATGCCAAATCTTTTTAGTCTCCTGAGGGGGAATAGGCTTTGTCGTGCCCTCTTCACGACTGTCTTGGTGTGTTTGGACCATGATAGTTCGTTGGTGATGTGGACACCAAGGAACTTGAAGCTCTCAACCAGATCCCCGTCATTCGCGTGAGGAAGAGACGGAGATATCGCGGACGCAGATCCGGGTGCCTTGTAAGGATCCGACGGCGAGCGAGTAAACTGCCTCTCCCATCAATCCTATTAGCCAATGTTCAATCTTTTGAGAATAAATTTGACGATTTAAGATTACGGTTATCCTACCAACGGGACATTCAAAACGGTAATATCTTATGTTTCACGGAGTCGTGGCTGAACGACAACAATGATAACATTCAGCTAGCAGGCTATACGCTACATCGGCAAATCTGACCATAACTCTATCCTCCTGATTCCTGCTTATAAGCAAAAACTGAAGCAGGAAGCACCAGTGATTCGGTTAATAAAAAAGTGGTCAGATGACGCAGATGCTAAGCTACAGGACTGTTTTGCTAGCACAGACTGGAACATGTTTCGGGATTCTTCAGACAGCATTGAGGAGTACACCACATCAGTCACTGGCTTCATCAATAAGTGCATCGATGATGTCGTCCCCACAGTGACCGTACGTACATACCCCAACCAGAAGCCATGGATTACAGGAAACATCCGCACTGAGCTAAAGGGTAGAGCTGCCGCTTTCAAGGAACGGGACTCTAACCCGGACGCTTATAAGAAATCCCGCTATGACCTCCGACGAACCATCAAACAGGCAAAGAGTCAATACAGGTCTAAGATTGAATCATACTACACTGGCTCTGACGCTCGTCGGATGTGGCAGGGCTTGAAAACTATTACAGACTACAAAGGGAAGCACAGCCGCGAGCTGCCCAGTGACACAAGCCTACCAGACGAAGCTAAACCACTTCTATGCTCGCTTCGAGGCAAGCAACACTGAAGCATGCATGAGAGCACCAGCTGTTCCGGACGACTATGTGATCACGCTCTCCGTAGCCGATGTGAGTAAGACTTTTAAGCAGGTCAACATTCACAAGGCCGCAGGGCCAGACGGATTACCAGGACGTGTACTCCGAGCATGTGCTGACCAACTGGCAAGTGTCTTCACTGACATTTTCAACATGTCCCTGACTGAGTCTGTAATACCAACATGTTTCAAGCAGACCACCATAGTCCCCGTGCCCAAGAACTCTAAGATAACCTGCCTAAATGACTACCGACCCGTAGCACTGACGTCTGTAGCCATGAAGTGCTTTGAAAGACTGGTCATGGCTCACATCAACAGCATAATCCCAGAAACCCTAGACCCACTCCAATTTGCATACCGCCCCAACAGATCCACAGATGATGCAATCTCTATCGCACTCCACACTGCCCTTTCCCACCTGGACAAGAGGAACACCTACGTGAGAATGCTATTCATTGACTACAGCTCAGCATTCAACACCATAGTGCCCTCTAAGCTCATCACTAAGCTAAGGATCCTGGGACTAAACACCTCCCTCTGCAACTGGATCCTGGACTTCCTGACGGGCCGCCCCAGGTGGTAAGGGTAGGTAACAACACATCTGCCACACTGATCCTCAACACGGGGGCCCCTCAGGGGTGCGTGCTCAGTCCCCTCCTGTACTCTCTGTTCACCCATGACTGCATGGCCAGGCACGACTCCAACACCATCATTAAGTTTGCCGACGACACAACAGTGGTAGGCCTGATCACCGACAACGATGAGACAGCCTATAGGGGAGGAGGTCAGAGATCTGGCCGTGTGGTGCCAGGACAACAACCTCTCCCCTCAACGTGACCAAGACAAAGGAGATGATTGTGGACTACAGGAAAAAAAAAGAGGACTGAGCACGCCCCCCATTCTCATCGACGGGGCTGTAGTGGAACAGGTTGAGAGCTTCAAGTTCCTTGGTGTCCACATCACCAACGAACTATCATGGTCCAAACACACCAAGACAGTCGTGAAGAGGGCACGACAAAGCCTATTCCCCCTCAGGAGACTAAAAAAGATTTGGCATGGGTCCTCAGATCCTCAAAAATTCTACAGCTGCACCATCGAGAGCATCCTGACTGGTTGCATCACCGCCTGGTATGGCAACTGCTTGGCCTCTGACCGCAAGGCACTACAGAGGGTAGTGCGTACGGCCCAGTACATCACTGGGGCAAAGCTCCCTGCCATCCAGGACCTCTATACCAGGCGGTGTCAGAGGAAGGCCCTCAAAATTGTCAAAGACTCCAGCCACCCTAGTCATAGACTGTTCTCTCTGCTACCGCACGGCAAGCGGTACCGGAGTGCCAAGTCTAGGTCCAAAAGACTTCTCAACAGCTTCTACCCCCAAGCCATAAGACTCCTGAACAGCTAATCATGGCTACCCGGACTATTTGCACTGCCCCCCCACCCCATCATTTTTACGCTGCTGCTACTCTGTTAAGTATTTATGCATAGTCACTTTAACTCTACCCACATGTACATATTACCTCAACTACCTCAACTAGCCGGTGCCCCCGCACATTGACTCTGCAACGGTACCCCCCTGTATATATAGCCTCCCTACTGTCACTTTATTTTACTGTATATATAGCCTCCCTACTGTCACTTTATTTTACTTCTGCTCTTTTTTTCTCAACACTTTTTTTGTTGTTGTTTTATTCTTACTTACTTTTTTTGTTTAAAATAAATGCACTGTTGGTTAAGGGCTGTAAGTAAGCATTTCACTGTAATGTCTGCACCTGTTGTATTCGGCGCATGTGACCAATAAAATTTGATTTGATTTGATTTGACTAAATACTTTTTTCCCCACTGTAGAAAAAAAGCTTATTTCTCTCAAATTTTTTGCACAAATTTGTTCACATCCCTGTTAGTGAAAATTTCTCCTTTGCCAAGATAATCCATCCACCTGACAGATGTGGCATATCAAGAAGCTGATTGGGGCCCCGTGTAGCTCAGTTGGTAGAGCATGGTGCTTGCAACGCCAGAGTTGTGGGTTCGTTTCCCACGGGGGGCCAGTATGAAAATGTATGCACTCACTAACTGTAAGTTGCTCTGGATAAGAGCATCTGCTAAATGACTAAAATGTAAACAGCATGATCATTACACAGGTGCACATTGTGCTGGGGACAATAAAAGGCAACTTTAAAATGTGCAGTTTTGTCACACAACACAATGCCACAGATGTCTCAAGTTTTGAGGGAGCATGCAGTTGGCATGCTGACTGCAGGAATGTCCACCAGAGCTGTTGGCAGAGAATTGAATGTTAATTCCTCTACCATAAGCCGCCTCCAACAACATTTTAGAGAATTTGGCAGTACGTCCAACCGGCCTCACAACCTCAGACCACATGTAACTACGCCAGCCTAGGACCTCCACATCCGGCTTCTTCACCTGTGGGATCGTTTGAAGACCAGCCACCTAGACAGCTTATGAAACTGAGTAGTATTTCTGTCTGTAATAAAGCGCTTTTGTGGGGAAAAACTCATTCTGATTGTCTGGGCCTGGCTCCCCAGTGGGTGGCCCCGTTCCCAAGTGGCTGGGCGTATTCCCTTCCAGGCCCACCCATGGCTGCTTCCCTGCACGGTCATGTGAAATCCATAGATATGGGCCTAATGCATTTTTTCAAATGACTGATTTCCATATATGTGACTCGTTTCAGGAAACTAGGCATATGTAGCATGTCACTACTTCACAGGAGCAGCATTTGAATGTAAACATTAATTTTTTATCAAAATGCGTTTTTTGGCATAAATGCCTTCTGGAACATGTGCACTTTCATGTGCCTTAATAAAAAAGTGTATTCCATCCATAAATACGAATGCAATTGTTAAATTACGAGCCTAGTTGGTTTAACCATGGAAAAAGACAGTAACCTTCCTACTAGCCATGATTTTCTGAGATAATGTATGGGCTGGACATGCCGGGAGATGAGTTTGGATTGGTGTGCCATGTAGCAAGCTTCTGTCTATAACGTGAGCTGTTCAGTATGTGTTGACAATCCATTCTACTGCGCCGTTTTTGAAATATATAATGTTAGCCACTTTTCTCAACAACATTGATGCCCTGAATTTAGCAGGCACTATTGACAGATCAGTAGAAAAAAGTGATGCGCTACTTTATGCACACATAATAATAATAATATGCCATTTAGCAGACGCTTTTATCCAAAGCAACTTACAGTCATGCGTGCATACATTTTTGTGTATGGGTGGTCCCGGGGTTCGAACCCACTACCTTGGCATTACAAGTGCCATGCTCTACCAGCTGAGCTACAGAGGACCACATCACGGTACGTGTGAACCTGAGCGACTTAACACAAAGCTGGCCAAACAAGATGTAGCTACTAACAAAACTGAGTTAAATGGTTCCTGTCTGCCGTGAAGCATTCATCCATGTATACGGGTAAGAGTCTAGCTACATTTTTCAGATATACGTTTCTAATTTTGTCAGAAAGTCATTTTTATTGCAAGTTAAAGCATACCGTTAGTTAGCAAATGTTAGCTTGCTGGCTCGCTAGCTATCGTTACGTGTATGGTCTGTGTAGACAATAGTGACCCATCCACTTAGCTAGATGTGGGTGAGGGGTGGTTATATAATTTCCTTCACGTGACCCATCAATTTAGAAGTGTGTCGGGTAAGCGTAATCTAATAACGATAAAATATTTATAAAATATTTTTATCTGGACACTTTCTGTTTTTGATATTGCTAATATGCAAGTATGGAAGTACTATCACTGTACCGTTTACATCTTCTGTAGATTTTATTTGATATAGCGTGTGTTTATCACATGGCCTCACATGTGAATCCTTAAAGAGATGGGTGGGACTAAGGCTTAAGAGGGTGTGATCAATGCTTTAGATGTACCAAAACATTCAATGGCCATTTTCTAAAAAATGGGGTTACAAGTTTATCAAATTTCAACACCCTGGACCCACTCCAATTCGCATATCGCCCCAACAGATCCACAGATGACGCAATCTCTATTGCACTCCACACCTGGACAAGAAGATGATGCTGAGATTGCTAGTGGTTTTAAAGTGTTTGATCATATCACACGAATGTCAAATCCACTAACACACTCATAGCCAATTCTACTTTAGGGTTCACATGAGCAGAGGACTAGGTATAAGAACATCAATCCACAATATCGACATGTTTACATTTAGGTAAATCTGGTGGACAGCTTTTACTTTTTTGGTCCTGTATGGATCAGTTGGTAGAGCATGGCGCTTGCACCACCAGGGTTGTGGGTTCGATTCCCTGTACCACCCATATGTAAAATGTATGCACGCTTTGGATAAAAACATCTGCTAAATGTAGGGCTGTCCCCCGACAAAAAAATCATTATCTTGGTCGACTGAGAGCCGTCCCATTCTTTCGACCAATCGATTGGTCGAAAAGTTTTAACTTATTTGTCCATATATGGACAGACACACCCTACGTGTTTGAACAAAACCAACTATATATACACTGAGCTTGTCTGATGCTTTAAGCACACTGTTTGATTAAATAATTAAGACACACAAATTACTCCAAAAATAGTAATTGGTCACACTGTGTAAAAAAAAAAAATGACAGCGAGTGACTGTGTCTCTCTGCAGCGAAAAGGCACCACAGGAAGTGTTTATTGCACTGTCCGTGCTGAAGCTGCAAAATAATTTCAGCCATTTAGTTTCTTACTTGTTTCTGACTGAAAAGTTATGTCACCAAAATCCCTAATTTGTTTAGGAAAAACATTCCCTATTCCCTCAACCCTTGCTCTCTTTACGTGAAACATGTAAGCATCGCATGCATGTGACCAATAGGGCCTGACCTATAGCCTATCATAATCACATCAATAAATTGGTTATAACAAACTCCGAACACGGTAATGTCGACAGCAAAATGGATGTGGAGGACGTGAAAAAGAAACTCGAAACGGGCGAATGTTTACTGGTTGCTCAGGAGGGAAAGGGGAAGTTAGATCTGTGGACGACATTTGACTTAGTTGTGGAAACTACTGGAGATCAAGAAAAAGGAGGATATAGGAGCAAGCGTTGCATGGGTATTATGTGTGTCGAACAGTTGCTGTTAAATTACAATATTATAATTTGTTTCTGACCATTTGGAACAGTGTGAACACTAAATAAATAAGTGTACCAGAGAGTCTGTTCTAACAAAGAAAAAAAAGATATCCTTTATTACAGCAGACTAAAAACATTTGCATGCATTCGTGAATTGCGGTTTATTTATTATTTAGGCTAATTATTCAAAGCTCCTTTTGTTATTTAATTTTTAAACTAAAATGCATGATTGCATTTCAAAACATGAATGTCTCGTATGCTGTGTGATGGCAGGAACAATTGAATGAATTAATGAATGAATGAATTAATGATTGATTGATATGGTATATCATATATATATTGAAATATAGGCCTAAGTAAGTTATGGTATTAAGACTAAACAGGATGCACTCTTAGGCCTACAGCTTGATGGTGGTTATACAAGGCTACTAATGATAACGGCAGTACTTTTTACTATAATGATGATCATAATAATAATAATAATTTTAAAGCCTTTATTACAGCATAGCAAAGATTAAAAATGGTCAAATCTGTGAAATTGCATGAGGCTTGGTGCTCACAGAATCAGTAGGCTATTAAACAAACACTCAAACAGGCAACAGAAGCAAGTTGTCTTATTTCTGTATGTATCTATATATATATATGGATGATTTATAAAGCCAGGCACATTTAACAGTTAGGCTTTTGATAATAGACCTAATTAAGTTGGGGTTTGCTCTCTCCTCAATCTTCTTAGATAATTAGGCTAATCCCTATTTGCACAGGACTAATAATAATAATAATAATAATAATAATAATATGCCATTTAGCAGACACTTTTATCCAAAGCGACTTACAGTCATGTGTGCATACATTTTTACGTATGGGTGGTCCTGGGGATCGAACCCACTACCCTGGCGTTACAAGCGCCATGCTCTACCAATTGAGCTACAGAGGACCAAAAAAGTAAAAGCTAGTATTACTAGCTAGTATTATTATTATTATTACTAGCTAGTATGACTAGTATTACTAGAGAATGTTGGTTACGTAATTATTACCTCTGAATGTTCATTTTTCCAGAGGATGATTCGGACGGGATTAGTTTTTTTTTTAAACTGCCCCTGTAGTCATTTTTCTTATTCCAATAAATTGACAGTTATGACGGAAGCCTGGAGGTTTTTTGCTAGGCTTGAAGATATTTCCAGGTGATAACAGGGCTACACTGATAACTCGAGCTTGGTTTACAAGTTTCTAAACTATACCAAACCATCTTTGGTATAGTGTCGCCATAATATTTGAATTGAGGAAGTATGATCATAATCATTAGGATATTTTAGCAATCAGCAGTAGACGTCCTAAATTCCCCCCAGCCTTCAGATGTGAGCTAAACAGTGCACTTGCACTTGAGATGCGTTTTAAGGCTATGGGACGCGAAAGTGAATTTATCATTTCCAAACGTTTAGGTCAGTTGTATCCTACTTTACGATCTATTAACAGCAAGGGTTACATTAAATAGGCACAATATTTTTTACTGAAGCATTTGGCAATATTCTATTCATACGCACAAAACATATGAAGAAAAGCATTCACTCTGAAGTTGATACATGTAGGCCATTCATATATAGGCTATGCGCAGCACTTCGTTCAATTTATCGAGTCAGTTGTTGTTTTCTTGCTCAAACCGTGAGCAACACTTGTCAAACTCAGACATTTTACTCAAAACACAGGGATGTCGATTCGCACAGGACTAGTATTATCAGAGGACCTTGGAGTTATTGGAGATGGAATTGTTACTGACATGGCAGATTCAGAAGGGTCTAAAATGACAGATGCTTGTGCGCATAATTACAATACCCGACCACCCCCAGGAAAACTAATCCTGTCCAAATAGAGCTTTAGGCAAGGGCTGTTTCCTCGTCTCTGCTGCTGTTCTTGATCCCAATATTCTGGATAATTTTGCTATTATGCATATAGCAACATGGGGAAAGGCGCCAATTCTACAGCGCACTGAAGATTGTTTCAGAACCGCTGACAGTGACCATATCTGTTGTGGGAGAAAGCACATTTGTTATAAAATAATATTACATTTATTAGTGTCACACAATTATTTTTAAATAATATAACCATATACAATTTCAGTATCACGTCTTAGAGTGATGGACTGTGCCATCCCAATAAAAAATAAATTCACACAGACAAATGTCAACATGGGTTTTCATAATACACCAAGACTTCTATGAAGCTGTGGCTCCAGTAAGCTGTAATAACTTTGTAATGTCCCATATGAAAATGTACACACATTTTTAAAGGCCAATATTATATAAAAACACACAACATATATGAAAGGGAAAGGGGAGATACAGGTTTTTTGCCTGGTGTTTTATCTTTATTGCCCGTGAATTAAAATGTGCGGCTAGATTCTCTCTCTGTGCTTTGGCTCCAACAATAAGTACCTTGGTCTTGTCTTGATTTGATTTAGCTGGAGGAAGTTGTGAGCCATCCAATAATTTAATAATAGGCCTATACAGTGTCCAGTAGGATGCTTTGATCAGTTGATTGACAGGTGTAGGCAACTGTAGAACGATAAACTTTCCTCTAGTGTGGATGCTCGCCAACGTTTTATACAATGCATTTCGGAAAGAATTCAGACACCTTCACTTTTTCCACATTTTGTTACCTTACAGCCTTATTCTAAAATTTATTCAATTGTTTTTTCCCTCATCAATCTACACACAATACCCCATAATGACAAAGCAAAAACTGTTTTTTTGAAGTTTTTAGCAGATGTATTAAAAATAAAAGAACTGAAATATTACATTTACATAAGTATTCAGACCCTTTACTCAGTACTTTGTTGAAGCACCTTTGGCAGCGATTACAGCCTTGAATCTTCTTGGGTATGACGCTACATGCTTGGAACACCTGTATTTGGGGAATTTCACCCATTTTTCTCTGCAGATCCTCTCACGCTCTTTCAGGTTGGATGGGGAGCGTCGCTGCACAGCTATTTTCAGGTCTCTCCAGAGATGTTCGATCAGGTTCAAGTCCAGACTCTGGCTGGGCCACTCAAGGACATGTCCCGAAGTCACTCTTGCGTTGTCTTGGCTGTGTGCTTAGGGTGGTTGTCCTGTTGGAAGGTGAACCTTCGCCCCAGTCTGAGGTCCTGAGCGCTCTGGAGCAGGTTTTCATCAAGGATCTCTCTGTACTTTGCTCCGTTCATCTTTCCCTAGATCCTGACTAGTCTCCGCTGAAAAACATCCCCACAGCATGATGCTGCCACCACCATGCTTCACCGTAGGGATGGTGCCAGGTTTTCTCCAGACGTGACACTTGGCATTCAAGCAAAATGAGTTCAATCTTGGTTTCATCAGACCAGATAATCTTGTTTCTCATGGTCAGAGTCCTTTAGGTGCCTTTTATCAAACTCCAAGTGGGCTGTCATGTGCCTTTTACTGAGGAGTGGCTTCCGTCTGGCCACTCTACCATAAAGGCCTGATTGGTGGAGTGCTGCAGAGATGGTTGTCCTTCTGGAAGGTTCTCCCATCTCCACAGAGGAAATTTGGAGCTCTGTTAGAGTGACCATCGGGCCTCGACACAAAACTGTCTCTGAGAATTACGGACAATTCCTTTGACCTCATGGCTTGGTTTTTGCTCTGACATGCACTGTCAACTGTGGGACCTTATATAGACAGGTGTGTGCCTTTCCAAATCATGTCCAATCAATTGAATTTACCACAGGTGGACTCCAATCAAGTTGTAGAAACATCTCAAGAATGATCAATGGAAACAGTATGCACCTGCGCTCAATTTCGAGTCTCATAGCAAAGGGTCTGAATACTTATGTAAATAAGGCATTTCTGTTTTTAATTTTAATTTTTTATTTGTAATACATTTGCAGACATTTCTAAAAACCTGTTTTTGCTTTGTAATTATGAGGATTGTTTTTAATTTAATCGATTTTAGAATAAGGCTGAAACATAATTTTTGGGGGAAAAAGTGGGGTCTGAATACTTTCCGAATACACTGTACCTAGTCAGTTGCACAACTGAATCCATTCAATCGAAATGTGTCTTCCGCATCTAACCCATCCCCTCTGAATCAGAGAGGTGCAGGGGGCCGCCTTAATCGACATCATCGGCGCCCGGGGAGCAGTTTTTGTGGGGGTTAACTACCTTAATTGACATCAGCCAGGGGTTAACTGCCTTGCTCTAGGGCGGAATGACAAATCTTTACCTTGTCATCTCGGGGATTCAATCAAGCAATCTTCCGGTTTCTCACGTGACAATATACTGTCAAGCATATAGTTCTGTATTATGCTTTTGTATGAATGTGGCCTACTTCATAAGATATAGTCCACTTATGTTAGTTAACACGATGGACTATTGTGCTAGAAAACATTTCATAGGCTACTGGAATGATATTGAATATTGTTTATTTATTCTATTAAATATCAATGCATTACAGTGGGAAAAAGTTATGTTTAGAAGTTATGTATTTTATAATTCATTAGGCCTATGACATTATCCATTGACATTTTGCTATGCTGAGCGCAATTGCAAATTCTTATCCTACTGTGTCATCATCTAATCCCGCATTTGTATATATTATTTATTTATAAGATATTTTTTGTATTTGTATTTATTATGGAGCCAAGGCAGCAGCTGCTCTTCCTGGGGTCCAGGAAAATTAAGGCAGTTCATACAATTTTAAAAACATTCACAGATTTCACAACTTACTGTGTGCCCTCAGGCCCCTATTCCACCACTTCCACATATCTACAGTACAAAATCCACGCGTACGTGTGTGAATAGTGCGTATGTTATCGTGTGTGTATGCATGTGTCTGTGCCTATGTTTGTGTTACTTCACAGTCCCCGCTGTTCCATAAGGTGTTTTTTTAATCTGTTTAAAAAAAAAATCTAATTGTATTACTTGCATCAGTTACTTGATGTGGAATATAGTTCCATGTAGTCATGGCTCTATTTAGTACTGTTAGCCTCCCTCAGTCTGTTCTGGACTTGGGGACTGTGAGGAGACCTCTTGTGGCATGTCTTGTGGGGTACGCTAGGGTGTCCGAGCTGTGCGCCAGTAGTTCAAACAGACAGCTCGGTGCATTCAACATGTCAATACCTCTCACAAATACAAGTAGTGATGAAGTCAATCTCTCCTACACTTTGAGCCAGGAGAGATTGACATGCATATTATTAATATTAGCTCTCTGTGTACATCCAAGTGCTAGCCGTGCTGCCCTGTTCTGAGCCAATTGCAATTTTCCTAAGTCTTCTTTTTTGGCACCTGACCACAAGTCCAGGTATGACAAAACTAGGGCATGTAGGACCTGCCTTGTTGATAGTGCTGTTAAGAAGGTAGAGCAGCGCTTAATTGTGGACATACTTCTCCCTATCTTAGCTACTGTTGTATCAATACGTTTTGACCATGACAGTTTACAATCCAGGGTTACTCCAAGCCGTTTAGTCACCTCAACTTGCTCAATTTTTACATTATTTATTACAATATTTAGTTGAGGTTTAGGGTTTAGTGAATTATTTGTCCCAAATACAATGCTTTTAGTTTTTGAAATATTTAGGACTAACATATTCCTTGCCAACCACTCTGAAACTAACTGCAACTCTTTGTTAAGTGTTGCAGTCATTTCAGTCGCTGTAGTAGCTGACATGCATAGTGTTGAGTCATCCGCATACATAGACACTCTGGCTTTACTCATAGCCAGTGGCATGTCATTAGTAAAGATTGAAAAAAGTAATGGACCTAGACAGCTGCCCTGGGGAATTCCTGATTCTACCTGGATTATGTTGGAGAGGCTTCCATTAAAGAACACCCTCTGTGTTCTGTAACTCTGTATCCACAATATAGCAGGTGGCGTAAAGCCATAACACATACGTTTTTCCAGCAGCAGACTATGATGTCAAAAGCCGCACTGAAGTCTAACAAAACAGCCCCCACAATATTTTTATCATCAATTTCTCTCAGCCAATCATCAGTCATTTGTGTAAGTGCTGTGCTTGTTGAATGTCCTTCTCTATAAGCATGCTGAAAGTTTGTTGTCAATTTGTTTTCTGTAAAATAGCATTGTATCTGGTCAAAACCAATTTCTTCCAATAGTTTACTAAGGGTTGGTCGGCTATTTGAGCCAGTAAAGGGGGATTTACTATTCTTAGGTAGCGGAATGACTTTTGCTTCCCTCCAAGCCTGAGGGCACACACATTCTAGTTGAAATATGGCAAATAGGAGTTGCAATATCACCTGCTATTATCCTCAGTAATTTTCCATTCAAGTTGTCAGACCCCAGTGGCTTGTCATTGTTGATAGACATCAATAATTGTTTCACTTTTTCCACACTCACTTTACGGAATTCAAAATTACAATGCTTGTCTTTCATAATTTGGACAGATATACTTGGATGTGTAGTGTCAACAATTGTTGCTGGCATGTCATGCCTAAGTTTGCTAATCTTGCCAATGAAAAAAAGTACTTTGGCAATATCAGTTAGTTTTGTGATGAATGAGCCATCTGATTCAATAAATGATGGAGCTGAGTTTGCCATTTTTCCCAAAATTTAATTTAAGGTGCTCCAAAACGTTTTACTATCATTCTTTATGTAATTTATCTTTGTTTCATAGTTTATCTTTGTTTTCATAGCGCATTCTCTCGGTCCTCGGCCCTAGACTCTGAGCATCTATTCCAGCCCTCTCTGCTGAACGTCACCCCTGTGTAGCTCAAGCCTGGCCCAGGGGAGCACCTTGCACCCAGGGGAGTCCTCGTCCTCCTTTTATCCATGGACCATGTTCTTTCCCTCGGCTAGTCTGATAATGAGCAACACATTGTATAAGTTGATTATCAATATGGAATGCAAGCTACTAATAGACTTATGGTTTTTAAATTTCATATGTAAATTGCAAGTAATAAAAAGTAATTACTGAAGTTATGAACAGGTACTGCTAATCCTGTAGTTTTATCAGTAGAATATTTGCATTAGCTACAAAGCTACTATGTGGAGTATTTTCCTTTCTATTTATTTTTCAAATAATCTAGAGCCTTATTATGATAAACTAGCTAGCTATGGCCAGAGAGCCATGTATTTCTAGATATGGCTCTATATATGGCAATATATATATATATATATATATATATATATATATATATATATATATATATATATATATGGCTATGGCTATATCTAACTGGTTAGCCTAGCTCGACTAACAAACAGTGATTTTATAAAATACATCAGTTCGTAAATCAGTGTTCATAAAAACACTATGCATACTGTAGCTTGAATACCTTCTTTGGCTGACATGTTGAAAAAAATGGCAAGGGGCTGGAACTCGAATCGCTAGGGGGCTGGCCGACGTGGGCCAAGCTTGCAGTACGTCACCAAAATGTGTGTAGATTCCCTGAATAGGGAAAATAGGCACAGTTTTCGAAAAACATTCGCTTTCAAACTAGGGATTTCATGGCTTATTAAGGTAAGACAGTAATTCTGCTCATATATTATACATGTATGAACTACACATTGACACATCCAGCCCAAAGCGGGATGTTTAAAAAATACTAACATAGTTTAGCCCAATTCGTCCCAGACCTTGTCTTTAAAGGACAGTGAACTAAATGAAAGACACTGACTGTCAGACTCCTGTCCTGTCCATTGTGTGCTCTGTTAGAACTCAATAAACTCACACACAAACACTGACTATAAGGTTTCCCTCTCTCTCTTTCTCTCTGACTGGAAGAAATGGTGTTAGGCTCTGAAAGAGTGAGATCCCTTTGTTCTTGAGGGGACAGAGGAAACAAGGCCAGCAGACAGGCAGACAGAGAATGAGCCAGGCAGACAGTGAATGAGCCAGCTAGCAAGCCAACGAGGCAGGCAGACAGACAGGCAGACAGACAGTCAGGTGGACGAATGGACAGACAGAGAGACAGACTCTCCCTCCTGACACAGAGAGGACTGTCTGTGTGTGTGTGTTCCTGTTTGGCCACAGAGAGAGAGGCTGCTGTAACCATGGAGAGATTTTCCAAGATACAGCAGCCATCCAAGCATGACTCCCCTCTCGTCCCGACACTCCGAGTCAGAGCCAGTCCCAGTTTGGGAATTGGGCTCATTAGGGTATTCCCAGAAAACCATCACAATATTCCCAGCTGGACCTTGTTCAACACTACTCTAGAGAAATTCTGTTTGTTCTGTTTTCATGGCAGTAGCGCTGTATAAGAAAATAAAGGGTTCTCCAGCTTGTCCATGTAGAATGACCCTTCCATGTAGAACCTTTTCACCTAACAAAGAACCCTTTTAGAACAATTTCTTTCATAGAGAAGGTTCCGAACCTTACTGGATGTGGAACTCTCATCCCTGTAGTGCAGAGGAAGAATCCTTATTTCTAATAGTGTATGGCTGGAGGTGAGCATGCTATCCAGAGGAACAACAGCTAAGTAAAACAACAACCAGCATTTTATAGGCTGTGTGTGAGGGGAGAGAGGGTGTTTGGATATGTCTCAAATGGCACCCTATCCCTTACGTATATAGGGAACAGGGTGCCATTTGGGACGTCACCTGTTGTGTAAGAAGGTATTACTTAAAATAGTCACCGGCCCTACTGGCCACCTGTTACCTAACAGCTTGCTTCCTGCACATGGAGGTTAGTGGGGTTAGGGCATCAGAGATGGATAGATGTAGCTGCTGATCCTTTCTCTGCACACATAAGAAGCGCCGTCTCTATCTTTATCAGTTTCTCTCTCCCTCGCTCTCTATCACCCTCTATGAGTCTCTTTCAGTCTCTCGCTCTTTCTCTATAAAGTGCATTCAAAAGTATTCAGAACCTTGACCTTTTCCACGTTTTGTTACATTACAGCCTTATTCTAAAATTGATTAAATCATTTTATCCCCTCATCAATCTACACACAATACCCCATAATGACAAAGCAAAAACAGGTTAAGACATTTCTGCAAATGTACAGTTGAAGTTGGAAGTTTACATACACCTTAAACTCAGTTTTTCACAATTCCTGACATTTAAAAATTCCCTTTCTTAGGTCAGTTAGGATCACCACTTTATTTTAAGAATGTGAAATGTCAGAATAATAGTAGAGACAATGATTTATTTCAGCTTTTATTTATTTAAATCACATTCCCAGTGGGTCAGAAGTTTACATACACTCAATTAGTATTAAGTAGCATTGCCTTTAAATTGTTTAACTTGGGTCAAACGTTTCGGGTAGCCTTACACAAGCTTCCCACAATAAGTTGGGTGAATTTTGGCCCATTCCTACGGACAGAGCTGGTATAACTGAATCAGGTTTGTAGGCCTCCTTGCTCGCACACGCTTTTTCTGTCCACAAATTTTCTACAGGATTGAGGTCAGGGCTTTGTGATGGCAACTCCAATACCTTGACTTTGTCGTCCTAAAAGGCCACAACTTTGGAAGCATGCTTGGGGTCATTGTCCATTCGGAAGACTCATTTGCGACCAAGCTTTAACTTCCTGACTGATGTCTTGAGATGTTCCTTCAATATATCCACATAATTTTCCTTCCTCATGATGCCATCTACTTTGTGAAGTGCACCAGTCTCTCCTGCAGAAAAGCACCTCCACAGCATGATGTTGCCACCCCCGTTCTTCACGGTTGGGATGGTGTTCTTCAGCTTGCAAGTCACACCCTTTTTTCTCCAAACATAACAATGTTCATTATGGCCAAGCAGTTCTATTTTTGTTTCATCAGACCAGAGGACATTTCTCCGAAAAGTCAGATCTTTGTCCCCATGTGCAGTTGCAAACGTAGTCTGGATTTTTTATGGCGGTTTTGGGGCAGTGGCTTCTTCCTTTTTGAGTGGCCTTTCAGGTTATGTCGATATAGGACTAGTTTTACCGTGGATATAGATACTTTTGTACCTGTTTACTCCAGCATCTTCACAAGGTCCTTTGCTGTTGTTCTGGGATTGATTTGCACTTTTCGCACCAAAGTACGTTCATCTCTATGAGACAGAATCTCCATCCTGAGCGGTATGACAGCTGCGTGGTCCCATGGTGTTTATACTTGCGTACTATTGTTTGTACAGATGAACATGGTACCTTCAGGCGTTTGGAAATTGCTCCGAAGGATGAACCAGACTTGTGGAGGTCTACAATATTTTTTCGGAGGTCTTGGCTGATTTATTTTGATTTTCACATGATGTCAAGCAAAGAGGCACTGAGTTTGAAGGTAGGCCTTGAAATACATCCACAGGTACACCTCCAATTGACTCAAATGATGTCAATTAGCCTTTCTGAAGCTTCTAAAGACATGACATAATTTTCTGGAATTTTCCAAGCTGTTTAAAGGCACAGTCAACTTAGTGTATGTAAACTTCTGACCCACTGGAATTGTGATTCAGTGAATTATAAGTGAAATAATCTGTCTGTAAACAATTGTTGGAAAAATTACTTGTGTCATGCACAAGGTAGATGTCCTAACCGACTTGCCAAAACAATAGTTTGTTAACAAGAAATTTGTGGAGTGGTTCAAAAACGAGTTTTAATGACTCCACCCTAAGTGTATGTAAACTTCCGACTTCTACTACCCCCCGGAAATATCACATTTACATAAGTATTCAGACCCTTTACTCAGTACTTTGTTGAAGCACCTTTGGCAGCGATTATAGCCTTGAGTCTTCTTGGGTATGACGCTACAAGCTTGGCACACTTGTATTTGGGGAGTTTCTCCCATTCTTCTCTGCAAATCCTCTGAAGCTCTGTCAGGTTGGATGGGGATCTTCACTGCACAGCTATTTTCAGGTCTCTCCAGAGATGTTCGATCGGTTTCAAGTTCAGGCTCTGGCTGGGCCACTCAAGGACATTCAGAGACTTGTCCCGAAGCCACTCCTGCGTTGTCTTGGCTGTGTGCTTAGGGTGGTTGTTCTGTTGTAAGGTGAACCTTCGTCCCAGTCTGAGGTCCTGAGAGCTCTGGAGCAGGTTTTCATCAAGGATCTCTCGGTACTTTGCTCCGTTCATCTTTCCCTCGATCCTGACAAGTCTCCCAGTCCTTGCAGCTGAAAGACATCCCCACAGCATGATGTTGCCACCACCATGCTTCACTGTAGGGATAGTGCCAGGTTTCCTCCAGACGTGACGCTTGGCATTCAGGCCAAAGAGTTCAATCTTTGTTCCATCAGACCAGAGAATCTTGATTCTCATGGTCTGAGAGTCCTTTAGAGGCCTTTTGGCAAACTCCAAGCGGGCTGTCATGTGTCTTTTACTGAGGAGTGGCTTCCGTCTGGCCACTCTACCATAAAGGCCTGATTGGTAGAGTGCTACAGAGATCGTTGTCCTTCTGGAAGGTTCTCCCATCTCCACAGAGGAAATCTGGAGCTCTGCCAGAGTGACCATCGGGTTCTTGGTCACCTCCCTGACAAGGCCCTTCTCCCTCGATTGGTCAGTTTGGCCGGGCGGCCAGGTCTAGGAAGAGTCTTGGTGGTTCCAAACTACTTCCATTTAAGAATGATGGAGGCCACTGTGTTCTTGGGGACCTTCAATGCTGCAGAAATGTTTTGGTACCCTTCCCCAGATCTGTGCCTCGACACAATCCTGTCTCGGGGCTCTACGGACAATTCCTTCAACCTCAAAGCTTGGTTTTTGCTCTGACATGCACTGTCAACTGTGGGACCTTATATAGACAGGTGTGTGCCTTTCCAAATCATCTCCAATCAATTGAATTTACCACAGGTGGACTCCAATCAAGTTGTAGAAACATCTCAAGGATGATCAATGGAAACAGGATGCACATATATGCACCTGAGCTAAATTTCGAGTCTCATAGCAAAGGGTCTGAATACTTATGTAAAAAAGGTATTTCTTTTTAATTTTTATAAATTTGCTAAAATGTATAAAAACCTGTTCACTTTGTCATTATGGGGTATTGTGTGTAGATTGACGAGGAAAAACATTAATTTAATCAATTTTAGAATAAGGCTTTAACGTTACAAAATGTGGAATGGCTCATAATAATGGCCAGAATGGAGCAAATGGAATGGCATCAAACACCTGGAAACCATTTGATACCATTCCACTGATTCTGCTCCAGTCATTATCACGAGCCCATTCTCCCCAATTAAGGTGCCACCAACCTCCTATGTTCCAAATGCACTCTGTATCAGTCTCTTTCTCTCGCTCTTTATCAGTACGCCAATCTCCCTCTCCCCCTCTTTTATTTGAGTCTTTGAAAGAGTGAAACAGAATTAAAAGATGTTGGAGGATCAATCAACTATCTTAATATGTGTAGGCCACTTAACTAGGCCTAAAAACGGTGTTATCCCCCCTCCTTTGACAAACAAGATGTCATTAGGTAAGCGAGACAAGTTACATGTTAAAACATCACTCCCCCCTGTCTCCGATGGTTAGAAGGAAAGCCTTCTATTTGGTTAGTAGCATCATAAGGGGTTTAGCCTAGTCAGTGGGGTGCAAGGTTTAGAACATAGATATAGCCTACATGGAATGTATAGAAATTGAATGCAGAAAACACAATTCTTCTTTACTGTTCTGTAATGCAGATAGATATACAGATAACTGCCAAAATAAAGGAAACACCAACATAAAAAGTGTCTTTAATAGGGCTTTGGGCCACCACAAGCCAGAATAGCTGCATTTGCACCTTGGCATATATTCTAAATGTGTCTGGAACTCCATTGGAGGGATGAGACACCATTCTTCCACTAGAAATTCCATCATTTGGTGTTTTGTTGATGGTGATGGATAACACTATCTCAGGCGCCGCTCCAGAATCTCTCATAAGTGTTCAATTGGGTTGTGATCTGGTGACTGAGATGGCCATGTCATACGTTTCACATCATTTTCATGCTCATCACATCATTCAGTGACCACTCATGACCTTTGGATGGAGGCATTTGTATTTGCATTTATTAGGGATCCCCATTAGCTGCTGCCAAGGCAGGAGCTACACTTGCTGGGGTCAAAACATATTAAAGCACTTTACATTACATATAAAACAAAATATAAAACAGTACATCATATGACATTATTACACCACTACCTATCTACAATACAAAATGTTTAATACCACCATACAACAATATCACAATGTGTGTGTATTCATGTGTCTATACCCTTGTGTGTGTCTCTTCACAGTCCCCGTTCCATAAGGTGTCTTTTTACCTGTTTTTGTAGTCATGGCTCTATATAGTACTGTGCGCCTCCCACAGTCTGTTCTGGACTTGGGGACTGTGAAGAGACCTCTGGAGTTATGTCTTGTGGGGTATGCATGGATTTTCCGATAGTAGTTTAAACAGTCAGCTCGGTACATTCAGCTTGTCAACACCTATTACAAAAACAAGCAGTGATGAAGTCAATCTCTCTTCCACTCTAAGCCAGGAGAGACTGACATGCATGTCATTAATGTTAGATCTCCGTGTACTTTTAAGGGCCAGCCATGCTGCCCTGTTCTGAGCCAACTGCAATTTTCCCAAGACCCTCTTTGTGGCACCTGACCACACTACTGAACAGTAGTCTAGGTGCAACAAAACTAGGGCCTGTAGGACCTGCCTTGTTGATAGTGTTGTTAAGAAGGCAGAGCAGCGTATAATTATGGACATACTTCTCCACATCTTAGCTACTGTTGTATCAATATGCTTTGACCATGACAGTCTACAATCCAGGGTTACTCCAAGCAGTTTAGTCTCCTCAACTTGCTCAATACCCACATTATTCATTACGAGATGTACAGTTGAAGTCGGAAGTTTACATACACCTTAGCCAAATACATTTAAACTCAGTTTTTCACAGTCCTGACATTTAATCCTAGTAAAAATTCCCTGTCTTAGGTCAGTTAGGAATACCACTTTATTTTAGAGAGAATGATTTATTTCAGCTTTAATTTATTTAATAATGTTCCCAGTGGGTCAGAAGTGTACATACACTAAATTAGTATTTGGTAGCATTGCCTTTAAATTGTTTAACTTGGGTCAAACGTTTCGGTTAGCCTTCCACAAGTTTCCCACAATAGGTTGGGTGAATTTTGGCCCATTCCTCCTGACAGAGCTGGTTTAACTGAGTCAGGTTTAGGGTTTAGTGAATGATTTTACCCAAATACAATGCTTTTAGTTTTGGAAATATTCAGGACTAACTTATTCCTTGCCACCCATTCAGAAACTAACTGCAACTCTTTGTTAAGTGTTGCAGTTATATTAGTTGCTGTAGTAGCTGACGTGTAAAGTGTTGAGTCATCCGCATACATACATTGGGGAGAACAAGTATTTGATACACTGCCGATTTTGCAGGTTTTCCTACTTACAAAGCATGTAGAGGTCTGTAATTTTTATCATAGGTACACTTCAACTGTGAGAGACGGAATCTATAACAAAAATCCTGAAAATCACATTGTATGATTTTTAAGTAATTCATTTGCATTTTAAGTAATTCATGACAAAAGTATTTGATCATCTACCAACCAGTAAGAATTCCGGCTCTCACAGACCTGTTAGTTTTTCTTTAAGAAGCCCTCCTGTTCTCCACTCATTACCTGTATTAACTGCACCTGTTTGAACTCATTACCTGTATAAAGGACACCTGTCCACACACTCAATCAAACAGACTCCAACCTCTCCACAATGGCCAAGACCAGAGAGCTGTGTAAGGACATCAGGGATAAAATTGTAGACCTGCACAAGGCTGGGATGGGCTACAGGACAATAGGCAAGCAGCTTGGTGAGAAGGCAACAACTGTTGCCGCAATTATTAGAAAATGGAAGTAGTTCAAGATGACGGTCAATCACCCTCGGTCTGGGGCTCCATGCAAGATCTCACCTCGTGGGGCATCAATGATCATGAGGAAGGTGAGGGATCAGCCCAGAACTACACGGCAGGACCTGGTCAATGACCTGAAGAGAGCTGGGACCACAGTCTCAAAGAAAACCATTAGTAACACACTACGCCGTCATGGATTAAAATCCTGCAGCGCACGCAAGGTCCCCCTGCTCAAGCCAGCGCATGTCCAGGCCCGTCTGAAGTTTGCCAATGACCATCTGGATGATCCAGAGGAGGACTGGGAGAAGGTCATGTGGTCTGATGAGACAAATATCGAGCTTTTTGGTCTAAACTCCACTCGCCGTGTTTGGAGGAAGAAGAAGGATGAGTACAACCCCAAGAACACCATCCCAACCGTGAAGCATGGAGGTGGAAACATCATTCTTTGGGGATGCTTTTCTGCAAACGGGACAGGACGACAGCACCGTATTGAGGGGAGGATGGATGGGGCCATGTATCGGGAGATCTTGGCCAAGAACCTCCTTCCCTCAGTAAGAGCATTGAAGATCGGTTGTGGCTGGGTCTTCCAGCATGACAATGACCCGAAACACACAGCCAGGGCAACTAAGGAGTGGCTCCGTAAGAAGCATCTCAAGGTCCTGGAGTGGCCTAGCCAGTCTCCAGACGTGAACCCAATAGAACATTTTTGGAGGGAGCTGAAAGTCAGTATTGCCCAGCGACAGCCCCGAAACCTGAAGGATCTGGAGAAGGTCTGTATGGAGGAGTGGGCCAAAATCCCTGCTGCAGTGTGTGCAAACCTGGTCAAGACCTACAGGAAACGTATGATCTCTGTATTTGCAAACAAAGGTTTCTGTACCAAATATTAAGTTCTGCTTTTCTGATGTCTCAAATACTTATGTCATGCAATAAAATGCTAATTAATTACTTAAAAATCATACAATGTTATTTTCTGGATTTTTGTTTTAGATTCCGTCTCTCACAGTTGAAGTGTACCTATGACAAAAATTACAGACCTCTACATGCTTTGTAAGTAGGAAAACCTGCAAAATCGGCAGTGTATCAAATACTTGTTCTCCCCACTGTAGACACACTGGATGAATTCAAAGCCAGTGGCATGTCGTTAGTAAAGATGGAAAAAAGCAATGGGCTTAGACTGCTGCCCTGAGGAATTCCTGATTCTACCTGGATTATGTTTGAGATGCTTCCATTAAAGAACACCCTCTAGGTTCTGTTAGACAAGAAACTCTTTATCCACATTATAGCAGGGGGTCTAAAGCCATAACACATACGTTTTTCCAGCAGCAGACTATGATCGATAATGTCAAAAGCCGCACTGAAGTCTAACAAAACAGACCCCACAATCTTTTTATCATCAATTTCTCTCAGCCAATCATCAGTCATTTGTGTAAGTGCTGTGCTTGTTGAATGTCCTTCTCTATAAGCATGCTGAAAGTTTGTTGTCAATTTGTTTACAGTAAAATAGCATTGTATCTGGTCAAACAAAATTTTTACCAATAGTTTACTAAGGGTTGGTAACAGGCTAATTGGTCGGCTATTTGAGCCAGTAAAGGGGGCTTTACAATTCTTAGGTAGCGGAATTACTTTTGCTTCACTCTAAGCCTGTGGGCACACACATTCTAGTAGGCTTATATTGAAAATATGGCAAAAAGGAGTAGCAATATCGTCCTTTATTATCCTCAGCAATTTTCCATTCAAGTTGTCAGACACCGGTGGCTTGTCATTGTTAATAGACAACAATTATTTTTTCACCTTTTCCACACTCACTTTACGGAATTCAAAATTACAATGCTTGTCTTTTATAATTTGGTCAGATATACTTGGATGTGTAGTGTCAGCAATTGTTGCTGGCATGTCATGCCTAAGTTTGCTTATCTTGCCAATGAAAAAATTATTAAAGTAGTTGGCAATATCAGTTGGTTTTGTGTTGAATGAGCCATCTGATTCAATGAATGATGGAGTGGAGTTTGCCTTTTTTCCCAAAATTTCATTTAAGGTGCCCCAAAGCTTTTTACTATCATTCTTTATGTCATCTATCCTAGTTTCATAGTGCTGTTTCTTCTTCTTTTTATTCAGTTTAGTCATATGATTTCTCAATTTGCAATATGTTTGCCAATCGGTTATGCAGGCAGACTTATTTGTCATTCCTTTTGCCTCATCCCTCTCAACCATACACTTTTTCAATTCTTCATCAATCCACTGGGATTTAACAGTTTTTAGAGTCATTTTCTTAATGGGTGCATGCTTATTAGTAACTGGAATAAGGAATTTCATAAATGTGTCAAGTGCAGTGTCTGTTTGCTCCTCATTACACACCACGGACCAACATATATTCTTTACATCAACAACATAGGAATCACTACAAAACATATTGTATGACCTCTTATACACAATATTAGGCCCAGCCTTTGGAACTTTGGTTTTCCTAGATATGGCTACTGTATTGTGATCACTACATCCAATGGATTTGGATACTGCTTTCAAACAAATCTTTGCAGCATTAGTAAAGATATGATCAATACATGTTGATGATTTAATTCCTGTACTGTTTGTAACCACCCTGGTAGGTTGACTGATAACCTGAACCAGGTTGCAGGCACTGGTTACAGTTCGAAGCTTTCTCTTGAGTGGGCAGCCTGATGAAACCCAGTCAATATTTAAATCACCCAGAAAGTACACTGTTAGCACTTGGTGGTTATAGTAGCTTCCCACCAGAATTGGCTTTAGGTGAGGCAGATGAACCTGTAGCCATATTACTTCAAGTATTTAACATTATATCCTCTCTAATCTTCACAGGAATGTCGTTCTGAATATAAACAGCAACACCTCCACCATTATAATTTTTATATTTTCTGTAAATGTTGTAACCTTGTATTGCTACCACTGTATCATCAAAGGTGTTATCTAACCTAGTTTCTTAAGCTACATATGTTATCGTGGGCTATTTTGAGCACTTTTCTTCTGGGATGCTTACTTGTTTTTATTGCTTTACTGGGAAGCTTACCAGCATTAGATGTGCTCATGTTCTTTATGTTAGTGCAGGGTGAGCTGCACACAGTGGACTACCACCTCGGGCACACCGGCTCAGTGCTAACAGTATAAATCTGGTTACTAGGCACATGATCACTGCAAACAACAGCTGCAGGATCAGCAGAGGCACCCAGGGCAGCTAAAGGGACACAAACCAGGTTACCCACATTGTGTCTACCGACGCCCCTGATGTAATGTACATTTGCTGAAGCATTTTGACAACTCTGCGTCACAATGGTAGGGATTATCTGAGCTGGGCTTGGGTCATTGCTAAGTCATTGTCTCAATGCAGCCTTATAATGCTGTGAAAGGATCCAGGAACCCAAATGATTTGGTTGGATCCCATCCTCCTTATAAACGTGTTTTGTTTCCAAAATGTATCAAAATTGTCAACAAAAATTACACCCCATTGAGCTGCAATAATCACATAGACAGTTGTGAAGAGCAAGAATCCTGCTAAAGCGTTCAATGCCACAATTCAGAGAGGGCACAGTGCCAGATATGATGGGTTTTTTGTTAGTGTCTTGCAGAGAGTCAATCAGCTCTTTAAAATCCAGTTTCAACTGTTCAGAGCTGCCCTTCATAATGTCATTAAAACCCACATGGACTACGATAGAATCGATTTCCATGTTCTGACATAGTACATTAGAGAACAGCTTAGTAATGTAATTTACTCGAGCTCCGGGATAGGACATTGTATTTGCACCAGGAACGGTCACATTTCTTACCATGGAGTTGCCCAAAATCAAGGCTGGCGAGAAGCACAAGGAAATCCACCCACTCCCACGCTTCACAGGATGCAGGCCTCCGACAGATGGAGAAGCCCTGCTCGATCCAGAGCAGGGACGGAAAGTTGTCGACGTCGACTTCGAAATCGTAGTAGTAGGCACTGCGGCCGCAGACACAGGCACCCACAGCGACAAAGGTGCGGGAAGATCAGGCTCCAGGACGGCGAAACTATTCGTTGTTTGTATCCGCTCCGGGCCTCTTGTTGGGAATGTAGAGTGCTTTGCGGGAGGTTGCTGTCTTCGGCTTCCACGGCTTGTGACATGCGACCATCGTTGATTGCCTTTCTCCTCATGCTGTGCTCCTTCGACGGCGCTATCAAATAAGGGAGCTCCGGGCAACACCGGCCAGTCGGATAACGACAAACGACAAGGCGGAGATGCATCCAACAAGCACGAACACCGTCCAGCCACTGGCGTAGAAAATGTAAACATTCCACTCTGCTTTTTCCCCAGTTTCTTACGTAGGCTGGCGACCTGCGTGATCAAGGAAGCCACCTCAAGCCTATAATCCTCGGCAAGTAAACAATTGCCGCATTGGAACTCCGAGTGATCCGGTTTGTCCCGAAACAAAGCGTAATAGATACAGCTCCTACAGCGCTGGAACCGTTCATCTAGTTCTCCAGACAAAGAGGGCTCCATTGCAAAACTCATCTGGTACCAACTTCGTTAGCTTGGTGGCTAGCAGCTTAGCGTCTCTGTCAAGCAGGCTACAACCTTTCTCTTAAGCGGGATTCCGGGACAAGAAATAGCGGTCCTAGCCGTTAAAAGCTAACCGGGTCGTGGAATCCACGCAAAAACAAGTTCTGTATTCATATTTATGAATAGCGTTTTTTTTGTTTTTTTTTATAACTAACCAAGTGTTTTTCCATTGCCATCCTATGGGGACATAGCCATGGTAGCCAAAATAATGGACAAAATAATGGCCTGCCCAGCATTTTTATATATGACCCTAAGCATGATGGGATGTTAATTGCTTAATAACTCAGGAAACACACCTTTGTATCTTTCATTTACTCAAGTGTTTCCATAATTCTGGCAGTTACCTGTATATTCATGTCTGTTGTAGACAATGCATCTTTATTGTTTTGTAACGTTATGCCTTTATGAACAAGCCCCAGCTAGATAGGTAGCCTAGTTGTATTCTCAAACACATAAGCTCCCACTGACAATGACACAAGCTGTAGCTTATGCCAGATCACTAACATGTAGCCTTACCTCGACACAGATCAGGACAGGAGGCTTTATGTTATGCACGATATGCAAACAAATATAGCGCCCAGTTTCCCGTAAACATCAGCTGTTGACAATGTATTGATTAACCAGAGAAGATGGAACGTGGTTACATTGTTGCAATGAATGCATGAACAGAATGGAAAGGAAGGAAGCTGTTGAATAAAAATAAACTCTCTGCAACACTTTGCTTTGGCCCCTTCACTCTTCATTCAATGAATGAGTGGGGTTTTATGCGTGTGTTTTAAGCATCATATTATTAGACTACCCAAAGCAGCCAGTCAATCGGTTAGCCTAGTGTGGTATGTGGACTATCAAACTTACTCTCGGTGATCTTCTGCAAGCCCAGTACGTCCTCAGGAGTGATCACTGTGTTCGCGAGAAGGTCCTCCTCCTTGGTCGCCGGGACCCCCACGTCCGTCGAGTTGCAGCCTTTCTTGACTTTCATCGCTGCCGTTGGGTTTGGGTTTGCGTTCGGGTTTGGGCTTGCGTTCGGGTTACTGCTGCTTCCTCCGCTATCTCTTCCGCCACCGCAACTGCCAGGATTATTACCGGTAGACTTCTTAGGGCTTGACGGGTCCTGGCTGTTGCGTCTGCTGGTGCAAGAATAGCTCATTCTCTGTCCCTCCTCCCCCTTCTCCTAGCCCGGGCCTGCAAGATACAAAACAGTCGTCCTCCCTCCCTCCCCTCTTCCTTCTCTCTCTCCCTCTGTGAAGGCTGCACAGCTGCTGTCTGTAGCTCCTTGGTGCTTAATTCAAATCCCTTCTTCTTTCCAAGCTGAGGTCTGCAGGAGATGATGCTGCTGTAGTGTTGCTCTCTCTCCTCCCTTCATCAAACAAATCCACCAACAACGCACTGTATCCTATGTCCAAAACAGTCTCTGGTGGTGTCGTCTGCTGGCTTGCAGCTGCCTCGTAAAGATTGCAAGGCAAAGTGAGATTTGTGCCTTTTGGTCAATAATTGGAAAAAGGGGTGTGGTGGGTTGATGGTTTTTTAAACCGTCTCTAGGAAGTGGCAGCGCATCATCTTCTTTTGTCGAGCCCTGGTTAAGATCCAAATGCCCAAACTGCAGCTTATCCACAAACTGCAGCTTAGACATCTGATATAATATCCTATTTGATCCCTATTGGGCGCTACCCCTCTCTCATAATTATGGTATGGTCCATTTGGATGTCACTCAAAAAATGTTTTGTTTTATCAGCTGAAATTATGCTGCCTGCTGATTCCATCAATTGAAGGCAAGTAGGCCTATTGGTTTGTCAGAGGACCAAACAGATATATTAATCATATGGGGTAGGCCTATAAACCTATATAGCCTATATTTCTCCAGATTATTTCATTATTTGCAGCACATGCATTAGGAAGTGCAGTTGAGTAATAGATCAGAACCACAACACTGAATGCCTTAGTAGTATTTAATTAGTCTCCGTAGAGATACGAGTTACCTCACACGATGTACCAATATTCCGGCTTGCCTAGGGTCTGAGTTAACCTAACGTAGAAGGCGTAGAAAGATGCCTGAGCCGAATCCCAACTTCCGTTTTTCAGGGGAAACGGAAGTTAGGTTGAAAATACTGTACCCTTGAAAACCAGAAACATCTGCTTTCTGCCGACTTCGCGGAGAGTGGGTCTGACTTTCCGAGACTAGTATTTCATTGGATAACATAGCCTATTAGTACCAAACCCCGTACTGATCAGACCGTGTAGTGTCACTGAACTAGACAGCAGTCTATACATCATTTAGGTTTATTTCCTATAGGGTCATAGGTTGCATATTAAAAAAGCGGCCTTCTCTCCTTGCCTCTGCAATACAGCAGATGCCAAGCTGAGGTTTGCATTCACCTGGCTGGCCTGTTCTTTCAGATCAGTGAGAAGGAAGGTGCATGTGGACAAGGCAACTTTAGGTTATTAAAATGTACCATATGGTAAAACAGACAGGCCTATGCCAGTATGGCCAATGACATACAGTCTAGTCCATGAGATTTCTAGTGAATATCCCAGACATTCTGGAATGTCAAACAGATTCTGGAATGTCACAGTTGTTCCAGAATGTCACAGCAGTTCTACAAGTTCTCACTCATCCATGAGGAAATGCTACATCCTAAAGGCCAGCTGCATCTACTGCAGAGCCAGTCACAGTGGACATTTCAGGATGGGTTGGTTGTCATGGTTTGGGTGTCATCAATGCTGAAAAGGGAGCATTTTCTAATTTGTCCTGAAAAGTCCATTTGGAAAAATTACATTGCTGAGTTTGTTTTCTATAGTACATTTCCATAAAAGGTGCAAGAACGGAAAGAGAACACTGCAAAAGAAAAGGGCGGACTCTATGATTGTGGAGAATGATTAGCAGTCTTTTCTTTGTAGATAATGTTTTTGCTTTTTCACCCCCACATTTTTTTGCAGCGAGAGAAGAATCTGTTACAAAACAGGATTCATTCATTCATCCTAAACAAACAGCAACCTGTGTACAATGAGGGAAAAAAGTATTTGATCCCCTGCTGATTTTGTACGTTTGCCCACTGACAAAGACATGATCAGTCTATAATTTTAATGGTAGTTTTATTTGAACAGTGTGAGACAGAACAACAACAAAAAAATCCAGAAAAACTAATGTCAAAAATGTTACGAATTGATTTGCATTTTAATGAGGGAAATAAATATTTGACCCCTCTGCAAAACATGACTTAGTACTTGGTGGCAAAACCCTTGTTGGCAATCACAGAGTTCAGACGTTTCTTGTAGTTGGCCACCAGGTTTGCACACATCTCAGGAGGGATTTTGTTCCACTCCTCTTTGCAGATCTTCTCCAAGTCCTTCTCCAGTGGTCCTCTGTAGCTCAGCTGGTAGAGCACGGCGCTTGTAACGCTAAGGTAGTGGGTTCGATCCCCGGGACCACCCATACACAAAAAAATAAAATAAATGTATGCACGCATGACTGTAAGTCGCTTTGGATAAAAGTGTCTGCTAAATGGCATTATATTATAAGTCATTAAGGTTTCGAGGCTGACGTTTGGCAACTCGAACCTTCAGCTCCCTCCACAGATTTTATATGGGACTAAGGTCTGGAGACTGGCTAGGCCGCTCCAGGACCTTAATGTGCTTCTTCTTGAGCCACTCCTTTGTTGCCTTGGCCGTGTGTTTTGGGTCATTGTCATGCTGGAATACCCATCCACGACCCATTTTCAATGCCCTGGCTGAGGGAAGGAGGTTCTCACCCAAGATTTGACGGTACATGGCCCCGTCCATCGTCCCTTTGATGCGGTGAAGTTGTCCTGTCCCCTTAGCAGAAGAACACCCCCAAAGCATAATGTTTCCACCTCCATGTTTGACGGTGGGGATGGTGTTCTTGGGGTCATAGGCAGCATTCCTCCTCCTCCAAACACGGTGAGTTGAGTTGATGCCAAAGAGCTCGATTTTGGTCTCATCTGACCACAACACTTTCACCTAGTTCTCCTCTGAATCATTCAGATGTTCATTGTAAACTTCAGACGGCCCTGTATATGTGTTTTCTTGAGCAGGGGACCTTGCGGGCGCTGCAGGATTTCAGTCCTTCACGGCGTAGTGTGTTACCAATTGTTTTCTTGGTGATTATGGTCCCAGCTGCCTTGAGATCAATTAACAAGATCCTCCCGTGTAGTTCTTGGCTGATTCCTCACCGTTCTCATGATCATTGCAACTCCACGAGGTAAGATCTTGCATGGAGCCCCAGGCCGAGGGAGATTGACAGTTATTTTGTGTTTCTTCCATTTGCGAATAATCGCACCAACTGTTGTCACCTTCTCACCAAGCTGCTTGGCGATGGTCTTGTAGCCCATTCCAGCCTTGTGTAGGTCTACAATCTTGTCCCTGACATCCTTGGAGTGCTCTTTGGTCTTGGCCATGGTGGAGAGTTTGGAATCTGATTGATTTATTGCTTCTGTGTACAGGTGTCTTTTATACAGGCACTCCCTTTAAGAGTGTGCTCCTAATCTCAGCTCGTTACCTGTATAAAAGACACCTGGGAGCCAGAAATCTTTCTGATTGAGAGGGGGTCAAATACTTATTTCCCTCATTAAAATGCAAATCAATTTATAACATTTTTGACATGCGTTTTTCTGGATTTCTTTGTTGTTACTCTGTCTCTCACTGTTCAAATAAACCTACCATTAAAATTATAGACTGATCATTTCTTTGTCAATGGGCAAACGTACAAAATCAGCAGGGGATCAAATACTTTTTTCCCTTACTTTAAATGTTCATCTGATACAGTGATTATGTTCCTTAGCATAGATCTAAGGCGTGTATGTGTGTGTATGTGTGTGTGTGTGCGCGTGCGTGTGTGTTGAATGGCTGATGTCTGTATACGGTAGAGTATATATGGTCACAGAGAGCTCCTCCCATAGGCTTGCTGACAGTGCTTGACTCTTTGTCACGTCTGGGCTGCTGCAAACATCAGCAGAAACACACACAGACACACACACACACAGAGGAATAAATGCTAAGGGTGTCACACGGACGCACAAACACACACACACATTGATATGCTTTATACACATTCTAGCAGCAAAGCCGCAGCACACCAACACATCCAAAACATATGCATAGACCCACATTCACTGAGAAACACACACACACACACACACACACACACACATACACACACAGAGAGAGAGAGAGGCCTGAGAAATGTGCTGACCTTAGTAAGCTGTTCCCAATAAGTTCATTGTTTGGTGAGAGGAGTGGAGTGGATGGATGCTGTAGCCTCTGTTAGATGTTAAGCATTGTACAGTCCCACCAGTCTCTCTCTATATTGTTTTGTCCCATCTCTGCTTGTTTGCTTTAGCAGCACAATGACATACATGGGAGAGAGGCATAGAGCCATAGAGATTTAGAAGAGTCTGTAGCGTTTTACTATATCCTCTGTCCTCTCTGCTCTCCCATTGTACCAGACAGAGCGAGCCCTGCCTTACGTATGGATAGGCAATAAACTGTACATGGAAATAATGGCAGCTCCACAATTCATGTTCATTTAGATTCATAAAAGAAAAGAAAAGGAAAGTTGCCTCCAGCATACAAGTGTACATACAGTGGGGGGAAAAAGTATTTAGTCAGCCACCAATTGTGCAAGTTCTCCCACTTAAAAATATGAGAGAGGCCTGTAATTTTCATCATAGGTACACGTCAACTATGACAGACAAAATGAGAAAAAAAATTCCAGAAAATCACATTGTAGGATTTTTAATGAATTTATTTGCAAATTATGGTGGAAAATAAGTATTTGGTCAATAACAAAAGTTTCTCAATACTTTGTTATATACCCTTTGTTGGCAATGACACAGGTCAAACGTTTTCTGTAAGTCTTCACAAGGTTTTCACACACTGTTGCTGGTGTTTTGGCCCATTCCTCCATGCAGATCTCCTCTAGAGCAGTGATGATTTGGGGCTTTCGCTGGGCAACATGGACTTTCAACTCCCTCCAAAGATTTTCTATGGGGTTGAGATCTGGAGACTGGCTAGGCCACTCCAGGACCTTGAAATGCTTCTTACGAAGCCACTCCTTCGTTGCCCGGGCGGTGTGTTTGGGATCATTGTCATGCTGAAAGACCCAGCCACGTTTCATCTTCAATGCCCTTGCTGATGGAAGGAGGTTTTCACTCAAAATCTCATGATACATGGCCCCATTCATTCTTTCCTTTACACGGATCAGTCGTCCTGATCCCTTTGCAGAAAAACAGCCCCAAAGCATGATGTTTTCTCCCCCATGCTTCACAGTAGGTATGGTGTTCTTTGGATGCAACTCAGCATTCTTTGTCCTCCAAACACGACGAGTTGAGTTTTTACCAAAAAGTTCTATTTTGGTTTCATCTGACCATATGACATTCTCCCAATCATCTTCTGGATCATCCAAATGCACTCTAGCAAACTTCAGACGGGCCTGGACATGTACTGGCTTAAGCAGGGGGACACGTCTTGCACTGCAGGATTTGAGTCCCTGGCGGCGTAGTGTGTTACTGATGGTAGGCTTTGTTACTTTGGTCCCAGCTCTTTGCAGGTCATTCACTAGGTCCCCCCGTGTGGTTCTGGGGTTTTTGCTCACCGTTCTTGTGATCATTTTGACCCCACGGGGTGAGATCTTGCATGTGGTCTTGTATGTCTTCCATTTCCTAATAATTGCTCCCACAGTTGATTTCTTCAAACCAAGCTGCTTACCTATTGCAGATTCAGTCTTCCCAGCCTGGTGCAGGTCTACAATTTTGTTTCTGGTGTCCTTTGACAGCTCTTTGGTCTTGGCCATAGTGGAGTTTGGAGTGTGACTGTTTGAGGTTGTGGACAGGTGTCTTTTATACTGATAACAAGTTCAAACAGGTGCCATTAATACAGGTAACGAGTGGAGGACAGAGGAGCCTCTTAAAGAAGAAGTTACAGGTCTGTGAGAGCCAGAAATCTTGCTTGTTTGTAGGTGACCAAATACTTATTTTCCACCATAATTTGCAAATAAATTCATTAAAAATCCTACAATGTGATTTTCTGGATTTTTTTCTCAATTTGTCTGTCATAGTTGACGTGTACCTATGATGAAAATTACAGGCCTTTCTCATCTTTTTAAGTGGGAGAACTTGCACAATTGGTGGCTGACTAAATACTTTTTTTCCCCACTGCACACAAGCATATACAGTACCGGTCAAAAGTTTGGACACACCTACTCATTCAAGGGTTTTTCTGTATTTTTACTTTTTCTACATTGTAGAATAATAGTGAAGACATCAAAACTATGAAATAACACATATGGAATCATGTAGTAACCAAAAAAGTGTTAAACAAATCAGAATATATGTTATAATTGAGATTTTTCAAAGTAGCCACCCTTTGCCTTGATGACAGCTTTGCACACTCTTGGCATTCTCTCTACCAGTTTCATGAGGTAGTCACCTGGAATGCATTTCAATTAACAGGTTTGCCTTCTTAAAAGTTAATTTGTGGAATTACTTTCCTTCTTAATGCGTTTGAGCCAATCGGTTGTGTTGTGACAAGGTAGGGGTGTTATACAGAAGATAGCCCTATTTGGTAAAATACCAAGTCCATATTATGGCAAGAACAGCTCAAAAAAGCAAAGAGTAACCAAAGTCCATCATTACTTTAAGACACTAAGTCAGTCAATCTGGAAAATGTCAAGAACTTTGAAAGTTTCTTCAAGTGCAGTCGCAAAAACCATCAAGCACTATGATAAAACTGGCTCTCATGAGGACCACCTCAGGAAAGGAAGACCCAGAGTTACCTCTGCTGCAGAGGATAAGTTCATTAGAGTTAACTGCACCTCAGATTGCAGCCCTAATAAATGCTTCACAGAGTTCAAGTAACAGACACATCTCAACATGAACTGTTCAGAAGAGACTGCGTGAATCAGGCCTTCATGGTCGAATTGCTGCAAAGAAACCACTAATAAAGGACACCAATAATAAGAAGAGACTTGCTTGGGCCAAGAAACACGAGCAATGGACATTAGACTGGTGGAAATTTGTCCTTTGATCTGGAGTCCAAATTGGAGATTTTTGGTTCCAACCGCCTTGTCTTTGTGAGATGCAGTGTGGGTGAACGGATGATCTACACATGTGTATTTCCCACGTAAAGCATGGAGGAGGAGGTGTTATGGTTTGGGGGTGCTTTGCTGGTGACACTGTCTGTGATTTATTTAGAATTCAAGGCACACTTAACCAGCATGGCTACCACAGCATTCTGCAGCGATACGCCATCCCATCTGGTTTGGGCTTAGTGAGATTATCATTTGTTTTTCAGGACAATGACCCAACACACCTCCAGGCTGTGTAAGGGCTATTTTACCAAGAAGGTGAGTGTTGGAGTGCCGCATCAGATGACCTGGCCTCCACAATCCCCCGACCTCAACCAAATTGAGATGGTTTGGGATGAGTCTGACCGCAGAGTGAAGGAACTCCTTCAAGACTGTTGGAAAAGCATTCCAGGTGAAGCTGGTTGAGAGAATGCCAAGAGTGTGCAAAGCTGTCATCAAGGCAAAGGGTGGATATTTGAAGAATCTCAAATATAACACCAATTTTGATTTGTTTAACACTTTTTTGGTGACTACATTATTCCATATTTGTTATTTCATAGTTTTGATGTCTTCACTATTATTCTACAATGTAGAAAATATCACAAATAAAGAAAAACCCTTGAATGAGTAGGTGTGTCCAAACTTTTGACTGGAACTGTAGACAAAAACCAAAGATATCTTGGAAGAATCTTGAATATGACTGAAATGTTGATGTTGATAGCTTGTGTAAATAATTAGGTACATACTTAACTATACACTACTTTAGAACACAAACTAATGAACATTGCCTATGTGAACAGTGAGTAACATTGACAAACAACTCTTCTGAATCTCATCCATATATTGCAACATCACTTCAGAGGAGAACAGATCTATTTGCTCTCTGTATCCATGGCAAGAAGAGCTCTTCTTTTTCATCAATGAACTTCTCCATCTATTTCTCTCTTTCTCTCACTTTTACACCACCCCCACATCTGATATTTTATTTAATCATGGTCCATTCACATGGTCCATTCACGCTGGCAATCAGAAATAACTAGCCAATACCAAAAAAACAGCACCAGTCTTTGCCAATGTATAGATCTACCCAACCACCACCCCCTCCCCCATGGCAGAGGCCAGGTTTCTATTTCCCCCTCATTGCCCCCCTGGCATTGTACCACTGCCCCCTCACCCTAACAAATGTCCTACTACTATTTCCAAAACGCTGATCAGTTATGTAATTCCCAAATGACCCGTAAAGTGTATTTTTGACCAACACTGTTACACTGAGCTAAAAATGCCTAGTAAGTAAAGTTATATTATATTGTTGTCATAATAAAGAGTTAGTGGTATACTTAAGCAATAAGGCCCGAGGGGGTGTGGTATATGTCCAATATGCTATGGCTAATGGCTGTTCTTTCCACGACGCAACGCGGAGTGCCTGGATACAGCCCTTAGCTGTTGTATATTGGCCACATACTACAAACCCCCAAGGTGCCTTATTGCTATTATAAACTGGTTACCAACACAATTAGCACAGTAAACAAGTAATTTCTTGTCACACCCGTGGTATATTGCCTGAAATACCATGGCTTTCAGCCAATCAGCATCCAGGAGCCAAACTACCCGGTTTATAATGGCCAATATACCAAGGCTAAGGGCTGTTCTTATGCACGACGCTAAGCCTATTGTTATTATAAATTGGTTGCCAACATCAATAGAACGGTAAACAAGTATTTTTTGTGTCATACCCTTGGTCTATTGCATTGCGTGTAGCTCAGTTGGTAGAGCATGGCGTTTGCAATGCCAGGGTTGTGGGTTCGATTCCCACGGGGGGGCAGTATGAAAATGTATGCACTCACTAACTGTAAGTCGCTCTGGATAAGAGCGTCTGTTAAACGACTAAAATGTAAAATGTAAATGATATACACACGGCTGAAATGCTGTTTCAATCAATCAGCATCCAGGACCCAAACTACCCGGTTTATAATAGTTTTTACACACTGAGTATACCAAACAATAGGAACACCAAACACTTTTTGTCTTGCCCATTCATCCTCTAAATGGCACACATACACAATCCATGTCTCAATTGTCTCAAGGCTTAGAAATCCATCTTTAACCTGTCTCCTCCCCTTCATCTACACTGATTGAAGTGGATTTAACAAGTGACATCAATAAGGGATCATAGCTTTCACTTGGATTCACCTGGTCAGTCTATGTCATGGAAAGAGCAGGTGTTCTTAATGTTTTGTATACTCAGTGGATATCGTATACTCTAGGTGTGTTTGTTTTAACGTGTGTACAGTGTGTGAATTCTGTTTGTGTTTTTCTATGTTGGTCTGTCTGTGTCTACATTGGTGTGACAGTATGTGTCTGTAGGTCTGTGTTCCTACGTTATTTGTGCGTGTGCGTGCGTGTGTGTATATGTATGTGTGTTAACCCCATCTCAGGCAGACTCAAGCTCAGTAACAATGGATCCCAAAACAAAGTGCTGACAGTGAAGTGGGTGTGGCCGACCCCCTAGCCCCAGGCCTCGGGGGTGTATATATACCCACACACACACCTCCCTGGCAGACCGCTCAGTGGAACCCTGTGACACACAGCTTACGTTTTAGGTAGGTCTGCTAGCACATAGCTTCATGTTTATCTAACAGACTTAATTTAGTCCTATCTGTTTGAATAGGTCTGATCTGATGGGCCTTGACACATAGCTTTATGTTTATCTAACTATAAAGCTAGATCATTGGAGATTCTCCATTGAGCATGTTTTTTTAAGTTCATGACGTTAGGCTTCAGGCTTGATCTGGGTCCCGGAATCCAGCCCATAGACTTCTATTTGTCTGTGTGATAGAGCTTAGCAGGGCTATTAGAGCAGGGGACAATAGGGTAGTGTTTCCTAAATGATGTATCTGGAACCAGTGGTGGGTGGTGCCTGGGAGTTGTCACTGAAGACTTGTTAGTATTAGGATACATTTTTGTTTTGTTTTATCTTCTTTGGAGGATTACAATACTATTATTTGAACGGCTTCAGTTTAGGTGGATCATGGTATAAAATAGTCTAAGAACCATTGAGGCTATGATGATAGGGAGCTTACATTTACATTGACATTTTAGTCATTTAGCAGACGCTCTTATCCAGAGCGACTTACAGTTAGTGAGTGCATACATTTTCATACTGGCCCCCCGTGGGAGAGGTATGAATGGCTGGTCATCATGCATAGATCACTCTATTTAAAAGAGCTTATTAGGGCTTTGGAAGAGCAGCAGAATAACAAGGTGGATAGAGCTGGTCAAGCATCTGTCTGAAGGCTTTACCTCATGAGTCAATGAACTGTGTTGTTCTGTAGCTACATGTCCGGGGACCAGAGGCTATGGGCCATTCACTGGGAGCGTCAAGACAATGTGGGATGTCTTAGTGAATTATTTATATGTATATACAGTGATGATTGTCTATATGCAGAGACATGCTTGGAGAAAAATGTCAGTATGGATGATTGCATGTTTATTTATTTGTTTTAACTCCCGTCCCTGTCTCTCTCCCTCCCTCCTCTCTGTCTCCAGGTCAGCACTGAGACAGAAGGACATAATGGCTCTGACCAACCCCATGAACCCCATGAACCCCATGCCCATGGGCCCATGGAAGATCACTGTGTACGACCAGGAGTACTTCCAGGGAAAACGTATGGAGTTCACCGCCTGCTGCCAGAACATCATGGAGTGTGGCATGGAGAACATCCGCTCCCTGAAGGTCGAGTGTGGAGTGTAAGTAGTCCCAAAACTTTTCCCAAAACATGAAAGAGGTTTTCCAGCAGGCTAGCATGAGCCAATGGCAGCCATTATTACATTGGGCACTGACTAATCTCTCTCTCTCCTTATTCATCTCTTCTTTCTGTTCTCTCTCCATCCATCACTGTCTCTCTTTCCTTGATTTCAATCAAAATATCTCCCTTTCTTTTCTCTCTTCCTTCCTCTCCCTACCTTCCTTTGTCTCCCTACATCGCCCTCTCTCTCATTCCATCTCCCTCCATCACTATCTCACTCTTTCCATCTCCCTTTCTCTCCCTCCCTCCCTCCATCCATCCCTCCCTCCATCCATCCATCCATCTTCCTCCCTCTAGCTGGGTGGGTTATGAGCACTCCAGTTTCAGTGGCCAGCAGTTTGTCTTGGAGAAGGGAGACTACCCCCGTTTCGAGGCCTACAGCGGCAGCAACTCCTACCGCATCGAGAGGATGATCTCCTTCAGACCCATCTGCTCCGCTGTGAGTCACTCCACATTATCACAGATCCTCACATTATCATAGCAACATTATCAACAGTATCTACAATACATCACATCAGACTGCATTACCTTTACTTTATTACATAATGAACATAACATCCGATCACATTACATTATCATGCCAATGTTACCAGATAATATTTACATTGCATAACATTGTATAACCTTATGATACATTTGATTAGCAATAACAATATATTAAATACTATAAGAATGTAAACTGTGTGTTACAATGTCTGTCTTTTCATCCCATCATGTCTCTCTCGCTCATCGCTCTCACCATCCCTCCTTTCTCTCTCTATCTCCCTCTCTCCATCTCTCTCAGAGCCACAAGGAGTCCCGTATGACCATCTATGAGAAGGAGAACATGATTGGTCGCCAGTTTGAGATGTGTGATGACTACCCCTCCCTGCAGGCCATGGGCTGGTTCAACAATGAGGTTGGATCCATGCACATCCAGAGTGGAGCGTAAGCATATTAATTCCATGACAGGGACACTGCCACTTCACACTAAATATACTACCACTGCTACTTCTGTACACTACTACTCTACTACACTTGTACTACCACTACTTGTACACTACCGTAACAGACCAATATCTACTGCTAATAATGACTGCTTCTACTACTAGTGCTACTACTACTGTACATTTCCGGCACAGACCAATCTCTACTATTAATAATAACTGCTACTTATACTTCTACTACTACTACAACAACACTACCGCCAAAGGCCAACCTCTACTCTATAATTGCATACCTGAAGCTGCTACTCCAATACCACACTACTGTAGTGATTTTTGCACTTATATTGCCTGCACTACTCTGTCCTATTGCCAAGTTGATCCTCACCCTCATTCCCATTGGCCCACTCTGACTCACCTCACAGTAACAATGTATCTGATTGGCCTGATCTCTTCTCTCCCTGTAGCTTCGTGTGCTACCAGTTCCCCGGCTACCGTGGCCACCAGTACATCATGGAGTGCGACTGCCATGGAGGAGAGTACAAGTGTTACCGTGAGTTTGGCTCCCACGCTCAGACCCCTCAGATCCAGTCCATCAGGAGGATTCAGCACTGAGCAGGAAACACCATCCCTCCTCTTCTACTCCTCCTTTCCTTCTTCTTCCTCTTGTTATACTTCCTACTCCTCTTCCCTCTCTTCTCTCCCTTCTCCTGCGCCTCCTCTCCCTCGCCGCTCCATGTTCCACTAATCAGGCTAGTCCAGGCAGGATTTCAGGCCGGGCCTCAGGTGCTTATTGGCACAAAAAGAAAGAACTACAAAAAAAGAAAGGCCAAATTGAAAGAAAGAAAGACAGATAGAGGGAATGACTGAGAGAAGCAGTAACATGAAAGAATACATCCACGACTCCTTCCAGAGGCTGGACGCAGAACAGCGAAAACACCTCAGAACTTTTTGCTCTTCATCCACATCATTATCAGCTTCTTCTTCATCACCATCATCATCACTATTGCCTGTCACTGTGATTGTCGTGGTAAATGTATGAGACTGATGAATAAAGAGATTGAGTAAAAGAAAGTGAGAGTTAAGACTATGACTGGCATGTAACTCACACTGTGTTCGTCCTGTCCTTCCCTCACACACACAAAAGATTAACAAACACACACAACTCACTTTCAGTTATTTGAAAAGGAAATAATCTCCCAAATATCACTATTTCTAAAACAAGCCATAGAAATTTGGTTGCAATTTCAATTTAATCCTCCAGAAACGACAGAACAAATAATGCAACAAATATTGTGGTTAAACTCAAAAATACTAATTGATAGAAAAATATTATATTTTGAAAAAAATATTCAAAAAGGTGTAATCTTCATAAATGATATCATAGTTAGGACTGGTGGAGTTATGTCGTACATGCAGCTAATAAAAACATATGGAAATGTCTGCTCTACCCAAAATTACAACCAAATACAGTGAGGGAAAAAAGTATTTGATCACCTGCTGATTTTGTACGTTTGCCCATTGACAAAGAAATGATCAGTCTATCATTTTAATGGTAGGTTTTCTTGAACAGTGAGAGACAGAATAACAACAAAGAAATCCAGAAAAACGCATGTCAAAAATGTTATAAATTGATTTGCAGGAGGGATTTTGTTCCACTCATCTTTGCAGATCTTCTCCAAGTCATTAAGGTTTCGAGGCTGACGTTTGGCAACTCGAACCTTTAGCTCCCTCCACAGATTTTCTATGGGATTATGGTCTTGAGACTGGCTAGGCCACTCCAGGACCTTAATGTGCTTCTTCTTGAGCCACTCCTTTGTTGCCTTGGCCGTGTGTTTTGGGTCATTGTCATGCTGGAATACCCATCCACGACCCATTTTCAATGCCCTGGCTGAGGGAAGGAGGTTCTCACCCAAGATTTGACGGTACATGGCCCCGTCCATCGTCCCTTTGATGCGGTGAAGTTGTCCTGTCCCCTTAGCAGAAAAACACCACCACAACACTTTCACCCAGTTCTCCTCTGAATCATTCAGATGTTCATTGGCAAACTTCAGACGGCCCTGTGTGTGTGCTTTCTTGAGCAGGGGGACCTTGCGGGCGCTGCAGGATTTCAGTCCTTCACGGTGTAGTGTGTTACCAATTGTTTTCTTGGTGACTATGGTCCCAGCTGCCTTGAGATCATTGACAAGATCCTCCCGTGTAGTTCTGGGCTGATTCCTCATCGTTCTCATGATCATTGCAACTCCACGAGGTGAAATCTTGCATGGAGCCCCAGGCCGAGGAAGATTGACAGTTCTTTTGTGTTTCTTCCATTTGCAAATAATCACACCAACTGTTGTCACCTTCTCACCAAGCTGCTTGGCGATGGTCTTGTAGCCCATTCCAGCCTTGTGTAGGTCTACAATCTTGTCCCTGACATCCTTGGAGAGCTCTTTGGTCTTGGCCATGGTGGAGAGTTTGGAATCTGATTGATTGATTGCTTGTGTGGACAGGTGTCTTTTATACAGGTAACAAACTGAGATTAGGAGCACTCCCTTTAAGAGTGTGCTCCTAACCTCAGCTTGTTACCTGTATAAAATACACCTTATTTCCCTCATTAAAATGCAAATCAATTTATAACATTTTTGACATGCGTTTTTCTGGATTTTGTTGTTGTTATTCTGTCTCTCACTGTTCAAATAAACCTACCATTAAAATTATAGACTGATCATTTCTTTGTCAGTGGGCAAATGTAAAAAATCAGCAGGGGATCACATACTTTTTTCCCTCACTGTAATTGCAGCATTACCGCAAAAATGGAAGAGGAAAGTGGAAGGGGGAAAAAGTAAGGAACTTGACTGTCGGCCCTGCATTAAAGAACATAATTGGTTAAAGAAAATTGTGATAGATAAAAAAGTATACCAGTTTCATTTCAGGCCCAAAGGATTGACAGCCGTCCCATATAGATTGCAAAATGGTTGGGAAGAGATTTTTGACGTACCGATTCCATGGCATAGTGTTTATGAAATGATATGCAAAACGATGCCGGATTCAAAACTTAGAATTGTTCAATTTAAATTATTATACAAAATTCTTGCTACCAATAGAATGTTATTTATATGTGGGATACAATCTTCCCAGCTCTGCAGATTTTGCTGCGAAAAGACAGAATCATTAGATCATTTGTTTTGGTACTGTCCATTTGTAGCTTGTTTTTGGTCACAGGTCCAGGAATGGCTGAAGGATTGCAATATTTACCTGGAGCTAACCCTGCAGATAGCACTGCTGGGTGATCTGAAAAGTCAGAGTCAAACGATCAATAATATAATAATACTTTTAGCAAAAATGTTTATTTTCAATTTACAATCTGTAGAAACAATGAGAATAGAAGTGTTCAGAACTTTTGTGAAACATAACAGTACAGTTGGAAAATATATGGCAAATAGAAATCCAATATGGAGGGTGTTAAGAGATAGATGGGAGGTGTTGAATGGAGTTGAAGGATGGGACTATTAACAACTAACAACAACTAATAACAAGATAACTAATGTAAAGCATACTGTGTCCATAATGAGCATATAGGTTATAGGTTGAGAGGTTTTGTGAAAGAGCACAGTTAGAAAGATATGGCATATAGAAGCAAACCGGATGGACATCATGAAAATGATCGGAGAGGTTGAGAGTAGAAGAAGTTCAGGAGAAAAAACAAACAAAATATAATTATTGTAAAATTGACTGTGTCCATCAAATGTATATACTATGTATAAGCTGGAGGTAGAGGCCTAAGCGTTGTTGTTCACTAGTTTAGTCCAAATAGGGAAGAGGTGGTGGGGTTGGAAAGTAATAAAGGGAAATATATATTTTTAAAGGATATGTACATATGTATATGTATATGTATTTATATGTATGTCTGTGTATATGTATGTGTATGTATGTATATTTATATGTAAAAAAAACATATGGGGGATTGGAAGTGATGCAGACAATTACATTGATGGAAGTTTGTCACGGATTCTGCCGAGGCTGCCCCTCCTCCTTGCTCGGGCAGGCTTCGGCGTTCGTCGTCACCGGAATACTAGCTGCTGCCAATCTATGTTCTATGTTTCTATGTTCTACCTGTTGTTGTCTGATTGTCTCACACCTGTTTCCCATCGTGTAATTACTCCTTCCCTATTTAACCCGGTGGCTCCCATTGTGTTTTGTGCATGTTTGTTATTTCGTTTCGTGTGTCGTTTGGTGAGCGGGTTTGCTCCTCCCTGTGTGGAGGTATTTTGTATTTGCTTCTTTACTTGTCACTAAAGTACGTTTTCATTGAGTTCGGTGTCCTGCGCCTGACTTCGACCCACCGCATTACACTGACACTCGTGACAAAGTTACAATTTATCTGCAATATTAAAGCTGATCTACCCCCCCCACTCCCCGCCCCAAAATACATTTAAATTAAAAGAACAAAGATTTTTTTGAAACACACACAACTCAAATATGGGGGAATATAGTACTGCATAGTATCTTGGTTGAAAGGGGTGGTAATTTGTTCAGACATACAGTGGGGAAAAAAAGTATTTAGTCAGCCACCAATTGTGCAAGTTCTCCCACTTAAAAAGATGAGAGAGGCCTGTAATTTTCATCATAGGTACACGTCAACTATGACAGACAAAATGAGAAAAACAATACAGAAAATCACATTGTAGGATTTTTTAATGAATTTATTTGCAAATTATGGTGGAAAATAAGTATTTGGTCAATAACAAAAGTTTCTCAATACTTTGTTATATACCCTTTGTTGGCAATGACACAGGTCAAATGTTTTCTGTAAGTCTTCACAAGGTTTTCACACACTGTTGCTGGTATTTTGGCCCATTCCTCCATGCAGATCTCCTCTAGAGCAGTGATGTTTTGGGGCTGTCGCTGGGCAACACGGACTTTCAACTCCCTCCAAAGATTTTCTATGGGGTAGAGATCTGGAGACTGGCTAGGCCACTCCAGGACCTTGAAATGCTTCTTACGAAGCCACTCCTTCGTTGCCCGGGCGGTGTGTTTGGGATCATTGTCATGCTGAAAGACCCAGCCACGTTTCATCTTCAATGACCTTGCTGATGGAAGGAGGTTTTCACTCAAAATCTCATGATACATGGCCCCATTCATTCTTTCCTTTACACGGATCAGTCGTCCTGGTCCCTTTGCAGAAAAACAGCCCCAAAGCATGATGTTTCCACCCCCATGCTTCACAGTAGGTATGGTGTTCTTTGGATGCAACTCAGCATTCTTTGTCCTCCAAACACGACGAGTTGAGTTTTTACCAAAAATATCTATTTTGGTTTCATCTGACCATATGACATTCTCCCAATCCTCTTCTGGATCATCCAAATGCATTTTAGCAAACTTCAGACGGGCCTGAACATGTACTGGCTTAAGCAGGGGGACACATCTGGCACTGAAGGATTTGAGTCCCTGGCGGCGTAGTGTGTTACTGATGGTAGGCTTTGTTACTTTGGTCCCAGCTCTCTGCAGGTCATTCACTAGGTCCCCCCGTGTGGTTCTGGGATTTTTGCTCACCGTTCTTGTGATCATTTTGACCCCACGGGGTGAGATCTTGCGTGGAGCCCCAGATCGAGGGAGATTATCAGTGGTCTTGTATGTCTTCCATTTCCTAATAATTGCTCCCACAGTTGATTTCTTCAAACCAAGCTGCTTACCTATTGCAGATTCAGTCTTCCCAGCCTGGTGCAGGTCTACAATTTTGTTTCTGCTGTCCTTTGACAGCTCTTTGGTCTTGGCCATAGTGGAGTTTGGAGTGTGACTGTTTGAGGTTGTGGACAGGTGTCTTTTATACTGATAACAAGTTCAAACAGGTGCCATTAATACAGGTAACGAGTGGAGGACAGAGGAGCCTCTTAAAGAAGAAGTTACAGGTCTGTGAGAGCCAGAAATCTTGCTTGTTTGTAGGTGACCAAATACTTACTTTCCACCATAATTTGCAAATAAATTCATAAAAAATCCTACAATGTGATTTTCTGGATTGTTTTTTCTCATTTTGTCTGTCATAGTTGACGTGTACCTATGATGAAAATGACAGGCCTCTCTCATCTTTTTAAGTGGGAGAACTTGCACAATTGGTGGCTGACTAAATACTTTTTTCCCCCACTGTATCTGAGTGAAACAAGATAAACCCAGTCAAACAGCAATGGAGCTTGGTACCCACCATGTACAGTAGAATAAAACACCTGAGAAATCAAGGGGTCTGGTCTACTAAGGTCCCCAAGACGGTCCATCCTGATAATGAAGACGCAATGATTGTGTCGGCGCCCAAGAAACCATTGACTAGTTTAACACAAATTCTTCAACTACATCCAGACATGTTGGGGCATGAGTGGACATTTTCAGATGGTCGTATTGGTGGTTATGTTTTCATGCCCTCACAACCTATGGTTGAAGGTGTCAGGGCGTGTGTAGGTGTAGTGTAGGAAATCAAATGCAGGACGCCGACTGTAGGTTCCAAAATGCTGTATTTCTGGCCCAACACAGGCAACAGGACAACTAAGCCCAACAGCTAAATTACGCACAAGGCGAAAAGGCAAATGCGCACAAACAGGTGCGACAAACGAAGTGGTGCACGAACAAGTGCAACTATGCTCCAGCGCAGTGGAGAACCTATGCTCAACCGAGCAAACACAACACTGACGAAAAACAATCATACACAACACATGACAAACACAACGAGAAACTTATAGGACACTAATTACGTAAAACAGAAACAGGTGTGACACAAACAGACAAAAGCAAACGAACATGAAACATCTATCGGTGGCAGCTAGAATTCCGGAGACGACGAGCGCCGAAGCCTGCCCGAACAAGGAGGAGAGGCAGCCTCGGCCGAAACCGTGACAGTACCCCCCTTGACGCGCGGCTCCAGACGCGCGCCGACTCCCGGCCTCGGGGACGGCCAGGGGGACGCGGCGCAGGGCGCGTCGGACGCCTCCGATGGAACTCCGTCAGGAGCGACGGGTCCAACACGTCTCTCCTCGGCACCCAGCACCGCTCCTCCGGACCGTACCCCTCCCACTCCACTAGATACTGGAGACCCCCATCCGACGTCTCGAATCCAAGATGGATCTCACGGAGTACGCCGGTGCCCCCTCGATGTCCAACGGGGGCGGAGGAGTCTCCAAGATCTCATCTTCTTGGAGTGGGCCCGCTACCACCGGCCTGAGAAGGGACACATGGAACGAGGGGTTAATACACTTATACTCCACAGGAAGCTGTAATCTATAACAAACCTCGTTCAACCTCCTCAGGACTTTAAATGGCCCTACAAACCGCCGACCCAGTTTCCGACAGGGCAGGCGGAGGGGCAGGTTTCTGGTAGAGAGCCAGACTCGATCACCAGGTGCGTACACCGGTGCCTCACTGCGGTGGAGATCAGCGCCGCCTTCTGACGTCGGAGGGCCCGCTGCAGGTGGACGTGTGCAGCGTTCCAAGTCTCCTCCGAGCGCCGCGCCCACTCATCCACCGCAGGAGCCTCGATCTGGCTCTGCTGCCAGGGTGCCAGAACCGGCTGGTAACCTAACACACATTGAAATGGGGTTAGGTTCGTGGAGGAATGGCGTAGGGAATTCTGGGCCATCTCGGCCCAGGGAACGTACCTTGACCACTCCTCCGGCCGGTCCTGGCAGTATGTTCTGAGAAACCTACCCACATCCTGGTTTACGCGTTCCACCTGCCCATTGCTCTCCGGGTGGTAGCCCGAGGTGAGGCTCACCGAGACCCCCAACCGCTCCATAAACGCTCTCCAGACCCTGGAGGTGAATTGGGGACCCCGATCAGCCACAATGTCCTCGGGCACCCCGTAGTGCCGGAACACATGGGTAAACAGTGCCTCGGCAGTTTGCAGGGCCGTAGGAAGACCCGGCATGGGGAGCAAACGACAGGCCTTAGAGAACCGGTCCACAACGACCAGGATGGTAGTATTCCCTTGGGAGAGAGGAAGGTCAGTTATAAAATCCACCGAGAGGTGGGACCATGGTCGTTGTGGAACGGGCAGGGGCAGTAACTTACCCCTAGGCAGATGTCTAGGCGCCTTACACTGGGCGCACACCGAGCAGGAGGAAACATAAACCCTCACATCCCTGGCCAACGTGGGCCACCAATATTTGGCACTAAGACAGTGCACTGTCCGGCCGATACCCGGGTGTCCAGAGGAGGGTGACGTGTGAGCCCAATAGATCAATCGATCCCGACACTCGAGCGGAACATACTTCCGACCCTCCGGGCATTGTGGTGGACTAGGGTCGGTGCGTAATGCCCGCTCGAGCTCAGAATCGAGCTCCCACACCACCGGTGCCACTAGACACGACTCCGGCAGTATGGGAGTGGGCTCCACGAACCTCTCCTCCCCGTCATACAGCCGAGACAGCGCATCTGCCTTCCCGTTTTGTGACCCAGGGATGTAGGTGATCTTAAAAGAGAAACGGGTCAAAAACATACTCCATCTAGCCTGCCGAGGGTTCAGCCTCCTCGCTGCCCGGATGTACTCCAGGTTACGGTGGTCCGTCAAAATGAGGAAAGGGTGTTGAGCCCCCTCAAGCCAGTGCCTCCACACCTTAAGGGCCTGTACCACAGCTAACAGCTCCCTGTCCCCTATGTCATAATTTCGCTCCGCCCGGGCTGAGCTTCTTGGAATAGAAGGCACAGGGGCGGAGTTTAGGTGGCGCGCCTGACCGTTGTGAAAGCACGGCGCCAATACCGGCCTCAGACGCGTCCACCTCTACCTGAAATGGTAAAGAGGGATCCGGATGCGCCAGCACCGGGGCCGAGGTAAACAGGTCCTTCAGCCTCCCAAACGCCCTGTCCGCCTCGACTGACCACTGCAGACGCACCGGACCCCCCTTCAAGAGAGACGTGATGGGAGCTGCCACTTGCCCAAAACCCCGGATAAACCTCCGGTAGTAATTCGCAAACCCCAAAAACTGCTGCACCTCTTTCACAGTGGTTGGTGTTTGCCAATTACGCACGGCCGACGCTCGGTCTACCTCCATCTTCACCCCTGACGCTGACAACTGATACCCCAAAAAAGGAGATCGACTCCTGGAAAAACAGACACTTCTCTGCCTTCACATACAGGTCGTGCTCCACCAGCCTCCGCAACACTCTGCGCACCAGGGCCACATGCTCGACACGGGTAGGTGAGTACACGAGAATGTCATCTATGTACACAACGACTCCCAGTCCCTGCATGTCCCTGAAGATCTCATCCACAAATGATTGGAAAACCGATGGAGCATTCATCAACCCGTATGGCATGACTAGATACTCGTAATGGCCCGAGGTGGTACTAAAGGCTGTTTTCCATTCATCATCCTTCTTGATGCGCACCAAGTTGTACGCGCTCCTGAGATCTAATTTCGTGAAGAAACGCGCCCCATGCAACGACTCAGTCATGGTCGCAATCAGCGGGAGTGGATAACTATACTTCACCGTAATCTGATTGAGACCACGGTAATCGATGCACGGACGCAAACCACCATCCTTCTTCTTCACGAAAAAGAAACTCGAGGACGCGGGGGAAGTGGACGGCCGTATGTATCCTTTGTCTCAGCGATTCGTCTATGTAAATCTCCATAGCTTTCTTCTCCTCCTGAGACAGAGGATACACATGACTCCGTGGGAGCGCAGCTCCTGCCTGAAGGTTTATCGCACAATCCCCCCTGCCTATGGGGTGGCAACCGCGTCGCCCTCGCCTTACTAAACGCGATAGCCAAATCCCCATACTCAGGTGGAATGTGCAATGCGGGCACCTGGTTTGGACTCTCCACCGAGGTAGCCCCCTACGGAAACACCCAAACATCTACCCACACACTGAGCAGACCACTCCATCAGAGCCCTCTCCTGCCACGAAATCACTGGGTTATGGGTACTCAACCAGGGCATGCCCAGCACCACCGGATACGCAGGAGAGTCAATCAGGAACAGCTGAATCATCTCCTGATGATCCCCCTGCGCACACATCCTAAGTGGCGCCGTGACCTCCCTGATCAAGCCCGTACCCAACGGACGACTATCTAGGGCGTGAACGGGAAAAGGAACATCAACAGGAATGAGGGGAATCCCTAACGCTAAACAAAACTTTTTATCAATAAAATTCCCAGCTGCGCCTGAATCTACCAGCGCCTTATGCTGGGCATGAGGTGCTACCTGTGGAAAACATACAGGCATACAGAAATGGGCAACAGAGAGCTCTGGGTGAGTGGGGCGCCTACTCACCTGGAAGGAATCCCCAGTGCGGGGCCTGTCGTCATCTCCCCTAGGAGGCCATCCCCAGCACCTAGCCGCGGTGTGTCCTCCCCGACCACAGTTGGTGCAGTGGATGGACCCCCTAGCCTGCCGACCCCTCCTCTCTCTAGCGCCAGCGCCCCCGAGCTCCATGGGACAAGGCTCGGAGGCGCTGGAGGGTGGAATGGACGGACCCTCCGCAAGACGTCCGCGGGTAGCCAGCAGGTTATCCAGCCTGATGGACATATCCACCAGCTGGTCGAAAGTGAGACTGGTGTCCCTGCACGCCAGCTCCCGACGGACGTCCTCACGTAGGCTGCATCGGTATAGATCGATGAGGGCCCGATCATTCCACCCTGCATCTGCCGCCAGAGTACGGAATTCGAGCGCGAATTCCTGGGCACTTCTCTTCCCCTGTCGGAGGAAGACCAGACGCTCCCCCGCCGCTTTCCCCTCCGGGGGATGGTCAAACACCGCCCTAAAGCGGCGGGAGAACTCGGTGTACGTGATGGTCGTGGCGTCGATCTTCCTCCACTCCGCGTTGGCCCACTCCAACGCTTTTCCGGCCAGGCAGGAGATCAGGGCGGACACGCTCTCATGCCCTGAAGGTGCCGGGTGCACGGTGGCCAGGTATAGCTCTACCTGGAGCAGGAATCCTTGACACCCAGCCGCTGTCCCGTCGTAAGCCCTCGGGAGAGATAGTCGGACTCCTCGAGGTTCCGGGCGCTGGAATGGCCGGGCTGGCCGATGGTGCTGGCAGGGCGGGCGGTGGTGGAGGCGAACCCCAGCCTCGGAGTGTGGTAATCACCTCCTGCAGGGCGTTCCCCATCTGCAGGAGTTGCTCTTGCTGGTCCCGAACCTGGGCTTCCAGTCTTGTCTGGGCTGCTTCGGCTCCTGCTGATTCCATGACTGGTGTATGATTCTGTCAGGGCGTGTGTAGGTGTAGTGTAGGAAATCAAATGCAGGACGCCGACTGTAGGTTCCAAAATGCTGTATTTCTGGCCCAACACAGGCAACAGGACAACTAAGCCCAACAGCTAAATTACGCACAAGGCGAAAAGGCAAATGCGCACAAACAGGTGCGACAAACGAAGTGGTGCACGAACAAGTGCAACTATGCTCCAGCGCAGTGGAGAACCTATGCTCAACCGAGCAAACACAACACTGACGAAAAACAATCATACACAACACATGACAAACACAACGAGAAACTTATAGGACACTAATTACGTAAAACAGAAACAGGTGTGACACAAACAGACAAAAGCAAACGAACATGAAACATCTATCGGTGGCAGCTAGAATTCCGGAGACGACGAGCGCCGAAGCCTGCCCGAACAAGGAGGAGAGGCAGCCTCGGCCGAAACCGTGACAGAAGGCAAGGAATTTTTGCGAAGTAAGAGACCAGGTGGATTTTACCTCAAGTGAATGGAGTGTTTTCCGGAATGTCACAAGATATTCGTAATAGAATATAAATGTATTGAAGAGTTGAAACAGTATAAGGCTGTCAGATCAGAGCTAATCCCGTCGGATGTTTAAGATGAATTAGAGTGTGACTGTGGGTGGTAGCACTGACGTGATATGCCTCTGCATCGATCTACCAGAACAACAGGTTAAAAAGGGGGAAGACACAACCATCCACAGACAAGTTGCTTACAGCAATTGAGGAGTATGTCTGAAGATTATTCACTATAATAATAAGACATTCTTGCTTGTTCAAACCAGATGCTCATTATTCTGAGAGCTACAGTACTTTGAGGACATCGCACAATAACCTTTTACACCAAGACTGAAACACGCCTTGGCCAGGGTTCTGAAAGCTTTAGGTTTTCATCCACCATTGTTCAAGGGGCTGCTGAAACAATTGTGTGTGATCTCAAGGAGGAACCATACATTGTACAAAAGTTAAGAGAAATCAGGGAAAAACTCCTCGATCAAAAGAGTGAGCAAACTGTTTGATGCTGTGGATTATTGGGTTGGTAAATCTGAGAAAGAAGGATGGGGAACCACTTATACAACTTTGTTGGAAATCTAACTAAAGATTTTGTGGCTTTAGAGATGAAGGCTATGTTTCACAAAGCCATTGGTTTTCGAGTTGGTGATGCAGATTTTTTTTGTAATTACCACTATGTGTAACAATGACGCTGGGAGTCAGGTGGTGAGTTTAATAATAATAATAATAACGAACATAGAGCGATACAAAACAAGAGAGCGTCTGGACATGAACACAGAAACAATACTGCCTGAACAGTGATGCTAGGGAGTGCTAGATGAAGGGGGAATAATCAAGGTAGTGATGAAGTCCAGGTGTGCCTCATGATGGGGCGCAGGTGTGCGTAATGATGGGTTGCCAGGACCGGTGGTTAGTAAACCGGTTAGGTCTCTCCTATCATTGCTACGCAGACGACACACAATTAATCTTCTCCTTTCCCCCTTCTGATAACCAGGTGGCGAATCGCATCTCTGCATGTCTGGCAGACATATCAGTGTGGATGACGGATCACCACCTCAAGCTGAACCTCGGCAAGAGGGAGCCTTCTTCCCGGGGAAGGACTGCCCCCTCCATGATCTCGCCATCACGGATGACAACTCTGTTGTGTCCTCCTCCCAGAGTGCAAAGAACCTTGGCGTGACCCTGGACAACACCCTGTCGTTCTCCGCTAACATCAAAGCGGTGACCCGATCCTGTAGGTTCATACTCTACAACATTTGGAGAGTACTATCCTGCCTTACACAGGAAGCGGCACAGGTCCTAATCCAGGCACTTGTCATCTCCCGTCTGGATTACTGCAACTCGCTGTTGGCTGGGCTCCCTGCCTGTGCCATTAAACCCCTACAACTCATCCAGAACGCTGCAGCCCGTCTGGTGTTCAACCTTCCTAAGTTCTCTCACGTCAACCTGCTCCTCCGCACACTCTACTGGCTTCCAGTTGAAGCCCGCATCTGCTACAAGACCATGGTGCTTGCCTACGGAGCTGTGAGTGGAACGGCACCTCCGTACCTTCAGGCTCTGATCAGTCCCTACACCCAAACGAGGGCATTGCGTTCATCCACCTCTGGCCTGCTGGCCCCCCTACCTCTGCGGAAGCACAGTTCCTGCTCAGCCCAGTCAAAACTGTTCGCTGCTCTGGCACCCCAATGGTGGAACAAGGTCCCTCACGACGCCAGGACAGCGGAGTCACTCACCACCTTCCGGAGACACTTGAAACCCCACCTCTTTAAGGAATACCTGGGATAGGATAAATGTAATCCTTCTAACCTCCCCCTACCCCCCAAAAAAAATTTTAAATAATAAAATAATAATAATCATAATATTCATATATTGTAAAGTGGTTGTCCCACTTGCTATCATAAGGTGAATGCACCAATTTGTAAGTCTCTCTGGATAAGAGCGTCTGCTAAATGACGAAAACGTAAATGTAAAAGTTTAAACAACTTCTTCCGTGGTGCCCCAAATTCCTAATGAGTTAATTGTTACATGATTAATTTAATCGAGTGACAATTAAACATAGTTAGTTGATTCAATAAATAACAGTCGCCATTTAAATGAAAGTCAAGTCACGACACTATATTAATGTAACACTTTTTGACAACCTGAACAAACATTGATTCGGTCAGGAATACAACTGACGAATGGCCAAAATTGTTGTCAGAGGGGGTTGATTCAACTGATACTCTGTACAACCTGATGTGTAAACTTTTAACACATTTTTCTAAAGAGTAATGTATTGTGCTTGTTTACCTGTGTAACAGATCTTGGCGTGTTAAAAATGCAGGGTAATGAAACTGTGGATGTAGACAATGTTTCTAAAATGGTAACTGATTTTAGACTGTACAGAAATCTAAATACATTTGTGTCTTTTCTGAAATTCTTAGACGTCAGGTAATGGATTTCTCTCAAATAAAATATGATAAACGTGCATCACTTATGAAAGCTATATACTACAACCCTTCAAACCCCGGTATTTATGGGGGTAAATAAAGACTGAAACAATTATATTTAGATCATATTAATCGGTAGGTTAAGGAATGGATGTCAGCGCAGTATAGTTACACATTGCATCGTCAGGTCCCTATTCATTTAAAAATAAATAGAGTTATTGATCACAATATACAGTGCATTCGGAAAGTATTTAGACCCCTTGACTTTTTCCACATTTTGTTATGTTACAGCCTTATTCTAAAATTGATTAAATTGCTTTTTTCCCCTCATCAATCTACACACAATTCCCCATAATGACAAAGCAAAAACAGTTTTTTAGAAATGTTTGCAAATGTATTACAAATAAAAAACGGAAATATCACATTTACATAAGTTTTCAGACCCTTTACTCAGTACTTTGTTGAAGCACCTTTGGCAGCGACTACAGCCTCGAGTCTTCTTGGGTATGACACTACAAGCTTGGCACACCCATTCTTCTCTGCAGATCCTCTCAAGCTCTGTCAGGTTGGATGGGGAGAGTCGCTGCACAGGTATTTTCAGGTCTCTCCAGAGATGTTCGATTGGGTTCAAGTCCGGGCTCTGGCTGGGCCACTCAAAGACATTCAGAGACTGGTCCCGAAGCCACAGCTCCAAGTCCCTGCCACTGAAAAACATCTCCACAGCATGACGCTGCCACCACCATGCTTCACCATAGGGATGGTGCCAGGTTTCCTCCAGACGTGACGATTGATATTCAAGCCAAACAGTTCAATCTTGGTTTCATCAGAACAGAGAATCTTGTTTCTCATGGGCTGAGTGTCTTTAGGTGCCTTTTGGCAAACTCCAAGCGAGCTGTCATGTGTCTTTTACTGAGGAGGTGCTTCCGTCTGGTCACTCTACCATAAAGGCCTGATTGGTGGAGTGCTGCAGAGATGGTTGTCCTTCTGGAACGTTTTCCCATCTCCACAGAGGAACTCTGGAGCTCTGTCAGAGTGACCATCAGGTTCTTGGTCACATCCCTGACCAAGGCCCTACTCCCCTGATTGCTCAGTTTGGCCGTGTGGCCAGCTCTAGGAAGCGTCTTGATGGTTCCAAACTTCTTCCATTTAAGAAGGATGGAGGCCACTGTGTACTTGGGGACCTTCAATGCTGCAGACATTTTTTGGTATCCTTCCCCAGATCTGTGCCTTGACACAATCCTGTCTCGGAGCTCTAAGGATATTTCCTTCGACCTCATGGCTTGGTTTTTGCTCTGACATGCACTGTCAACTGTGGGACCTTATATAGACAGGTGTGTGCCTTTCCAAATAATGTCCAATCAATTGAATTTACCACAGGTGGACTCCAATCAAGTTGTAGAAACATCTCAAGGATTATTCATGGAAACCGGATGCACCTGAACTAAATTTCAAGTCTCATAGCAAAGGGTCTGAATACTTACGTAAAAAAGGTTCACATTTTGAACATCTAGTGAAGAAATATGACGTCACTCATTTTGCTACAGGAAATTATCTCAAAGCAAGCATTATGGAGATATTTAATAGAAGCATTAAACGTAAAATGTGGATACAATATATCTCACGCCATTAACATGCACCATTATGTTGATGTGATTCAGGAATTAGTTAATGTGATCCCATCAAAGTATTAAAATGAAACCTGTGGATGTGACTGAACAAAACATTAATCAGGTTCTCGAAAACGTATACAAAGCAAGGAATCAACATCCAGTATAAAGTTGGAGATGTTAGACTCTCTAAGTTGAGAGGGGCATTTCCCAAAGGATATGAAAAAGGATTATAAGTTATAAACTGACATATAATTTTTTAAGATGGTCATACCATGGATAATTTAGCTATTTGATTTGGAATTTTAAAACCCCTTAAGGTATAACAGAAATATATATTTGTATTTGTATTTATCATGGATCCACATTACTACTCTTCCTGGGGTCCAGCAAAATTAAGGCAGTTCATACAATTTTAAAAACATTACAATACATTCACAGATTTCACAACACACAACGCCCTCAGGCCCCTACTCCACCACTACCACATATCTACAGTACAAAAATCCATGTGTACGTGTGTGTATAGTGCGTATGTTATCGTGTGTGTGTATGCATGTGTCTGCGCCTATGTTTGTGTTGCTTCACAGTCCCCGCTGTTCCATTAGGTGTTTTTTTAATCTGTTTTTTAAATATAATTTTACTACTGCATCAGTTACTTGATGTGGAAAAGAGTTCCATGTAGTCATGGCTCTATGTAGTACTCTGCGCCTCCCATAGTCTGTTCTGGACTTGGGGACTATGAATAGACCACTGGGTGCATGTCTTGTGGGGCCTGCATGGGTGACCAAGCTATGCGCCAGTAGCTCATAAAGACAGCTCGGTGCACCCAACATGTCAACACCTCTCATAAACACAAGTAGTGATGAAGTCAATCTCTCCTCCACTTTGAGCCAGGAGAGATCGACATGCATATTATTAATGTTAGCTCTCTGTGTACATCCAAGGGCCAGCCATGCTGCCCTGTTCTGAGCCAATTGCAATTTTCCTAAGTACTTTTTTTTGTGGCACCTGACCACACAACTGAACAGTAGTCCAGTTGTGACAAAACTAGGGCATGTAGGGCCTGCCTTGTTGATAGTGCTGTTAAGAAGGTAGAGCAGTGCTTTATTATGGACATACTTCTCCCCATCTTAGCTACTGTTGTATCAATATGTTTTGACCATGACAGTTTACAATCCAGGGTTACTCCAAGCAGTTTAGTCACCTCAACTTGCTCAATTTGCACATTATTTATTACAAGATTTAGTTGAGGTTTTGGTTTAGTGAATAATTTGTCCCAAATACAATGCTTTTAGTTTGATAAATATTTAGGACTAACTTATTCCTTGCCACCCACTCTGAAACTAACTGCAACTCTTTGTTAAGTGTTGCAGTCATTTCAGTCGCTGTAGTAGCTGACATGTATAGTGTTGAGTCACCGGCATACATAGACACTCTGGCTTTACTCAAAGCCAGTGGAATGGCATTAGTAAAGATTGAATAAAGTAATGGGCCTAGACAGCTGCCCTGGGGAGTTCCTGATTCTACCTGGATTATGTTGGAGAGGCTTCCATTAAAGAACACCGTCTGTGTTCTGTTAGACAGGGAACTCTGTATCCACAGTATAGCAGGTGGAGTAAAGCCATAACACATACGTTTTTCCAGCAGCAGACTATGATCGATAACGTCAAAAGCCGCAATGAAGTCTAACAAAACAGATAAAATATTAAATTTGGCCATTACTACCAAATCCCAAAGACAGTCAAATAATAAGGAATAAGGTTTTGAAGTGTCTGTCCTATATCTAGGAGATACTGTATAAGAAATCTCAGGCAATATATATATTTTAACACATATTTAACCCCTTTTTTTGGGAAGGCACAAGACTACCTCCATACTTCCATTCATTTCAACAGGGACCGGTTACCTTCAGATGAGTCCTGTGACACTTGTGGGGGTCATAGAGCAAAACGGAGAACACCATTGTGTTCGTGAGAATCTGACGTTTCCAGTGGGGTCACATTAGTTTGTAGGCCAAACGGTTCGTGTGAAGTCCGATTTTCAGGTTGTCTCAAACACCACTGTCTGTAGCTCGGCCACCATCCACTGCAGATGCGGAAGGCCGCCCAAACAGATCTCTAGCTTAAATTGACGGATTTTGATGGGGATTTTCTTATCTTACTTAGATTGACGCACCGGTGCATCAATAGACATAATCGACTATCAAAGAGTTGGGGATCGTTTAATTTTTACTAGGGAAAGTATTCTGAACAAAAATAAACGCAACATACAACCATTTAAAATTTTTTACTGAGTTACAGTTCATATCAGGAAATCAGACAATTGAAATAAATTCATTAGGCCATAATCGATGGATTTCACATGACTGGGAATACAGATACGCATCTGTTGGTCACAGATACCTTTTAAAAAAAAAATAGGGCTGTGGATCAGAAAACCAGTCAGGATCTGGTGTGATCACCATTTGCCTCATTCAGCGCGACATCTCCTTCGCATAGAGTTGATCAGGCTGTTGATTGTGGCCTGTGGAATGTTGTCCCACTCCTCTTCAATGGCTGTGCAAAGTTAATGGATATTAGCGGGAACTGAAACAAGTTGCGTACACGTTGATCCAGAGCATCCCGAACATGCTCAATGGGTGACATGTCTGGTGAGTATGCAGGCCATGGAAGAACTGGAACATTTTCAGCTTCCAGCAATGGTGTACAGATCCTTGCGACATGGGGCCGTGCATTATCATGGTGAAACATGAGGTGATGGCGGCGAATGAATGGCATGACATTGGGCCTCAGGATCTCGTCACGGCATCTCTGTGCATTCAAATTGCCATCGATAAAAAATGCAGTTCTGTTCATTGTCCGTAGCTCATGCCTGCCCATACCATAACCCCACTGCCACCATGGGGCACTCTGTTCACAACGTTGACATCAGCAAACCGCTCGCCCACACGACAACATACACGTTGTCTGTGGTTGTGAGGACGTACTGCCAAATTCTCTAAAACGACATTGGAGGTGGCTTATGGTGGACAGCTCTGGTGGACATTCTAATTCTAATAATTTCACACTCCCTCAAAACTTGAGACATCTGTGGCATTGTGTTGTGTGACAAAACTGCACATTTTAAAGTGGCCTTTTATTGTCCCCAGCACAAGGTGCACCTGTGTAATGATCATGCTGTTTAATCAACTTCTTGATATGCCACATCTGTCAGGTGGATGTTTTATCTTGGTAAACGAGAAATGCTCACTAACAGGGATGTAAACAAATTTGTGCACAGAATTTGAGAGAAATAAGCTATTTGTGTGTATGGAAAATGTCAAGGATCTTTAATTTCAGCACATGAAACATGGGACCAGCACTTTACATGTTGTGTTTATATTTTTGTTCAGTGTAGTTTCAAAGCTACACTTCAGACTTGTTAAACAATAATTTAGGCGTTAAAATGATACCACTCAACCACTATGAAGACCCTCAAAGTTACGTTGATTACTTCACAGCACAAGCTGGTAATGGCTTACCAGGGTAATGCTGCTATAAATGGGTCTGGACTAGGAGGCCTACTCCAGGGGCTTTTCAGGATGGCTGTAACATTAATCAAAAGGGGATTCTCCATAGTGAAACCGCATAAAAAATGCTGCATGACATACACATGGAGACGTGGTCAGCAACGTTATCAACAGACTCGGGATCAGGTGGTTCAGGGCTGTTGGTTATGGCTTGTGGGGTCAGAAAGAGACCGCCTGGTAGGAGGAGGAGTCATCAACCAAAAATTAAAAGCAGAAGAATGTGATAAAAACTTGTTCAGTAGTTAAACAAAAACAAGCAGCACGGAAGCAGGACTGTTTAAAAACATTTTAAAGGAAGATGGCTCTATTACACAATATGACTGGGGAATGTACCAAATCAGAGTTGGATTTATTCACACAAACGTCTATTGAAAAAATACTTACCTTGAAATTAGGCCTCTCTCAGCAATTTCCAATACAGCACCATTGGAGTCTGTGCGTCTTATCAACTATCCACCATATTTCCTTGGGTGATCGTTTAATTAGACAGAGTAGCGGTACATATCCCTATCGAGGCTTTATAGAATTATAGAAATATATTTTGAATTATGGCGCTCGTAATTTGGAGACACAATTTTTACCTGGATTGTTTTCCAATGACACACTGGGTCATATGGACGTCACTGACCCCACGGGGGTAACGCTGGATTTACTGAAAGGGCCGTATATTCAGCAGGTATTACACTACTTGAAATCATAGGACCTGTGCAAAGTGATATCGTATATGAAGATTATGTCTTTGTTAAATGTTTTTCATGAAGAAATGGAATGTTGTTTATGTTAGTATCAAGAGGGAATGTTTTAGTGTAACGCCACATACAACAGACAGGAAGTGTGTTGTAGACAGGGGAGACTGGTGATTGGCCAGAAGAGGGAGCATCTTTTTGCATTGTTTATAAATAGGGGCTAGACTACAGAAAGGGCAGAGCGGCCATTCTGAGGCGTCGCTCTCCGGGTGTCATGTCACCTGTCACTTATGCTGAAGCTTGTGATCTGAATAAACTTATGATCAAGGATTCAGTATGAGCAGACTCCTTTGTTTATCAGCAATAATTGCCACCATTCATCCGATACGACAGTGACATTTTCTTTCAAGAAAATTTCAGGTTAAATGGCTTGGATATTAAGATTTGCCTGGTTCGTTGTAAAGATCAATATTATCTGATGTGGGACGGAGACGTACATTACCGTCTGCAACACTTTTTGTCAAGAAATTGACTGTATCACAAGCAGTGAAACTTGAGCAATGTCAAGCTTTATTGTCAACCACCCAATTGAAAGGGTGTGTATGAAGACATTTAGTTTGCTGCAGGCAGCCGCATGTGTAATCAAGAGAACCTGTTTTTAGGACCCTTGCCAAAATGCATAGTTATCGGTCTGGTGGAGAATGATAGCTTTACAGGGGCTTACAATAAGAACCCCTTTAAATCTGGCATTTACGGCAATGTTTATAGATGGACAACAGTTTCATAGCAAACCATTCCAACCAGATTGTGAATCAGGGTCTGCAGTGCATGAATTTTACCAATTGACCTCTCCTTGATCCAGTCATCCAGACATGTTATCTAACACATGTGGACAACAATTTGTATTCTTTCTCTATCCAATGGCCCAAATGGCAGGCAGCCTAGCGGTTAGAGAGGCGAGCCAGCAACTGGATGGTTGCCAGTTTGAATCTCGGGTACGACGAGAAAAACCTGACAGAAATGAGCTGGCAACCGGAGGGTTTCCATTGCCTGCCACTGTTCCCTTGAGCAAGCACTTTACCCTCAACATCGACAGCTCCCCAGGCACCCAGTGTGGCAGCCCCCGGCACCTCTCCAAAAAAAGTGTATGTGTGTCTTTCAGAGGTGTTGGGTTAAAAGCAGAAGTCAAATTTTGGTTGGACCTTATGTGCAATTGACCAATAAAGTGATGTTAATTATATAAAATGCTATGTCAATGTATAGTGATGATTTACAGAAAAATTATGATATGGTCTCTATGTTTGTATCTAAAATAGACCCTAATGTATGTGATAGTCAAATGCTTAACTGTGTACAGCATGTTCAATTTGGTGACATTTTTAATTGTGTCATGGCTGTAAAAAAAATGTATGTGTAAAAGATACTTTCATGTCATTGTAATATTTTATTTGAAAATAAACAAGTGAAATAACATAACTTTTTGCATAGTATTATTCATACAATGACTAGTCATTGCTGTACATACATTAAATACAAAAACCAATACATATATAATCTTACATGAAATAATATATATATACATTTACAGAGCAGGCTTGCATTGTATTTGTTTTTTCAAAGATATATATAATAAAATCAAGCCACTGAGATATATATCGATGACAGATGATCTAAACACAGGTATAGGGGTTTGATAATCTGGTGATGGGAATTGTAAAATTCCGGCCATGAGACCGACCCAGACGAAATGTTTGAGGTGTGGCCATTAGCAATAGTGTCTCAAGTGGATCATTTCGTACATGTTAATCTTTCGTCTAACATTTTGATTTGGAACAATTGTGAATGGTATATTAAGATTAGCCATAGCCGCTAAAAACTCACCCCAACCCAAGCGTCTTCTGTCATCATCAACTTTGTTATGAGCTGTCACACTTTTGACTAAGTCTAACATGTGTGACCTCTTTACAGTCTTTCCATTAAAAATGAATTCACCCTTTGTTCACGCCATGAAGTCACATCTTTTTAAACATCCTATTTAGAATATATTGTAGATATTTCTTACTTATTGTTGGGGCATTTTTCAAAATGTCACTCACAACATCGTCATCATCTTTTCTTCAGCATTAGACCTCTCGGGTACCACAAAAGTATTCTCATTAACCTCTGATCTTGGCATTGATAGTGTTATACTGTTTGTTTCCTGCTCACCCTGTCTGACCAAATAATAATCTGTTTAAGATAGCAGAGTACCTCTTTGCCAAGAGTGTGCAAAGCTGTCATCAAGGCAAAGGGTGGCTATTTGAAGAATCTCAAATATAAAATATATTTTGATTTGTTTAACACTTTTTTGGTTACTTGTTACAGGAGGGGGTCGCAGTTCCGGAGCGACCCACTAGGTGTCATCCTCCGACAACCTTAGGCACCTCCTCACTCACAGTCTGGATTAATAATTATCTTATTGGTGTCACCTGTGTCTACCTGTTCACCTGTGTATTTATGCCCTCACTCACCTGTGTTCCCTTGCTACTGTTTTCTCTGCTAGTTCTCGATGCAAAACAGTACTAATCAGTGTCTGATCGCGAGACGTATGTACAGGTACTTGAGAAGTGTTCTCCCTGTTTCATTGTTGTTTTCAGTCATAGTTAGTATTTCGTATGTTTGCTGTCAGCCTGTTTTTGGAGACCAATTTGCTCCTCCTTTATTTTTTTTGTGACAAGTCCGTTATTTTGTATCCTGGTTTTGGGACCACCAGTAAAGATCCTTGTTTCACCATCTCTGCCTACTGCCTACTGTCTATCCTGCGCTGCACCTGGGTCACACCTCACACCAACCCTTACAGAAAACAGAGCCAATATGGACCCAGCGTAGGCAGCACAGTATCACAGTGCATTGGCAATGCAGGGAGCTATGCTGACCCAGCACGACCGCAGCCTGCAGCAGATCACTGAGAATCTCTGCCAGCTGATGTATGCCGTGCAGAGCCGGGTGGACACCCGATCAGCCCCGGGAGCCGGCGGAGCGGAAGCCATGGCAGCGGGGTCTCCCACATCGCGGGAACCCCACCTACCACCTCCGGAGATGTACGATGGACGTCCAGAGGGCTACAGGGAATTCCTCATCCAGTGTTCCCTGGTATTCAGCCTACAACCCTCCTTCTTCCCGACGGAGCAGGGTCGGGTGGCCTACATTATCACTCTGTTGATGGGTCGGGCCCTTTCCTGGGCTATCGCGGAGTGGGAGAGCCAAACTCCGGCATGCTCCGACTCCTATCAATTCACCCGGGAGCTACGCAAGGTGTTCGACACTTCTCGGGTGGTGTCGGGGCACGAGGCCAGGAGGCGGCTCACAGCCTGTCGGCAGGGTGACCGTTCGGTGGCAGACTACGCCGCGGAGTTCCGGACCCGGGCTCGAGAGGCAGGATGGGAGGAGGCCGTCCTGGTCATCCTTTACGCGCAGGGGCTATCAGAGGGGATGAAGGACGAACTCTCCTTCAGGGAGCTGCCTGAGCGACTGGACGGACTCGTCGACCTCTCGGTGCAGGTAGACAATCGGCATGGTGAGAGGGCGCACGAGACATGGATGACGCAAGGCGTGCTTGTCCAGGATGGAGAAGCAGATACGTCTCTGCCAGGGACGTTGCCTGTACTGCGGCCAGGCAGGTTACTACTGTGACTCATGCCCAGAGAACCCGGGAAACGGAAGGGCTCGCTAATATCGAGAGGGGTGCTAGTGAGCCGGAACCGAAACCCCAACCCCAGAGACTAAAATACTTTTCTCCACGTCGGGGTTCAGCTGCGCGTCGGGCGCATGCACTGGTGGATTCAGGGACCGCGGGAAACCTGATGGATGCGGGGCTGGCCCAAGGGTGGAGCGTTCCGTTACTCTCCCTCTCCGAGCCGGTTCCAGTCACGGGCCTGGACAGCCGGCCATTGGGGTTGGGCTTCATCACCCGGCACACTGTCCCCGTGCGTGTCCGGGTGGCTTGTGGGCTATGGGAGGATATCCAGTTTTTCATTGTGGACTCTCCGGAGTGTCCCCTCATCCTCTGGCACCCTTGGCTGGTCGCCCACAAACCCTGAATAGACTGGTCCACGGGGCGGCTCATCCTGGAGGGAAGCTCCGCCTCCATCCTGTTCCGGTCTAAACCGACCACTCATCAGCCCAAACCACCGTCCCAGACCACCTACCAGTCCTCACCTCTTCCCCAGGTCCCGCATTCCAAACCGCGGCGGTTGCCACCAGGAGGACGGCGGCTACAGACTCCGTTACCGGCCCAGACCTGGCAGGCGTTCCCCAGGAGCATTGGGATCTGGGGGAGGTGTTTAGTAAGAGGCGTGCCAAGGGCCTACCTCCTCATAGGCCATACGACTGTGCTATCGATCTCCTGCAGGGGGCCATGCCCACACGAGGGTGATTGTTTTCCTTGTCCCAGCCAGAGACGCTGGCCATGAGGGAGTATATCGACGAGGCACTCGTCGAGGGTCACATCCGTCCCTCTACCTCTCCCGCGGGCGCGTGCTTCTTCTTCGTGGGGGAAAAGGACGGTGGGCAGTGGCCGTGCATTGATTACCGGGCGCTCAATGTCATCACGGTTAAGAACCGCTACCCACTCCCCCTGATGATGATGGCATTTGAGTCATTGCAGGGAGCCCGGGTCTTCACCAAGCTGGACTTCCAAAATGCCTACAAGAGGATTCGGGAGGGGGACGAGTGGAAGATGGCTTTTAACACAGTGGGCATTACGAGTACCAAGTCATGCCGTTCGGTCTAGCCAACGCGCCTGCGGTGTTCCAGGCGTTGGTCAATTACGTGCTCCGGGACCTCCTCCACTACAGTGTCTTCGTGTATTTGGATGATATCCTAATATTTTCAAAGGACATAAGTGAACACCAGCAGCACGTTCAGCAGGTCCTCCAACGCCTTCTCTGTCACCAGCTCTACGTCAAGGCGGAGAAGTGCTTGTTCCACACAGAGACAGTCTCCTTCCTGGGGTTCATCGTCACCGAGGGGGACCTACTGATGGACCCAACCAAGGTCAGCGCGGTACTGGATTGGCCCCAGCTCTCATCCCTCAAGCAACTACAACGGTTTATAGGCGATTTATTTGCAATTTTAGCTCCCTTGCCGCTCACTTGACAGCCCTCACCCAAATGAGTGTGCGCTCCTTCGCCTGGATCCCGGAAGCGGGTAACGGATTTGATGCGCTTAAGCAGATCTTTACATCGGCCCCAGTCCTAGGGCATCCTGATCCGTCCCTGCCGTTCATTGTGGAGGTGGATGCTTCAGACGTTGCGGTGGGAGAAATCCTGTCCCAGTGGTTCCTCACGGACGGTAAGACTGGCCCTTAGTGTGTTTTTCTCCCATCAGCTGTCCCCGGCAGAGCAGAATTACGACGTGGGGAACTGTGAGCTGCTAGCGGTCAAGCTCGCCCTGGGGGAGTGGAGGCATTGGCTAGAGGGGGCCGCCCATCCATTAGTCGTATGGACGACCATAAGAACTTAGCCTTCATTCAGGGGGCCAAGAGGCTGAACTCGCGCCAGGCCAGGTGTGTGTTGTTCTTCACCATGCTCCGGTTCACGATCTCATACCGTCCGGGGTCGAAAAACACCAAGCCTGACGCGCTCTCCTGGCAGTTCGACCCCGTGGACCTGGTGGAGAGGGACGACCCCATTGTCCCCAACGCCCTTATTGCTGCCCAAATTTCATGGGGAATCGATAGGCTGGTCAGAGCAGCGCTACGGTGGGAGCCCGATCCGGGCGGAGGTCCATCGGGGAGGATGTACGTACCCAAGGCTGTGCGTTCGCGACTGCTTCAGCGGGCGCACGCGTCCGACCTCACCAACCATCCGGGGGTACCAGGACATTGGAGTTCCTGCGTAGGAGGTTCTGGTGGCCATCAGCTGAGGGGGATACGCACACCTTCGTGGCTGCTTGCCCAGTGTATGAGCACACGTCAGGTGCTACGCCTCCAGCAACCCAGCTATGTGGAGTCAGCGACTGGCGTTGGCGGAGTACGCCCACAACAGCCTTCCCTGCTCATCCACCGGCTTGTCCCCCTTCCAGTGACAATACGGGTACCAACCCCCCCTATTCCCCAAGCAAGAGGAGGAGTCGGCGGTCCCGTCGGTCCAGGCCCACATCAGTCGCTGTCGCCGCACCTGGAGTCAGGTACGGGCGGCGCTTATGCGGGCCTCGGTCAGTTTCAACATCAGGCCAACCTTAGACGTCGCCCGGCCCCGGTTTATCACCCGGGACAGAGGGTGTGGCTTTCCACGTGGGTCAAAAAACCCTTGACTCTCTCTAACATCTTCAAAATGTAATTTAGTACCCATAGGTGCTTGTGCTAAAATCAAGGAGAAGCACTTGCTTCTTGTACACGACGCTGAACTGCTTACTAACAGCTCTGTTTTTCAATTTCAACCATCTTATCTCTTACAATTGTGTCAGCATTAACAAAGATATGGTCATGTTCTGATTGTGTAGAATTATGCCTTTTGCTTTAAGACATTTCACCCCCTTACGTTTTAGGTCCACCGCTAACAAATTGCACGGTGCGGTCATCACCACCATCACCATTCAACTCATCAGCCAAGTCACACAAGAACAGTCTAAGTGGCAGTACTCAGTCCCCTAGACGACTGAGAAAGATTACATAATCTGTATCGTGTAGATCACCCTTCTGTCTAACCTTTCCAAGAATGAATACAACTCAAGTCTAGCGTAAGCCGTGGTGTAGGCTGCAATGAAAAAGGTTTGTATTACCTGATTTGACAAGTGTCTTGGCAAATCTGACCATAACTCTATCCTCCTGATTCCTGCTTATAAGTAAAAACTAAAGCAGGAAGGACCAGTGACTCGGTTAATAAAAAAGTGGTCAGATGACACAGATGCTAAGCTACAGGACTGTTTTGCTAGCACAGACTGGAAAATGTTCCGGGATTCTTCAGATAGCATTGAGGAGTACACCACATAAGTCACTGGCTTCATCAATAAGTGCATCGATGATGTCGTCCCCACAGTGACCGTACGTACATACCCCAACCAGAAGCCATGGATTACAGGAAACATCCGCACTGAGCTAAAGGGTAGAGCTGCCGCTTTCAAGGAGCGGGACTCTAACCCGGACGCTTATAAGAAATCCCGCTATGCCCTCCGACGAACCATCAAACAGGCAAAGAGTCAATACAGGACTAAGATTGAATCGTACTACACTGGCTCTGACGCTCGTCGGATGTGGCAGGACTTGAAAACTATTACAGACTACAAAGGGAAGCACAGCCGCGAGCTGCCCAGTGACACAAGACTTCCAGACGAGCTAAACCACTTCTATGCTCGCTTCGAGGCAAGCAACACTGAAGCATGCATGAGAGCATCAGCTGTTCCGGATGACTATGTGATCACGCTCTCCGTAGCCGATGTGAGTAAGACTTCTAAGCAGGTCAACATTCACAAGGCCGCAGGGCCAGACGGATTACCAGGACGTGTACTCCGAGCATGTGCTGACCAACTGGCAAGTGTCTTCACTGACATTTTCAACATGTCCCTGACTGAGTCTGTAATACCAACATGTTTCAAGCAGACCACCATAGTCCCCGTGCCCAAGGACTCTAAGATAACCTGCCTAAATGACTACCGACCTGTAGCACTGACGTCTGTAGCCATGAAGTGCTTTGAAAGGCTGGTCATGGCTCACATCAACAGCATTATCCCAGAAACCCTAGACCCAATCCAATTTGCATACCGCCCCAACAGATCCACAGATGATGCAATCTCTATTGCACTCCACACTGCCCTTTCCCATCTGGACAAGAGGAACACCTACGTGAGAATGCTATTCATTGACTACAGTTCAGCATTCAACACCATAGTGCCCTCAAAGCTCATCACTAAGCTAAGGATCCTGGGACTAAACACCTCCCTCTGCAACTGGATCCTGGACTTCCTGACGGGCCGCCCCCAAGTGGTAAGGGTAGGTAACAACACACCTGCCCCACTGATCCTCAACACGGGGCCCCTCAGGGGTGCATGCTCAGTCCCCTCCTGTACTCCCTGTTCACCCATGACTGCATGGCCAGGCACGACTCCAACACCATCATTAAGTTTGCCGACGACAGAACAGTGGTAGGCCTGATCACCGACAACGATGAGACAGCCTATAGGGAGGAAGTCAGAGACCTGGCCGTGTGGTGCCAGGACAACAACCTCTCCCTCAACGTGACCAAGACAAAGGAGATGATTGTGGACTACAGGAAAGAAAAGAGGACATTCTCATCGACGGGGCTGTAGTGGAACAGGTTGAGAGCTTCAAGTTCCTTGGTGTCCACATCACCAACGAACTATCATGGTCCAAACACACCAAGACAGTCGTGAACAGGGAACGACAAAGCCTATTCCCCCTCAGGAGACTGAAAAGATTTGGCATGGGTCCTCAGATCCTCAAAAAATTCTACAGCTGCACCATCGAGAGCATCCTGACTGGTTGCATCACCGCCTGGTATGGCAACTGCTTGGCCTCCGACCGCAAGGCACTACAGAGGGTAGTGCGTACGGCCCAGTACATCACTGGGGCCAAGCTTCCTGCCATCCAGGACCTCTATACCAGGTGGTGTCAGAGGAAAGCCCTCAAAATTGTCAAAGACTCCAGCCACCCTAGTCATAGACTGTTCTCTCTGCTACCGCACGGCAAGCGGTACCGGAGTGCCAAGTCTAGGTCCAAAAGACTTCTCAACAGCTTCTACCCCCAAGCCATAAGACTCCTGAACAGCTAATCATGGCTACCCGGACTATTTGCACTGCCCCCCCACCCCATCCTTTTACGCTGCTGCTACTCTGTTAATTATTTATGCATAGTCACTTTAACTCTGCCCACATGTACATATTACTTCAACTACCTCAACTAGCCGGTGCCCCCGCATATTGACTCTGCACCGGTACCCCCCTGTATATATAGCCTCCCTACTGTTATTTTATTTGACTTCTGCTCTTTTTTTCTCAACACTTTTTTTGTTGATGTTTTATTTTTACATTTTTGTAAAAAATAAATGCACTGTTGGTTAAGGGCTGTAAGTAAGCATTTCACTGTAATGTCTGCACCTGTTGTATTCGGCGCATGTGGCCAATACAATTTGATTTGATATAGCGCCATTGAACTGTCGAGACCTTGTCTGAAAGGAAAGAAAAATAGCTGACCTCTTTTTCGCTGGAGAAAAGGTAGTCTACAAATTCTTCAGAATAGTTTATTATCACTGTATTTAACAGATTTGTCATTTCTTAACATTTTCCCCAAAGGCAGTTCAAACATAATTTGGCCATCCACCTTTTTGCTTTATTGACTGACATCTTTTATATCGAGCTGGTCATCTTCCTTTTCCTGATATTCCCGAATATAGCGTGCTTTACCGACATTGTCAATCACTGATGAGGTGAAACCACTAGCTTCCTGTTTGTTTCAGGAAGGTTTGCACATAATATGTAATGAGATTTTTGCATTGAGATTTGCGCCACTCGATAGTCTTTTTCGACCGCATTGGACAGTTCAACAGAAATCCAGGTACCTGTTAACATCCTCTCCTGATCGGTATGTGAACATTCAGTTGTTTAGTTCTCAGACTGCACGTTCTACATAGAGGGAAGAACAACTTGCCACCCACCCTGTAGGGCAATACAGGATAGAACAGACCTTTTGCCGGATTAGCGCTTGCCTTGACAATCCCAATGTATCTCTCCAGGTCATGGAAAATTATGGTTGGATGACCTATTGGATATTGTTTGGTTTTATTTATAATCAGATATAAACTAGTCACATTATAATAGGAGGCTGTCTCTCCTTCAACTGTAAACTTCAATTGAATCGAGTTAGTTCAGCCCCCAAAAAGAGCATGTCGGGGGTCCAAGCATTCTGGAGCGTCAAAGTGTTTCAAGAATGCCTGGACCTCCAACAAACAGGTGTTATGCTGATTCCACTCAAATAAACCTTACATGCACGTTGTGAAGTTGTCAAAGATTGAAGTTTTGTCAACAATTGTTGATGCATCAACCCAAACTGAATCTTTGTTACATGGTTGATATTTGTCTGCCAATGACAGTTAGGATGCCCGTGCCAGAAACACCCTAGAAATTCATAGAATATGTGCGCATCGCCGTGTTCAGAGTAACCTTCAACGTAGTAAGCACCCAATTTCACCACACCTTGAATCAAAGCATGTTGTGTCGGTACATTCTCAATAGTTGCCAGATATTCAAGCCATTTGATAGAACTGATGGAGAAAGTTTTCCGGCAACGCATGTAATTATCTGAGGGCACCATGGCGATTGTATCCCTGGGGAGGAACTTGTTTTGAAAGACTTTCATGCAGATTGGAGCTATCTTAAAGGAGCGCCTCCACACTCCAGGAACTCCTCTCTATACCTCATGCATGCTTCCCAAGAGAACTACATCGTTCACACAATAAGATATTATCTAATCTTTCACGACAAAGACCCCATCAGAAACAGAGTTTACAGAGTACCGCTCTGTAAACTCAACTTTTTTTTGCCATCATAGTATTCCTTTTTAGAGTAATTAAATCCAATAGCAGCAGGTATCGCAGCAAGTTACATTGACAGTCACTGATTTCTACCCATGTAACGCTGATCAAGACAAAGGAGATCATTGTGGACTGCAGGAAAAAAAAGAGGACTGAGCACGCCCCCATTCTCATCGACGGAGCTGTAGTGGAACAGGTTGAGAGCTTCAAGTTCCTTGGTCTCCACATCACCAACAAACTATCATGGTCCAAACACACCAAGACAGTCGTGAAGAGGGCACGACAAAGCCTATTCCCCCTCAGGAGACTGAAAAGATTTGGCATGGGTCCTCAGATCCTCAAAAAGTTCTACAGCTGCACCATTGAGAGCATCCTGACTGGTTGCATCACCGCCTGGTATGGCAACTGCTCAACCTCTGACCGCAAGGCACTACAGAGGGTGGTGCGTACGGCCCAGTACATCACTGGGGCCAAACTTCCTGCCATCCAGGACCGCTATACAAGGCGGTGTCAGAGGAAGGCCCTAACAATTGTCCAGCCACCCTAGTCATAGACTGTTCTCTCTGCTACCGCACGGCAAGCGGTACCGGAGCGCCAAGTCTAGGTCCAAAAAGCTTCTTAACAGCTTCTACCCCCAAGCCATAAGACTCCTGAAAAGCTAATTGTGGCTACCCGGACTATTTGCATGTGGCAAATACCATTTTATTTTATTTTATTTGAAAACACCATCTGTAAAACACATCAGTTTACTCCCCTGAGCAATAATTTAATACCATTAACAAGAAGACACTTCGTCAAGGTGTAGCCATCAAAACCTTTAGAATTGTGTGTTATAAATGTGTGGTCCCTATATTTTCTTTGTCGAAACTTTTGGAAAAAAGCGACGACACAACCCATCACTCTCCGCACACCACATCTTGTTATCAAAACTTATCAGACACACAAAATGTGCCGTATGCTGACCGGACAATGGTTAAATTCTAGTCTCATAGTCGTAAAATATGTATTTCTCACTGATGACTTTTGCGACTTGTTGAATAAAACATTTGTGGTTTATTTCTGATGTCAGATCCACCTTGCAATGGGTATGTGCGTTAACAACACACTTGTGAGGTCCACAGTCAGAACAGTATTTATTCTGGTCACAAAGGCTAACCCATCAGTTAGTACCTTTGTGATACGTCAAGCGACAATGTTAGTCAAGACAAAATCGCGAGTAGCAAATGCGTTTACAATCGCCACATTGCATTGTCCGCTTGACCTGTGCACGGCAATCCTTATGAAGACAGACATTACAGCTGGGTTTACAACTATGATCACCTATGGTGTTGAAATCAGTGTAACAGAACTCACAAACATATGAAACACTTAGAAAACCTTTCAGATTCAAGATGCCGTGATGGTGTTCATTTTGCAGTTATGGAAATAATGTTTTGAAACTTGTAAAAGATGCCTTCTTGATTGCGATAGATTACAAAAAATTTTACCCACAACATTTGTTCAAACTTGTCAATGTCTGTGAATGCCACACATTCATTAGATGATAAGCCAGCAATTGTATGCAGCTCCCTACAATGCGCTATTGCCTCAGCCATTGTGTATTGTAGTGGGTATTCAGCAAACCCACTACACATATGGCAAAACACATGCCATCATCATTCCCCACAATATACAAATGCTTTTGTTCCGATTGACAATATGACTTCTAGGAGGGTTTGCACATTACGCCACCTCCAGGAGGGTTTGCACTTTACGCCGCCTTTAGGATTTTTAACAATCTGGATGACCAGTTCCAATGTCTCATCAGTCAAAGCCCTTGATTGCTTTGCATCACAGCTTCAAGCATAATTCCAATAGTACACTCATCATATTATTCAAGTCTCAATTGCATGTACAGGTGATAAAAATGAATCACCAAACAAATATATTTGTAGACTGTCAACAGGACCGTCTGCAAACTCTGAGGCTCTAAGGACCAAATCATCCAAAGTCAGCATAATGAGTAAAAAGAATGTTGCAAAATCTTCTATTCCAGCATTTACAATACCTTCAAATGTTAAAACTGTCTACATTGCCAAAGTGATTATGTTGTGTTATTCTCATGTCTTCTCGACCACCACCCTGTTGTAAGATATCCCTATATCTATCAAAATCTGCAAGATTATGATGTTGAGAAAGCATCGGTGAGTTTGCTGGTATAGCGATTCAATCAGCATTAAATCCCCCACTGTTTATCTTAGCGATTAAATCTTGGACATGTTGAGGCACTTCATCAATTGCCTGGTCATCTAGGGTATCCGAGGTGCATACAACAGCTGCTATAGCATATCTTTCAAAATCAGAAGGGTCATCGTAATTAGAATGCATCGGAGAGTCTGAAGGCTAGTCAACCAAATCTGCATCAAATTGTCCACAGTTTATTTTGTCTATGATTGTATGTTTCATTGAGGGATTGTTGGCTGTGTACCACCGTTTTGGGTTGTGGTAGAGGGAGCATGATTAAGTGTGTTAGTGGGGTATAGGGGTGTACAGGGTTTGTATATGTTAATGCCTGTGTCATGGTATGATGTCAAGGGTGTGTGTGTATTAGCAGTGACCGGGTTATGGGTATGATGAGGGGGATGGTTGGGGGCAGAGTTAAGGATGATTATTTCATCTATCAAAGATGATCAAAGATAGTGCTGTGATATTTCTACAAGCTGAGGGTCATCTCTGTCATCAACACTGTTTAGACTACATTTTTGGGGCGCATGATTAGGCATGTTAGTGGGGTGTGAGGGTGTAAAGGGGTTGTGTGGGATAACACCTGTGTCATGGTTTGGGTTAGTGCTAGGGTTAGGGTTGACGTTTAGGTTAACATTTTCACAAATGTTACGTGTTTTAGATGTATGTTTATTAGTCAAAGACAATCTATTGGATAGCGGTTGTGTTGTGGTGATAGAATTATTTGTGTCTGTAATGTGAGGATTATGTGTGGGGATGGGTGATGGATGTGATATGAGTCCTAGTGGATGGATATTATAATCTGCCATGACTACGAGGTCCGATATGGATTCAGGAAACTCAGTGAGGAACGCTGTATTCAGCCCAGGATGCCTGTAAACAGTAGATATAAAAAGTGATTGAATAGCCTGCATAGATTAAAATTGCTGTCATAAATGTTAGCAACACTTCCATCTTTACGGGATGCGCAGGGGATATGGCCACTAGTGTAACCAGGAGGAGAGGACCTCCTTTACAGTAACTCAGTAAAGTCGTTAAGCTTAAGACATTTTTCAGTCCAATGACATTAGTTTATGACCAGTGATTAGTTCATTGACTATGACTGCCTTGGAGGTGAGGGATTGAACATTAAGTAGTCCTATTTTGAGACGTGATGTATAATCACAATCTCTTTCAATAATGACAGGAGTGGAGGAGGTCTTTATTCCAGTGAGATTGCTAAGGCGAACACCGCCATGTTTAGTTTTGGCCAACCTACTGTAGATCGAGGCACAGACACGGTCTCAATGGGGAAAACTGAGCTGACTAAACTGACTGTACTAGGGGCAGACTCCACTAAGCTTGCCAGGCTTGGTCCTGTTTGTGGGTGAGTCCCAGAAAGAAGGCAATTGAGTTGTGCGAGTCTGCTGTAGAGCTCATCTCTCCCCCTAACTGGGAGAGGGCCAGAGACAATTACTCGATGCCAACACATCTTTCAAGCTAAGTCACACGCTGAAGCTATGTTGTGCTTGGTGGCCTCTGACTGTTTCATCCTAACATCATTGGTGCCGACGTGGATAACAATATCCCTATACTCTCTGCACTCGCCAGTTTTAGCCTAAGCCAGCATCATCTTTAGATTAGTCTTTACGTCGGTAGCCCTGCCCCCTGGTAAACAATGTATGAGCTTTTTCAGGTTTCTTGGACTTGGCCAGGTTTTTAAGGCTTTGATCTTCTCAGGTTCCATTTCAAAGCCGTTTTAGGATACGATGTGTCCCAAGTAGCGGATAGACTGGTAGAACTTGCACTTCTCGGGAGACACCAACCCATACTCATTGAGGCGTTGGAGAACCCGTAGCAGCCTACTCTCATGCTCTTCCAGCGTCTCAGAGAAGATGAGGTTCTGTTATATCTTTCCTGGGCATAAGGTCTATGGTGGTCTGCTTGAAACATGTAGGTATTACAGACTCAGTCAGGGAGAGGTTGAAAATGTCAGTGAAGACACTTGCCAGTTGGTCCACGAATGCTCTGAGTACACGTCCTGGTAATCCATCTGGCACCGCGGCCTTGTGAATGTTGACCTGTTTAAATGTCTTGCTCACATCGGCTACGGAGAGCGTGATCACACAGTCGTCCGGAACAGCTGGTGCTCTCATGCATGCTTCAGTGTTGCTTGCCTCGAAGCAAGCATAAAAGGCATTTAGCCCGTCTGTCAGGCTCGTGGCTGGGTTTCCCTTTGTAGTGCGTAATAGTTTGCAAGCCCTGCCACATCTCGATGAGCGTCAGAGCCGGTGTAGTAGGATTGAATCTTAGTCTTGTATTGACGCTTTGCCTGCTTGATGGTTTGTCTGAGGGCATAGCGGGATTTCTTATAAGTGTCCTGATTAGTGTCCCGCTCTTTAAAAGCGGCAGCTCTAGCCTTTAACTCGGTGTGGATGTTGCCTGTAATCCATGGCTTCTGGTTGGGATATGTACCTACAGTCACTGTGGGGACGACGTTGTCGATGTACTTCTTGATGCAATGCCATTGGATGAATCCCGGAACCTATTCCAGCCTGTGCTAGCAAAACAGTCCTGTAGCGTAGCATCCGCATTATCTGACCATATCCGTATTGAGCGAGTCACTGGTACTTCCTGCTTTAGTTTTTGCTTGTAAGCAGGAATCAGGAGGATATAATTATGGTCAGATTTGCTAAATGGAGGGCAAGGGAGAGCTTTGTACGCGTCTCTGTGTGTGAAATAAAGGTGGTCTAGTGTTTCTTTTACTCTGGTTGCACGTGACATGCTGGTAGAAATTAGGAAAACGGATGTAAGTTTGCCTGCATTAAAGTTCCCGGCCACTAGGAGCGCCGCTTCTGGTTGAGCATTTTCTTGTTTGCTTATGGCTTTATTCAGCTCGTTGAGTTCGGTCTTAGTGCCAGCATCAGTTTGTGGTGGTAAATGGATGGCTACGAAAAATATAGATGAAAACTCTCTTGGTAGATAGTGTGGTCTACAGGTTATCATGATGTACTCAGGCGACAATACCTAGAGATTTCCTTAATATTAGACATCGCGCACCAGCTGTTATTGACAAATAGACACACACCACCATTCCTCGTCCTACCAGACGCAGCTGTTCTGACCTGCCGATGCACGGAAAACCCAGCCAACTGTATTTTATCTGTGTCGTCGTTCAGCCACGACTCGTGAATCATAAGATATTACAGTTTTTAATGTCCCATTGGTAGGATAGTCTCAAATGGAGCTCATCCAGTTTATTCTCCAGTGATTGCAAGTTGGCCAATAGAACGGATGGTAGAGGCGGGTTACCCTCTCGCCGATGAATTCTCACAAGGCATCCGGATCTGTGCCCTCTGTGTCTCCATATTTTCTTCATGCGAATGACGGGGATTTGGACCTGGTCTGGGAGCAACAGTATATTCTTCGCATCAGATTCATTAAAGAAAAAATATTTGTCCAGTTCGAGGTGAGTAATCGCTGTTCTGATATCCAGAAGCTCTTTTCGGTCATAAGAGACGGTAGCAGCAGCAATATGTACAAAATAAGTTACAAACAATACTAAAGAACACACAAAATAGCACAATTGGTTAGGATCCCGTAAAACTGCAGCCACCCCCTCCGGCGCCATTATTCAATACTTTCCGAATGCACTGTAAGTAACTTAATTTATGATGATACAGTGGTAGCAATACATGGTCATAACATCTACAGAAAAGACAGAAATGCCAATGGGGGCTGTGTTGCAGTCTATATTCAGAACCACATTAATGTAAAGCTAAGAGAGGATCTCATGTTAAATACTGTTGAAGTTATATGGCTACAGGTTCATCTGCCTCACCTAAAGCCCATTCTTGTTGTGATGCGTGATTTGAAAGAGTCAGGCGCAGGAGGGTAATTCACAGTATACAGAGTTTATTCCGTAATCCAGCGTAACCAGTCCAGGGCGCAAAACAGGCGCACTGGAACAAACATGCACACGGGCAAAAATATCCTGGCAATACAAAATACTGAGCTCAACCGAGCTACTAATCCTCACAATGAACAATCACCCACAAGGACAAGGGGGCAGAGGGAACACTTAAACATGTCCTAATGAGGGGAATATGAACCAGGTGTGTGTAATTAACAAGACAAGATAAATGGAATGATGAGATATGGAGCGGCAGTGGCCGACGAACGACGAACGCCGAACGCCGAAGCCTGCCCGAACAAGGAGGGGAGGCAGCTTCGGAGGAAGTCGTGACACTTGTGGGAAGCTGCTATAGACCACCAAGTGCTAACAGTCAGTATCTGGATAATATTTGTGAAATGCTTGATAATTTATGTGATATCAACAGAGAGGTACATTTTCTGGGTGATTTCAATATTGAATGGCTTTCATCAAGCTGCTCACTCAAGAAAAAGCTTCAAACTGTAACCAGTGCCTGCAACCTGGTTCAGGTTATCAGTCAACCTACCAGGGTAGTTTCAAACAGCACAGGAATGAAATCATCAACATGTGTTGATCACATCTTTACTAATGCTGCAGAAATGTGCTTTAAAGCATTAACCAAATCCATTGGATATAGTGATCACAATATACTAGCCATATCTAGGAAAACCAAAGTTCCAAAGGCTGGGCCTAATTAGTGTCATACAGCATTTTTTAGAGGTCATACAAAAAGTTTAGTAGTGATTGCTATGTTGATGATGTAAATAATATTTGCTGGTCTGTGGTGTGTAGTGAGGAGCAACCAGACGCTGCACTCGACACATTTATGAAATTGCTTATTCCATTTAACAATAAGCATTCACCCATTAAGAAGATAACTGTAAAAACGGTCAAATCCCCTTGAATTAATGAGGAATTGAACATGTTTATTGTTGAGAGGGATGAGGCAAAAGGTATAGCAAATAAGTCTGGCAGCACAACCAATTGGCAAACGTATTGCAAATTGAGAAATCATGTGACTAAACTTAATAAAAAGAAGAAGAAACTATAACTATGAAACACAGATAAATTATATATAGAATGATAGTATAAAGCGTTGGAGCAACTTAAATTACATTTTGGGCAAAAAGGCAAAGTCAGATCTATCATTAATTGAATCAGATGGCTCATTCATCACATAACCCACTGACAGTGCCAACTACTTTAATTATTTTTCCATTGGCAAGATTAGCAAACTCAGGCATGACATGCCAGCAACAAACACTGACACTACACATCCAAGTATATCTGACAAAATTATGAAAAACAAGCATTGTACTTTTGAATTCTGTAAAGCGAGTGTGGAAGAGGTGAATTAGTTTTTGTTGTCTATTTACTGGCTCAAACAGCCAACCAATCAGCCTGTTACCAACCCTTAGTAAACTTCGGAAAAAATGGTGTTTGACCAGATACAATGATTTTTGCAGTAAACAAATTGACAACAAACTTTCAGCACGCTTATAGAGAAGGACATGACTGATGATTGGCTAAGAGAAATTGATGATAAAAAGATTGATGATAAAGAGATTGTGGGGGTTGTTTTGTTAGACTTCAGTGGGGCTTTTGACATTATCGATCATAGTTTGCTGCTGGAAAAACATGTGTTATGGCTTTACACCCCCTGCTATATTGTGGATGAAGATTTACCTGTCTAACAGAACACAAAGGGTGTTCTTTAATGGAAGCCTGTCCAACATAATCCAGGTAGAGTCAGGAATTCCTCAGGGCAGCTGTCTAGGCCCCTTACTTTTTTCCATCTTTACTAATGACATGCCACAGTGTTTCTGTGTATGCGGATGACTCAACACTATGCACGTCAGCTACTACAGCGACTGAAATGACTGCAACACTTAACAAAGAGCTGCAGTTAGTTTCAGAATAGGTGGCAAGGAATAAGTTAATCCTAAATATTTCAAAAACTAAACGCATTGTATTTGGGACAAGTCATTCACTAAACCCTTAACCTCAACTAAATCTTGTAATCAATAATGTGGAAATTGAGCAAGTTGAGGTGACTAAACTGCTTGGAGTAACCCTGGATTGTAAACTGTCATGGTCAAAACATATTGATACAACAGTAGCTAATATGGGGAGAAGTATTTCCATAATAAAGTGCTGCTCTGCCTTCTTAACAACACTTTCAACAAGGCAGGTCTTACAGGCCCTATTTTTGTCACACCTGGACTACGGTTCAGTCATGTGGTCAGGTGCCACAAAGAGGGACTTAAGAAAATTACAATTGGCTCAGAACAGGGCAGCACGGCTGACCCTTAAATGCACATGGGGAGCTAACATTAGTGACATGCATGTCAATCGCTCATGGCTCAAAGTGGAGGAGAGTGACTTCATCACTTCTTGTTTTTGTAAGAAGTGTTGACAAGCTGAATGCACCAAGCTGTCTGTTTAAAGTACTAGCACACAGTTCAGACACCCATGCATACACCACAAGACATGCCACCAGAGGTCTCTTCACAATCGCCAAGTCCAGAACAGACTATGGGAGGCACACAGTACTACAGAGTGCCATGACTTCATGGAACTCTACTCCACATCAGTTAACTGATGCAAGCAGTATAATCCGATATAAAAAACGGATACAAATATACCTTATGGAACAGCGGGGACTATAAAGAGACACACACACAGGTACAGACACACATACGCACACTAACGCTAGAACACACACTCTACAGACACGTATATTGTAACATTGTTGTATGGTGGTATTACAAAACTTTTTTGTAGATATGTAGTGGTGTAATAAGGTTATACTATTTTATCGTTTTTTTTATATGTAATGTAAGTGCCTTAATGTGTTTGGACCCCAAGAATCCCTAATAAATACAAATACAAACACTACATGGAAATAACCCGTTTTTTGCATGGACATTGTCATTGAGGACTTCCACCATTTTAAAGTAGTCAACTGGGTGGGACTTCCTATGGTTTAAGGAAGGATCACCCAATTACATCTAGGTCATCAGGAGGGATCTGCCAAGGAATTATACTTGGGAGCAAATATTCCATAACTGCAGGTGGCAGTAAATCGCCAACCTTGGCTTTATATATGCTCAAACAGCACATTCCAGGTGGCAGTATCCAATTCAAGTAGTAGAATAAGAAAATGGACTACTTCAAAATGGAGATGGCCTCAATGGCACTGCCCATGCCCTCACAGACGCCATAATGGGACAGATGCAAAGATGTGATGTCTAACTAAGTCCATGTGAGGAACACTCCTCTATATACAACACAGTGTCCTTCAGTGGCTGTTTACAACACAACTTGCATGAAAGTAAAGCTATGATAGCCCCAGTTCAATATCAACTCCTACCTCCCACTCTTAGTATAGTATAGCCCTACCCCTCAGACAAGTCTTGAAGGCCCCTTGTGGAGCTGAAAACAACTGGATGGGTGTAAGAAATATGGCAGGCAACTCTGCCCAACCCACAAAAGCATGCCTGCCTTCCACCATGACAGTTTCCACCATGGGGAGACAGTCATACACACTGACACTGATCATTACAGACACACTGAACTGATTGACAACATGACATCCATGTTGAATCTATAATGCCTTGAAACACTAATGAAATCTGTGCAGTGGTTTCCTTCTGTCTGTCTCAAGGTGTAACCTGACTCCACTGCTCCAGAGAGAGACCCCCTTCACCCTGCAGACCAGAATGCAACCTGACTATATTTAACACTGCCCTGGTCAGTGTCGTAACGAATTGCAGGACTGTAGCACATGCAGGGATGACTGACTGACTAACCGACTGTCTGTTTGACTGACTATCTGACTGACTGACTGGAATAGTTATTATATAAAAGTTAATAGCTGGACCTTAGCCTCAGAGGAGAGAGAGACAAGAGGAAAGACTCTTCAGCGTTGATACCCTTGAAGACAACACTGTGTCAGATTAGTAAGTACACTGTTCTGAACTCCTAGTTCTAGAGGGTTGCAATCAGGGTTGAGGTCAATTGCATTTCTATTGAGCCAATTCAGGAAGTAAACTGAAATTCCAATTCCATTTTTTTTCTCATATAGAAGCACTGAGATGTTTTTTTATTGGAGTTTGAGTTTTTATTTATTTCCTGAATTGACTGAATTGAAATGGAATTGAGGTGGCGACACTACACGACGCTCGTTGCTCAGTTTGTCACGCTGTTTAAGACAATGCCCCAACCCTGGTTGCAGTATGAGCAGGGTTCTGTCCTAGCCCAGCACTAACACATCAGATTCAGCTAATCAAGGTCTTGATGACTTAGTTGATTATTTTAATCAGGTGTGTTAGTGTTGGGTTGGGACAAATACCTCCACACGTTGCAGCTCTCCTGGACCACAAGTGATATACTGTAAATTCTAGATTAGAGGTGTTTATAAGAACTATTCAGTATAGTCACATGACTTTCAGGGCTCCTAGCCACACAGACAGACTAGATAGACAATGTGTTGGTGCTCGATTCACACTTTTATTTGACATTTCTGGTCATAGAGATAATTACTTCTCAGCTACAATAGTCAAAAAACCTATTCGATTGAGTTGAAGTTATTCTATAGTTTTCTTGCTGCTGTTTTCCTTTTCCTTTTATTTCTATTTTTTCTCCTGACAGTTCCCACTCCTTACATTGTTGACACATGGATAGTTTTGATTAGCCAATGCATGTTAAAGTGAGTTGTACCCCTCCTCTTTTCTCCGTCAATATTCCTGAACGACATTTGGGACCTCAGCTAATGTAGTTTTTTGAAATATTAGTGTTATCCCATTGGCATTTTTTTTTTGATTACCTCTAAGAAATTGCACGAAGTTGTCAACAGTGACACTCGAATCACAGAGAAAGATGGATTAAGATCTCTTCCTTCCGTTTAAATATTAGAAAAAGGTGTTGTTGATTTAATCAAATTTTCTCTGCTATCTTTTACAGCAAACAATGAAGGAAAGCTAACTAATTACATGGGGGCTAACAGGCTAATATTAAATTTTTTGTTGAAGGAGAAACAAAGAATTAGAATTACAGATCATACAGTCTCATTGAAAGTGAGAAATGCAGCATGTCCTCATTGGAGATCTATCTGTTATCCAGTGCATTCGGAAAGTATTCAGACCCCTTGACCTTTTCCACATTTTGTTACGTTACGGCCATATTTTAAAATTGATTTAATAAAAAAAAAATCCTCATCAATCTACACACAATACCCCATAATGGCAAAGCGAAAACAGGTTTGCATTTTTTTTTGCAGATGTATTAAAAATTAAGAACATAAATACCTTATTTACATACAGTGGGGAAAAAAGGTATTTAGTCAGCCACCAATTGTGCAAGTTCTCCCACTTAAAAAGATGAGAGAGGCCTGTAATTTTCATCATAGGTACACGTCAGCTATGACAGACAAAATGAGAAAAAAAAATCCAGAAAATCACATTGAAGGATTTTTAATGAATTTATTTGCAAATTATGGTGGAAAATAAGTATTTGGTCAATAACAAAAGTTTCTCAATACTTTGTTATATACCCTTTGTTGGCAATGACACAGGTCAAACGTTTTCTGTAAGTCTTCACAAGGTTTTCACACACTGTTGCTGGTATTTTGGCCCATTCCTCCATGCAGATCTCCTCTAGAGCAGTGATGTTTTGGGGCTGTCGCTGGGCAACACAGACTTTCAACTCCCTCCAAAGATTTTCTATGGGGTTGAGATCTGGAGACTGGCTAGGCCACTCCAGGACCTTGAAATGCTTCTTACGAAGCCACTCCTTCGTTGCCCGGGCGGTGTGTTTGGGATCATTGTCATGCTGAAAGACCCAGCCACGTTTCATCTTCAATGCCCTTTGCTGATGGAAGGAGGGTTTCACTCAAAATCTCACGATACATGGCCCCATTCATTCTTTCCTTTACACGGATCAGTCGTCCTGGTCCCTTTGCAGAAAAAACAGCCCCAAAGCATGATGTTTCCAACCCTATGCTTCACAGTAGGTATGGTGTTATTTGGATGCAACTCAGCATTCTTTGTCCTCCAAACATGACGAGTTGAGTTTTTACCAAAAAGTTATATTTTGGTTTCATCTGACCATATGACATTCTCCCAATCCTCTTCTGGATCATCCAAATGCACTTCAGACGGGCCTGGACATGTACTGGCTTAAGCAGGGGGGACACGTCTCGCACTGCAGGATTTGAGTCCCTGGCGGCGTAGTGTGTTACTGATGGTTGGCTTTGTTACTTTGGTCCCAGCTCTCTGCAGGTCATTCACTAGGTCCCCCCCGTGTGGTTCTGGGATTTTTGCTCACCGTTCTTGTGATCATTTTGACCCCACGGGGTGAGATCTTGCGTGGAGCCCCAGATCGAGGGAGATTATCAGTGGTCTTGTATGTCTTCCATTTCCTAATAATTGCTCCCACAATTGATTTCTTCAAACCAAGCTGCTTACCTATTGCAGATTCAGTCTTCCCAGCCTGGTGCAGGTCTACAATTTTGTTTTTGGTGTCCTTTGACAGCTCTTTGGTCTTGGCCATTGTGAAGTTTGGAGTGTGACTGTTTGAGGTTGTGGACAGGTGTCTTTTATACTGATAACAAGTTCAAACAGGTGCCATTAATACAGGTAACGAGTGGAGGACAGAGGAGCCTCTTAAAGAAGAAGTTACAGGTCTGTGAGAGCCAGAAATCTTGCTTGTTTGTAGGTGACCAAATACTTATTTTCCACCATAATTTGCAAATAAATTCATTAAAAACCCTACAATGGGATTTTCTGGATTTTTTTTTCTCAATTTGTCTGTCATAGTTGACGTTTACCTATGATGAAAATTACAGGCCTCTCTCATCTTTTTAAGTGGGAGAACTTGCACAATTGGTGGCTGACTAAATACTTTTTTTCCCCACTGTAAGTATTCAGACCCTTTGCTATGAGATTCAAAATTGAGCTCAGGTGCATCCTGTTTCCACTGATCATCCTTGAGATGTTTCTACAACTTGATTGGAGTCCACCTGTGGTAAATTAAACTGATTGGACATGATTTGGAAAGGCACACACCTGTCTATATAAGGTCCCACAGTTGACAGTGCATGTCAGACCTCTAGGTGTTTCTGTTTTTTTCCGGGCAGGCCCACTTTCACCCCTTTCGGGCCCATGGCCTCCCATTTCTTCTTGCGCGGGCGCCGAAGGGTGTCCATGAGGCCCTGCTTTTTGGTAAGAGGGAGGTGGTGGTAGATATAGATGAGCCAACCTTTCATGGTCTAGGTATTCTGGCCCTGAACCTCTCCACCCAGTTTCCAACTGTTCCTTACTATCCCATTTTTTGCGCAACTGTACCCAGCCTGCATGCCATTGCAGGTCTGAGGGCATCATAGGAGTCGACATTAAAGGGGATACTGCGTTGCTGCTTGCCCCCCCCCCCCCACCATTCCAACACTGTATAACCTTCTTAAATTACTATACCCACATATTGTACTAGGCACTCCCCTCTCATAGTGTAAGCTACATTTATAGTCCACTTGTGTTACTATTGTGGGTGTCACGTCCATGACATCCCCTGGAACCACATACTCACACGTCTGAATATTCAAGGTGGTGTCGTACTTACCAAGAGCCACCAACCATCTATCCATTCTAAGGGAGGAACTCATTGTTTTCCCTAAATTTCCCTCTCTTCTCCTAACGTTTCGTAAACCAGGCCACCCAGTTTTCCAATGTGGCTTCTGCCACTGAGCCTGAACTAGGAACTCTGGTCAGTATCAGCCTATGCTGTTGTTTAACCGGGTTCCAGTAGAATTATCCTCCTTTCAATTCTACCATTAGATTTATCCATTTATCACAGTTGATTCCTTCATTCATTAACATTCCTTTTACTGTTTCTGGTATTTTGTCCCATACTTCTCTGATGGGTATTAGGGTCACTGGAAAGGCTAAGTCTTCATTTGAACCATGTGCCATTTTGATTAATTTGACTAAGATTAAGAGGCTTCTTTTCACAACTAATTACTTTAAGTAGCTTTTTCTACAACCAGGTATCTCTTACGCTTGCTGTCTTTAGACCGGTTACTTTAGGTCAATATGCTCAAAACTTGTCCCTAATTGGATTTAATGAATTAAGACTCTGTTCCTAGGGTTTTAGTTCTTGTACCTCTGCTTTTAGTCTTTATTTCTCAGGGCCCTTTTAGTTTGGCGCCTCGCCTTTATTCTACTAACCAATTACTGTAGGTTACTTTGTAGATTTTTAACTATTTAAGGGCCCGACGTTGGGCGCCAAGAATGTTGAGGTGACTAGTATGGGTCGTCTCCCTGATGATCCTACTAGGTTCACACATGCATGGGTAGTCTTAGCCTGTGGGTCGTCACTTGACCTCACAGGGTGGGTCAACTCTCACCACACGTTGTAGGCCTGGATTATCCCACGGTAAAAGCCTCTTTCCCGGTGAGGGGGCCTCCCTGTCGTCCTACCCTAAGCTGTGTTTAGAGCATCAAACTCAACTTTAACAACCGGGTCACCCCTCTTGGTCTATCCCTGCTTGCCACAGGGGTTAGCTCACTCCTTTCTACTGATTACCCTAAGCTGTGTTAAGAGCGCCAAACTCAACTTTAACAACCTGGTCACTCCTCTTGGTCTATCCCTGCTTGCCACAGGGGTTAGCTCACTCCTTCCTACTGATTACACTTCACGAGTAGTTCGTGACACGGTAAACTATGCGTCAGCGGGGGCTATTCTTATATATAATGCGATCGAGCAATCCGATATTTAGTTATAGTACACTCTGTACTATTTTAATACGTGGCACGGCTCTTACTGCGCTGCTGTCACTGTACTTGCAGGCTACGTTCCGCCACGGGGTTACACTACTTGTTATAAGCGTGGCATAATCACGAACACTCCTACCAGTGGCTGGTCCTCCCTTCCTAACTGTCCGGACAACACCCTCACGAGTGAGTCACACTCATTAAGTCCCAGGCATAGGGTTTCAACTAAATCATCTTTAGCTGAAAACAGGGGTTCAGCACTTCGTCTGGGTAGAGGACTAAAGCTCTATAGGCTAGACTCCCAGTGCTCCTTTGAGTGTTCCTTTAACACAGTTACCCTCAAGCTCCCCTTTGGTTCCCTGCTCGAGCTCACAATATGGTCTGGCAACGGGCCACTGTGAAGGTGAAGCCCCTTAGCCTAAAGTTGTTATAATGTTCCTTTACTTCTGAGCACTTTCTCAAACCAACACAATAACTAGTTAATGAAAACCAGTCACACTTCTTATTTGATTCAGAGATCCAGAGTGTTTAATAGTCACATGTACAGGGAGCAGATTGATTTGATTTGGTTCCTCAGCTTCACAACTGATGGATTTTTTTTAGTTTTAATAGCAATAACGCTTAGTTATTTCTACAATTGCTTCTAACAGTAGTAATCAAGCTCTGTTGTTACCTTGTGTCAAGCCCTGGTTCTGGGGACTCTTATATGTTGAGCCAGGGTGTGGATTTTCTATGTTTTGTTTTCTATGTTTTTGGTTCTAGTTCGTTTTGATCTATGTTGGCCAGGGTGGTTCCCAATCAGAGGCAGCTGTAACTCGTTGTCTCTGATTGGGGACCATACTTAGGTAGCCTGTTTTCACTAGTTAATTGTGGGATCTTGTTCCGTAAGGTTTTGTGTATAACCTAGGACTTCACGTATCGTTTCGTTTGTTGTTTTGGTTCGTGTGTGTACTAAATAAAGAATGTACGCTTATCACGCTGTGCCTTGGTCCGCTTCATCTGTCAGCGATCGTGACAGAAGATCCCACCACCAGAGGACAAAGCAGCGTGCCCAGGAGGAGAAGTGGGCGATGTCCCAGGTGGGCGAATGGTGGTCTTGGGAGGACATATTCGCGGGCAGAGGGCCATGGGCAAAAGTAAATGCCCAGGCAGGAGAGGAGAAACGGCGCCAACCGGGTCGACGTCGGACACGCGAGAGGCAACCCCAATACATTTTTTGGGGGGGGGCACACGGCGTGGACGATGGGGCTGCTGGAGGCAGCTACAGGACGAATCGGCGGACTAGGAGAGGAGGCCATCAGGTTTGGGGGGATGGAAGGGTGGTTGGCGGAGCCTAGAGGTAGAGCAGAGCCAACTTCCCGTACTCAGGCTAGGCAGCGTGAGACTGGACAGGTTCCGTGTTATGCGGAGCCACGTACTGTGCCGCGAGTGTTCCGGCACAGTCCTGCACGTCCTGTGCTAGCACCACGCACGTGTCGTGCTAAGGTGGGCATGCAGCCAGGACGGAGTGTGCCGGCTCAACGCTCGTGGCCTCCAGTACCCTTCCTCGGTCCCGGATATCCTGCGCCAGTGCCACGTGCTGTAGTGCCAGTACGAGTGCACAGCCCTGTACGTCCTGTGCTGATGCCTCACACAGAGTGTGTGGAAATAGGCATTCAGCCAGGACGGGTTATGTCAGCTCTCCGCTCCAGACCTCCAGTCCATCTCCACAGTCCAGCCCGGCCTGTTCCTGTCCCTCACACCAAGCCTGTGGTGCGCGTCGCCAGCCCGGTCCGGCCCGTTCCTGTCCCTCGCACGAAGCCTGTGGTGCGCGTCGCCAGCCCGGTCCGGCCCGTTCCTGCTCCCCGCACCAAGCCTGTGGTGCGCGTCGCCAGCCCGGTCCGGCCTGTTCCTGTCCCTCGCACCAAACCAGTGGTGCGCGTCGCCAGCCCGGTCAGGCCTGTTCCTGCTCCCCGCACCAAGCCAGTGGTGCGCGTCGCCAGCCCGGTCCGGCCTGTTCCTGTCCCTCGCACCAAGCCTGTGGTGCGCGTCGCCAGCCCGGTCCGGCCTGTTCCTGTCCCTCGCACCAAGCCTGTGGTGCGCGTCGCCAGCCCGGTCCGGCCTGTTCCTGCTCCCCACACCAAGCCAGTGGTGCGCGCCGTCAGCCTGGTCCGGCACCGGTCAGCTGCTCCACACCGGAGCCAGAGTAATCCGCTCCACCGGTGTCCAGTCCAGCTCCGGCCAGTGGGGCCAGACCAGACCAGACCAGGGGCGCTACGGGGGGGTAGAGAGAGAGTGGTGGTCACGCCCGGAGCCGGACCCGCCTCCGAGGCGGAATGCCCACCCGGCCCCTACCCCGTTGTGTTGGTGTGGCGCGGTCGCAGTCCGCGCCTTTGGGGGGGGGGTACTGTCATGCCCTGGTTCTGGGGACTCTTATATGTTGAGCCAGGGTGTGGATTTTCTATGTTTTGTTTCTATGTTTTTGGTTCTAGTTCGTTTTGATCTATGTTGGCCAGGGTGGTTCCCAATCAGAGGCAGCTGTAGCTCGTTGTCTCTGATTGGGGCCAATACTTAGGTAGCCTGTTTTCACTAGTTAATTGTGGGATCTTGTTCCGTAAGGTTTTGTGTATAACCTAGGACTTCACGTATCGTTTCGTTTGTTGTTTTGGTTCGTGTGTGTACTAAATAAAGAATGTACGCTTATCACGCTGCGCCTTGGTCCGCTTCAGTCAACGATCGTGACACCTTGCCCCAAAATCTTCACGCTTCTGACAAATCAATCTGCTCCTGCTCTGTCCCAGCATCTGCCCTTTCCTATCTTATACATTGGTATTTATACATTTTGCCCAAGCCAATGTCTCCCTTAATTGCAGCAATACAACACATCCTCCCCCTCACACGTGATGTCAAGACAGAGTTAGGTAACACATTGTCTCCTTCACACGTGACGATGATCCGTGGTGACATCTACATCAACGCCCACGTGCCATCCGGTAGCTCCACCAGCTCTAACCCAGGGCTTGAGTTCGACGGGCGTGTCGCCATATAAAATTATTTTCCGCCCTCCGGCAGAGGAACATCTGTATACAGACTACCCACACCCGCCACTTCCTCCCTGCCTTTAACTGGGCCATGCTGCTCCTCAGCTGATCCAGGCTGGATCATTTTATTGTCCTTCATGCGCTTCTTCTTATACTTCCTTGTTTCACTGTTAACAGAGTCGGGGGACTGAAGGAGTCATCAGGTCACAATGACCAGGCTCATTCACGACACCAGGCGAAAAAAACACTCCAAGCCAAACCTTCATACCATAACCTCTACACACAGCCTACATCGTTGTCACCATATTAGCTAAAGTGATAGTCAACATAGCTACTAGAACTAACGCGTAAGTAAACCCACAATCTAATCCATGTGTACAATCATGCAGTAGTGTACAGCCAGCAGTTTAGCAGTTACAACGGCGGGCCCGAAAGATTACCTTGAATTGGAAGTGTTGGATAGCCTTAGCCAGCTACCTAATATAAATATAATTCCTCTCTGTTTGAGTCAGGTTGTTGAGTAGGTTAATTAGCTGCATTAGCTAGCATAAGTGAAACTGAAACTGAAAAAAATAATACAACGAAATATTTCTCTCTCTCTGCTGCTTCTCCTTAATTTTAGATTTTTTTTAAAAATTAAAAACTGTTCAACTATTGTTTTTCTCTCTCTTTAAGTCAAATACTCACCACATTTTATGCACTGCAGTGCTAGCTTGCTGTAGCTTATGCTTTCAGTACTAGATTCATTCTCTGATCCTTTGATTGGATGGACAACATGTCAGTTCATGCTGCAGGAGCTCTGATAAGTTGGAGGATGTCCTCCAGAAGTCGTCATAATTACTGTGTAAGTCTATGGAAGGGGGTGAGAACCATGAGCCTCCTAGGTTTTGTATTGAAGTCGATGTACCCAGAAGAGTGCGAAAAATAGCTGTCTACCGGCTACACCATGGTGCTACCCTGTTGAGTACTGTTGAGCCTGCTGTAGAGCTTCATTGCAAAACAGTGTGTTTTAATCAGTTTAATCAGGTGACATATTTAGTCGAGTTTTATCTAAAAAGGATAACTTCTTTTTATGTTTCACTCTTTGTATTTTTATTAAATTCACTGAGAAGGATGGTCCTCTCCTTCCTGCTCTGAAGAGCCTCCACTGATTGAGACATTGAGGAGCTGAGGGGATGATACTTGTTATCTATGGTAAGACGTGCTGTACGTGTTTCTGAGACACAGAGTCCTTTTGCTGATGTGAAGAAGAAACTGAATGAAAGAGAGTCCTGTGAGGATAGGGAGGGGGAAAAAGGCTGCCCATATTTTCAAGACCTGAGCTACTTCATTTATTAATCAAATGTAGTAGTTTATTTAGGCAATTTAATGTATTTGTTTAGGCTTGGCCTATTTAGTTGGCTATTTCGCAGCATAAAGCTATATTTGTCAGCATAAAGCTGAGTGACTCACTCATTCGTGGCTTTGGATCAAAATAAATAAATACCAACATTCTTTCTGATTTTCTTTCATAAAGAAATGTTTTGGGCCAAGTTAATCTGCTCATGTTGTGTGTGTTCAATTATTTGTGACATTGTGGTTACAATGAAGAATGTAAACGAAATAAATCATATAAATCCTATTCATAATGAATGATCAGATGCGTGTTGCGAGCTTATCATTTTTCTTTATTAAATTTTTTGGTACAATTTTATTTGATATTTTTAGACAATAGAAAACATACACATACAAATGACAACTACATCACACCTGCCCAGACCCACCTGCTCACACCCCCATCTCCAGCGCTCGCATCACTCTCCGCCACATGGCCTCAAACCATTTTCCACCATTTTGTTTTTCTCCGTCGCCCACACGCACTTTCAATAAAGTATTAAAAGGCTGACATTGGTTGATTTTCAGTTTTTAAGTTTACGTTTTTTCAAGATGATTGATGAGAAATGTATCGTCCAACCAATAGGATATCTCACTGCACCTGTTAGGCTATGGTTCAACCCAGCACTCAGAGAAACAAACACGACAAAGGGAGTGGAAGAAACAAAAATATTTAATAAAAGTTAAAATTGTCTTAGTCCAAAAAACAACTGAAGTAAAGGAACAGAGTGGGCTAGTCGGCTCCGGAGGAAGGAGAGGCTGAGGCAGGCAGGCAGGCAGGCAGGCAGGCAGGCAGGCAGACCGACAGGCAGGAAGGCAGGCAGGTTGGGAGGTATGTCCGAAACTAAAGACAAAACAAACGACAGGTTAAGGAGAGTGGAGAGCCAGGCTGAAGACAAAGACAAAATAACTTTACTGGTGAGCCAAGTTACCGCTCTGGTAAGAACAACGATCTGGCGCCGGTGGAGAGCCATGCCCCGGAATAAGTAGTGCAGGTTGATTAGAGAATAGGATGCAGCTGCGTAGGCAGGAATCACTGGAAACAACCCGCAGCTGCACAGGAGAGGCAGATCCTGAGCACGCCCCTGATCCACTCCAGACACACCCACATAAAGGGGACAAACACACATACAGATACAACAGACACAGAGGGGACAAAACAAGGAGGAAGGGAAACAGAAAAGGGAGAGACAAGCTGCCCACATAACAGTACTCCCCTCAATGGTCGCCACCTGGCGACCCACCAGGCCTGTCAGGGTTGTCGTGATGGAAGTCCGTGATCAACTGAGGATCCAACACAAAACGCTTCGGGACCCAAGACCTCTCCTCTGGTCCATAACCTTCCCAATCGACTAGGTATTGGGAGACCCCTACCCCGCCTCCGAGAGTCCAGTAGCCTACTGACGGTGTAGGCCGGATGGTCGTCAATGAGACGAACAGGTGGAGGTGGAACAGCCGGCGGACACAAAAGGCTGGAGGACACAGGTTTCAGTTGGGAGACGTGGAAAGTAGGGTGTATCTTCATGGCTGAAGGCAACTTCAAACGAACCGCAGCGGGGTTAATGATGGACTCCACCACAAACGGACCCAGGTACCGAGGAGACAGCTTGCGTGATTTGGTACGAAGAGGTACGTTCTTAGACGACAGCCAAACCTCTTGACCAGGATGAAACACAGGTGCGGGAGTCCTGCTCCTATCCGCTGTCATCTTGTTCCTGTCAGTGGTCCGAAGCAACGCTTCCCGAGCGTCGCGCCACACTCTCTGGCAGCGGCGGAGGTTCTCCTGAACCGAAGGAACAGCCAATTCCTTCTCCTGAGCAGGAAACAGAGGGGGTTGATAACCCATGGTAACCTCGAAGGGTGAAAGACCAGTGGCAGAGGTGGTGAGGGAGTTGTGGGCGTACTCTATCCAAGGCAGATGTTTGGCCCAGGATGATGGATGTTGAGCAGCCACACAACGAAGGGTTGCTTCGAGGTCTTGATTGGCTCTTTCTGTTTGACCGTTGGTCTGGGGATGAAACCCTGAGGACAGACTAACGGAAGCACCCAAAGCAGAACAGAAAACCTTCCAAACACGGGAAGTAAACTGTGGGCCTCTATCAGATACGATGTCCACAGGTATTCCATGGGGACGGAATACATGTTGGACTAGGAGGTCCGCTGTCTCACTGGCAGACGGTAATTTTGGTAATGCTATATAGTGAACAGATTTAGAGAATCTGTCCACAATGGTAAGTATAGTATCATTACCTTCAGACTTGGGTAGGCCGGTGACAAAATCCAAGGCTATGTGGGACCAGGGACGGCTGGGAACTGGGAGGGGTAGCAGCAGCCCCGAAGGGGACTGATGGGAGGCTTTGCCCCGAGCACAGGTTGAACAGGCTGCCACAAAAGCCCGAACGTCAGTTTCCATTGAAGGCCACCAAAAATGTCTCCTAAGCAGCGTCAACGTGCGTCTCATCCCAGGGTGACCAGCAAAACGGGAGGTGTGAATCCACTGCAACACCTGAGACCGGACCGTCTCGGGAACAAAGAGTAGGTTGGGAGGTCCATCACCCGGTCCCGGGTCCGTGGCAAGTGCAGTCTTCACAAGAGACTCGATCTCCCACTGAACAGCCGCCACGACGCATGAGGAAGGCAGGACTGCCTCAGGCTCGCTGGTCTCCGAAGGGTCAGCAAACTGGCGGGACAAAGCATCTGGTTTAACATTTCTTGACCCCGGTCTGTATGTAAGAATAAAGTTAAACCTACTAAAAACAGGGCCCATCTGGCTTGGCGTGAGTTGAGTCTCTTAGTGGCTTGGATGTAAGCCAAGTTCTTGTGGTCAGTCCAGACCACAAACGGCAGTTCAGCTCCATCCAGCCAGTGCCGCCATTCTTCCAGTGCTAGCTTGACCGCCAGCAGCTCTCGGTTTCCAACGTCGTAATTCCGTTCTGTGGGTGACAATTTTTTGGAGAAAAAAGCACAGGGGTGAAGCTTTTGGTCAGTGGGGGGAGCGCTGGGAGAGGACGGCTCCCACACCTGAGTCCGACGCGTCCACCTCCACAACAAACTGCAGAGAGGTATTGGGGTGTATCAACACAGGGGAGGTGGAAAACAGTTCCTTCAAAACCCCTACCGCCTGCTCCGCCTCAGGGGACCACAGAAAAGGGACCTTTGGGGATGTGAGTCTAGTAAGGGGTGCCACCACTTTACTAAAACCCTTAATGAACCTACGGTAGAAGTTAGCAAAGCCCAAAATCGTTGAAGTTGCTTACGGGTGGTGGGTATGGGCCATTCCGTCACTGCCCGGATCTTCTCGGGTCCGCCTTCACCTGCCCGCTCTCAATGATGAACCCCAGGAACGATGTAGACTGTTTGTGGAACTCACACTTCTCTGCTTTGACGTACAGCTTGTTTTCCAAGAGCCGTTGAAGGACTTGACGGACGTGTGACTCATGCTCCTCGGGTGACTTGGAAAAAACAAGAATATCATCCAGGTATACAAAGACAAAACGGTTCAAAAAATCCCTAAGAACATCGTTCACCATGGCTTGGAAAACAGCAGGGGCGTTTGAGAGCCCAAAGGGCATGACCAAATACTCAAAATGTCCCAGTGGAGTGTTGAAAGCGGTTTTCCACTCATCTCCCTTACGGATCCGGACAAGGTGATAAGCGTTCCTGAGGTCGAGCTTGGAGAAAACCGTGGCGCCATGCAGAGGTTCAAAAGCAGAGTTGATGAGTGGAAGGGGATACTTGTTTTTAACAGTTATGTTGTTTAAACCCCCTGAAATCGATACAGGGGCGTAACGACTTGTCCTTCTTTTCCACGAAAAAGAAACCTGCACCCAAAGGGAGACGACGAGGGACGGATTATGCCCGAGACCAGAGAATCACCAATGTACTGCTCCATTGCCTCTCTTTCCGGTCGGGACAGATTGTATAAGCGACTAGAGGGCAAGGGAGCACCAGGAAGCAGTTCAATAGGGCAATCATAAGGCCTATGTGGTGGTAGAGACAGAGCCTTGTCCTTACTGAAAACCTCCGCTAAGTCATGGTATTCTTTGGGGACAGATGACAGATCAAGAGGAGCTGAGGGATGAGTTGGGTTACACTTAGTGGGGGTACCGCTGACCTAAGGCACTCTGAATGGCAGTTAGTGCTCCAACTGAGAATGGTGTGACGTGTCCAATCAATTTGTGGGTTGTGAAGAGCCAACCAGGGGAAGCCAAGGATTAGTGAGGTAGCTGAGCCAGACATAACTCTTAGCTGAATGCTTTCACAATGATTGCCAGAAATCACTAGGGAAACGGGGGTGGTTTGATGAGTTATCTCCGCGAGGAGGCGCCCATCAAGGGCTGTGACCCGAATGGGGGTAGGTAGTGGCTCCATGGGGATACGAGCTTGTGTAAACGAACTGGTGGCTAATAAAGTTATCTTCTGCACCTGAGTCTATGAGAGCTGAGAGTGGCAGGGAATGACTCTGGAAACGTAAGGTTACAGGTACTTGTAATCGGGGAATGATGGGTTCAGGATCTAACTCTGGGCTCGCAAGTAGACCCACCGTTACGAGCGAGCCTTGTCTTTTGGCCGCTTAGGGCATGTAGCCAGAATGTGTGTGGCGTCTCCACAGTACAGGCACTCACCCGCCTGGAGGCGCCGTTGCCGCTCTGCTGGAGGTAGTCGAGCTCGACCCACTTGCATAGGTTCCTCCTCTGTGCTCGGGATGGAATCAGGAACAAGAAGCTGCCGGCTCCGGGAGGCGAGACTCGAGTGGTTGACGGCTGGGGAACTCGTCCTCTAGATGCGGCCGACCGCCTCTCTCCCGACGCCTCTCCGCAACCGGTTGTCTAGCTTAATGGACAGGGAAACGAGAGAATGTAAATCATGTGGCTCGTCACGAGCAGCCAGTTCATCCTTAATGGCTTCATTCAAACCGTTTAGAAATGCTCCTTGAAGTGCCACATTGTTCCACTTGGAGTCCGCTGCCAAAGTCCAGAACTCAATAGAGTACTCAGCCACACTGTTAGAACCCTGCCTCAAATTAAAAAGTATCTTGGAGGAATTACCCACATGGTCAGGATGGTCAAAAACAGTCTTCAATTTAGCAGAAAAATCAGCAAAAGTCAATCCAGTCAAAGTTTGATCTGAGCACACAGCCTCAGCCCAAACCAGAGCTCTCCCTCTTAACAGCCCCAGAACATAATGTACCTTAGAGGAATCAGTAGAAAACGACAGTGGTCTCTGCCAAAAAATCAAGTCACACTGAAGCAAAAATCCCGGCACTTTTCCAATTCTCCATTGAACGGTTCAGGCGACGTGACAGGGGGTTCCCGACGGAACGACGCCTGCATAATGTCAGAGGAAACAACTTGGGGTGCATCAAACTGGGGGTCAGAGAGAGATGGAGAACTGATAACAGACAATTTAGAGACTTGTGTAGTTAACTGAGTCACCTGGTTCAGCAATTGATGATTATCTTCCACAAGAGTCCGAATCAATTGGTCATGCTGTCCTAGCAACGTTCCTTGAGCCTGGATAGCTTGTTGGAAGCTGTCTTCGTTTGCCCCGTGCTGTTTCTCTGTTGGGTCCATGGCCAGATCGTTCTGTTAGGCTATGGTTCAACCCAGCACTCAGAGAAACAAACACGACAAAGGGAGTGGAAGAAACAAAAATATTTAATAAAAGTTAAAATTGTCTTAGTCCAAAAAACAACTGAAGTAAAGGAACAGAGTGGGCTAGTCGGCTCCGGAGGAAGGAGAGGCTGAGGCAGGCAGGCAGGCAGGCAGGCAGGCAGGCAGGCAGACCGACAGGCAGGAAGGCAGGCAGGTTGGGAGGTATGTCCGAAACTAAAGACAAAACAAACGACAGGTTAAGGAGAGTGGAGAGCCAGGCTGAAGACAAAGACAAAATAACTTTACTGGTGAGCCAAGTTACCGCTCTGGTAAGAACAACGATCTGGCGCCGGTGGAGAGCCATGCCCCGGAATAAGTAGTGCAGGTTGATTAGAGAATAGGATGCAGCTGCGTAGGCAGGAATCACTGGAAACAACCCGCAGCTGCACAGGAGAGGCAGATCCTGAGCACGCCCCCTGATCCACTCCAGACACACCCACATAAAGGGGACAAACACACATACAGATACAACAGACACAGAGGGGACAAAACAAGGAGGAAGGGAAACAGAAAAGGGAGAGACAAGCTGCCCACATAACAGCACCCTTATATGCCTTGTCTTGAAATATTCAGACAGACGGATTAAAAGTTAATTTCCATTGTAATACTTCTGACAGCCAAATTTCTAACTCCACCCATAATTTTTTGGCTTTATAACATTCCCAGAAGGCATGGATTATTATAACCTAATGAAAAATTAACCTAGTTATCTAATTTAATTTACTGCAGGCCTAAGACTATGGGTTTAACCTTCTGAATGAATGATTATATTGAAGATATAATATCTTCCGAGAGCCGATCCGTTACCCAACAAAATAATATAAATTGATTTAGCCTAATTGGTTTTATGACTACAGACAGTAGGCTATTATTCCTCTTTTCCTGTGTTAATTTGTCTGCATGTCTATTCAACATTTGGCTAAAAAGAAACCCGCCATTAATTAATAACAGATATCTTTTTTTTTTTTTACAATGCAATTTGTGCCACAGTTTGACAACTCAAATCGCTTTAAAGAGCCTTTTAATATTAGACAACAAATAAATATACGAAAACAATAACTTCAACACAGTCCATTCATCACTGGATTTCTTCAAATTGCTGTGCAGGAAAAGGATGTCGTCCACCGTGCCTGTTCGCAGGCTCGCAGCTGGCTTCTCTCTGAAACCACACATCCATCTGAAGGTGATGCTTTATCCTTTGGAACCACACAATGACCAGGTGGACAGTAGGCCTCTTGAAGCGATAGAGGAAATCAACAAGATCCACAAATATTCTTTCACAGTAGCTGGCCTTATATTATCTGCAGTTTTAAGATGCAGTATCTTCTTTTTCGAAAATCGTCAGTCCACATGTCAAGTGTAATTGCATCATTGTATTTACCCAAGTTCTCTCTCAACTCCGGGACCACCCGCCAGCTGATTTTTTCTGCCTGACGCAAGACTCTAGTGCGATAGGAGGGAGACTGACTAAAACATTCACACATAGTCTAATAGCTCGGCTAGGTGTGAAAAATCCCCCAATTTGTGCCACAGTTAAGACTACCGATAGGTGCTGCGGTCACTCAGAGTTGAGTCCTATTGTAAAGTGTAGCCTAATGGCCAAAAAAGGGCAAACTTGCAATGATGCTTAAGTACTATAAAGTTTTACATTTCTAACTCAATATCACAGACCAGATTTGCCCTAACGAAAAATGCATCAACCCCTACAAATATAGTAATTTATGGATCCACATAATAATTCAAACAAAATTAGCGAGAGGAGAGACTGCATTCTAAAGAAAATCAGAAAGAATGTGTCTTTAACCCTGCATTATAATATAACTTATTTTGAAGAAAAGCCACTCAACCGTATGCTGTTTCTGCTTCTGTTGCCTATTTGAGTGTTTGTTTAGTATCCTACTGATTCTGTGATCACCAAGCCTCATGCGATCGCAAAATATCGGATAAAGCAATTTCACAAATTCGGCTGTTTTTTAAACTTTGCTATGCAGTATTAAAGGCTTACAAAAAAAATCATTACAACAGACTCTCTGGTATTACTTATACTTTATTTAGTATTGTTTACACTGTTCCAAACTGGCAGATAAATTATATCGTAATCTAACAGAACTTGTTTGTCATGCAACAGTACAGTGAGGGAAAAAAGTATTTGATCCCCTGCTGATTTTGCCCGCTGACAAAGACATGATCAGTCTATAATTTTAATGGTAGGTTTATTTGAACAGTAAGAGACAGATTAACAACAACAAAATCCAGAAAAACGCATGTCAAAAATTTTATGAATTGATTTGCATTTTAATGAGGGAAATAAGTATTTGACCCCTCTGCAAAACATGGCAAAACCCTTGATGGCAATCAGAGGTCAGACGTTTCTTGTAGTTGGCCACCAGGTTTGCACACATCTCAGGAGGGATTTTGTCCCACTCCTCTTTGCAGATCTTCTCCAAGTCATTAAGGTTTCGAGGCTGACGTTTGGCAACTCGAACCTTCAGCTCCCTCCACAGATTTTCTATGGGATTAAGGTCTGGAGACTGGCTAGGCCACTCCAGGACCTTAATGTGCCTCTTCTTGAGCCACTCCTTTGTTGTCTTGGCCGTGTGTTTTGGGTCATTGTCATGCTGGAATACCCATCCACGACCTATTTTCAATGCCCTGGCTGAGGGAAGGATGTTCTCACCCAAGATTTGACGGTACATGGCCCCGTCCATCGTCCCTATGATGCGGTGAAGTTGTCCTGTCCCCTTAGCAGAAAAACACCCCCAAAGCATAATGTTTCCACCTCCATGTTTGACGGTGGGGATGGTGTTCTTGGGGTCATAGGTAGCATTCCTCCTCCTCCAAACACGGCGAGTTGAGTTGATGCCAAAGAGCTCGATTTTGGTCTCATCTGACCACAACACTTTCACCCAGTTCTCCTCTGAATCATTCAGATGTTCATTGGCAAACTTCAGATGGGCCTGTATATGCGCTTTCTTGAGCAGGAGGACCTTGCGGGTGCTGCAGGATTTCAGTCCTTCACGGCGTAGTGTGTTACCAATTGTTTTCTTGGTGACTATGGTCCCAGCTGCCTTGAGATCATTGACAAGATTCTCCCGTGTAGTTCTGGGCTGATTCCTCACCGTTCTCATGATCATTGCAACTCCACGAGGTGAGATCTTGGATGGAGCCCCAGGCCGAGGGAGATTGACAGTTATTTTGTGTTTCTTCCATTTGCGAATAATCGCACCAATTGTTGTCACCTTCTCACCAAGCTGCTTGGCGATGGTCTTGTAGCCTATTCCAGCCTTGTGTAGGTCTACAATCTTGTCCCTGACATCCTTGGAGAGCTCTTTGGTCTTGGCCATGGTGGAGAGTTTGGAATCTGATTGATTGATTGCTTCTGTGGACAGGTGTCTTTTATACAGGTAACAAGCTGAGATTAGGAGCACTCCCTTTAAGAGAGGGGGTCAAATACTTATTTCCCTCATTAAAATGCAAATGAATTAATAAAATTTTTGACATGCGTTTTTCTTGATTTGTTTGTTGTTATTCTGTCTCTCACTGTTCAAATAAATCTACCATTAAAATTATAGACTGATAATGTCTTTGTCAGTGGGTAAATGTACAAAATTAGCAGGGGATCAAATACTTTTTTCCCTCACTGTATTTCTTGCGCTTTTGACAATGATTTTACATGTGGCCTAATTTACATGATATGCCTAACATACTTAGACTACCAGTCAAAAGTTTGGACACACCTACTCATTCAAAGGTTGTTCTTTATTTTTACTGTTTTTACATTGTAGAATAATAGTGAAGACATCAAAACCATGAAATAACACATATGGAATCATGTAGTAACCCAAAAACTGTTAAACAAATCTAAATATATTTTATGTTTGAGATTCTTCAAATATCCACCTTTTGCCTTGATGACAGCTTTGCACATTCTTGGCATTCTCTCAACCAGCTTCATGAGATAGTCACCTGGAATTCATTTCAGTTAACAGGTATGCCTTCTTAAAAGTTAATTTGTGGAATTTCTTTCCATCTTAATGCGTTTGACCCAATCAGTTGTGTTGTGACAAGGTAGATGATAGCCCTATTTATACAGAAGATAGCCCTATTTAGTAAAATATTATGGCAAGAACAGCTTAAATAAGCAAAGAGAAACGACAGTCCATCTTTCTTAAAACTGCATTGTTGCTTAAGGGCTTGTAAGTAAGCTTTTCACTGTAAGGTCTACACCTGTTGTATTCGGCGCATGTGACAAATACAATTTTATTTTATCATTATTTTAAGACATGAAGGTCAGTCAATACGAAACATTTCAAGAACTTTGAACATTTCTTCAAGTGCAGTCGCAAAAACCATCAAGCGCTATGATGAAACTGGCTCTCATGAGGACCGCCACAGGAATGGAAGACCCAGAGTTACCACTGCTGCAGAGGATAAGTTCATTAGAGTTACCAGCCTCAGAAATTGCAGCCCAAATAAATGCTTCACAGAGTTCAAGTCACAGACACATCTCAACATCATCTGTTCAGAGCGGACTGTGTGAATCAGTCCTTCATGGTCAAATTGCTGCAAAGAAACCATTACTAAAGGACACCAATAATAAGAAGAGACTTGCTTGGGCCAAGAAACACGAGCAATGGACATTAGACCAGTGGAAATGTGTCCTTTGGTTTGGAGATCAAATTTGAGATTATTGGTTCCAACCGCCGTGTCTTTGTGAGACGCGGTGTGGGTGAACGGATGAGCATGGAGGAGGCGGTGTTATGATGTGGGGGTGCTTTGCTGGTGGCACTGTCTGTAATTTATTTTGATTTCAAGGCACTCTTAACCAGCATGACTACCACAGCATTCTGCAGCGATACGCAATCCCATCTGGTTTGGGCTTAGTGGGACTTTCGTTTGGTTTTCAACAGGACAAAGACCCAACACACCTACAGGCTGTGTAAGGGCTATTTTACCAAGAAGCTGAGTGATGGAGTGCTGCATCAGATGACCTGGACTCCAAATTCCCCCGACCTCAACCCAATTGAGATGGTTTGGGATGAGTCGGACAGCAGAGTGAAGGAAAAGCAGCCAACAAGTGCTCAGAATATGTGGGAACTCCTTCAAGACTGTTGGAAAAGCATTCCAGGTGAAGCTGGTTGAGAGAATGCCAAGCGTGTGCAAAGCTGTCATCAAGGCAAAGGGTGGCTATTTGAAGAATCTTAAATATAAAATATATTTTGATTTGTTTAACACTTTTTGGGATACTACATGATTCCATATGTGTTATTTCATCGTTTTCATTTCTTCATTATTATTCTAGTGTAGAAAATAGTAAAAAAAAAAAAAAAAAACTCTTGAATGAGTAGGTGTGTCCAAACTTTTGACTGGTACTGTATATCCACTAGGCTAATAAATAATCAAAGTTTTCCTTTCGATTAGTTAATTAACCTATATCATGTCATTTCAAAAAGCACATGCAAAAGCGATTTGGAGTTCTTGAACGGGAGTGACAAAATGTATTACAATTGAATTTGAATGAACCGAATGATGAAGATAAAGAAGAGAGTGATTTAATTTAGTACAATAGTGTAAGAATTGCTCTTCCTCTGACACATTTTTTTGTTTCTACTTTGTCAGAGGAAGACCGTAGCTTATTACTTACTAAAACTGTTGTTACACTGTAAGGGTTTTATTCTAAGAGAAAATAAACTGGTCTGTTATATTCCATTATATTCTTAAGATATATACTCAGCAAAAAAATAAACGTCCCTTATTCAGGACCCTGTCTTTCAAAGATAATTAGTAAAAATCCAAATAACTTCACAGATCTTCATTGTAAAGGGTTTAAACACTGTTTCCCATGCTTGTTCAATGAACCATAAACAATTAATGAACATGCACCTGTGGAACGGTCGTTAAGACACTAACAGCTTGCAGACGGTAGGCAATTAAGGTCACAGTTATGTGGCCAGGGCAATAAATGGCAATGTCCGTACTGTGAGACGCTTAAGACAGCGCTACAGGGAGACAGGACGGACAGCTGATCGTCCTCGCAGTGGCAGACCACGTGTAACAACACCTGCACAGGATCAGTACATCCGAACATCACACCTGCAGGACAGGTACACGATGGCAACAACAACTGCCCGAGTTACACCAGGAACGCACAAAACCTCCATCAGTGCTCAGACTGTCCGCAATAGGCTGAGAGAGGCTGGACTGAGGGCTTGTAGGCCTGTTGTAAGGCAGGTCCTCACCAGACATCACTGGCAACAACGTCGCCTATGGGCACAAACCAACCGTCGCTGGACCAGACAGGACTGGCAAAAAGTGCTGTTTACTGACGAGTCGCGGTTTTGTCTCACCAGGGGTGATGGTCGGATTTGCGTTTATTGTCGAAGGAATGAGCGTTACACTGAGGCCTGTACTCTGGAGCGGGATTGATTTGGAGGTGTAGGATCCGTCATGGTCTGGTGCGGTGTGTCACAGTATCATCGGACTGAGCTTGTTGTCATTGCAAGCAATCTCAACACTGTGCGTTACAGGGAAGACATCCTCCTCCCTCATGTGGTACCCTTCCTGCAGGCTCATCCTGACATGACCCTCTAACATGACAATGCCACCAGTCATACTGCTCATTCTGTGTGTGATTTCCTGCAAGACAGGAATGTCAGTGTTCTGCCATGGCCAGCGAAGAGCCCGGATCTCAATCCCATTGAACACGTCTGGGACCTGTTGGATCGGAGGGTGAGGTCTGGGGCCATTCCCCCCAGAAATGTCTGGGAACTTGCAGGTGCTTTGGTGGAAGAGTGGGGTAACATCTCACAGCAAGAACTGGCAAATCTGGTCCATGAGGAGGAGATGCACTGCGGTACTTAATACAGCTGGTGGCCATACCAGATACTGACTGTTACTTTTGATTTTGACCTCCCCCCTTTGTTCAGGGACACATTATTCCATTTATGTTAGTCACATGTCTGTGGAACTTGTTCAGTTTATGTCTCAGTTGTTGAATCTTGTTATGTTCATACAAATATTTACACGTTAAGTTTGCTGAAGATAAACGCAGTTGACAGTGAGAGGACGTTTCTTTTTTTGCTGAGTTTTATGTGTTGACTGAATATGATGTCTGCTAAATTAACACGTTGATGGCGAAGCCGTAAATCCTCCGCTAGTAAACACAAAATAAAATAAAAAATAGGTTTCACATATTTTCAAGACCTGAGCTATTTAATGTAGGTGTTTTATTTATTACATTTACTAGATAACATATTACTTTAATAGATAACAACAAATATTGGAATAAAATAGGCTAATGCAATTGAAGGCAACAAATAGTTGCTTACTGAAACACCCAAAGTCATCCAATTTGTATAATAGGATTTGAAGCAATAGCCTACCCGCGTGTGGTCAACTATTTTAGCACCGTTTCGCGCTGCTTTGAGATAAGCATGGGGACTGGTCTTGAAAAATCAATCAGATTTTATTTTCACTGAATCTCCGTTTGGGTATTGGTTAGCCTACAATTAGTGTGTGGAAATGTTAGGATTATTTTGCGCTTCACTCACGGTCACTTAGTACCTACTTCCGACCAGTCACGTTATACAGCGCCATTTTTTCCTAACGGAAACCTTGAGGCCTACATAGGCTACTGTAAAATGCATTTTCATTGTTCTTGGAATAGAAATACCATAATATTAATCAATTTAATTAAGCTACATTTCTAACAGTATAAACAGTCAAACAAATACAATAATAATTTACAAAAATTATAATCAATCCCATATAGTCTGTTCTAACAAAAAAATGTTTTAAAGTCTCTAGTACAGCCAATATTAAAAACAATCAAATACATTTGTGAATTAAATTGTGTTTATTTATTTATTGTTTAATTATTCAAGGCTCCCTTTGGACTCCCGAGTGGCGCAGTGTTCTAAGGCACTGCATCTCAGTGCTTGAGGCGTCACTACAGACCCCCTGGTTTGATTCCAGGCTGTATCACAACCGGCCGTGATTGGGAGTCCCATAGGGCGGCACACAATTGGCCCAGCGTCGTCTGGGTTTGGCCGGTGTATGCCGTCATTGTAAATAAGAATTTGTTCTTAACTTACTGGCCTAGTTCAATAAAGGAAAATTTAAATTGTTATTTTGTTTTATAACTAAAATGCTTGACTGTATTTAAAGACATGGATGACTTGTATGCTGTGTGATGACATGCACAAATGAATGAATGACTGATTGATATACTGTATATTGAAGTAGGCCTTTATGCCAATAAGTAAGTTACGCTAAAACAGCTATAGTAAACAGGACTCTTAGGCCTACAGCTCCATGTCATTTCAATAATTTAGCTTCTCAAAGATGCCCTCTGGTGGTCAAACTAGTATAAATGCAACAATGACTGACAGTGAAATACTACGACGTCATGCTCTCCAACGTGCCATACCATTCCGCAGCATCCCACAAGCTGTGCTGAGGTATGACGCAACTTTTAAAGGAAGAACCACTGTATAACATTGGCGACGAAGATGGCTGAATTCAGCTTACCACCGCCAGCACCATTTCTTGCCATGCCTGGTGAACCTCCAGTCCCATGGAATAACTGGCTTGAAAGTTTTAACACTAATCAAAATCAAATCAAATCAAATGTTATTTGTCACATGCGCCGAATACAACAGGTATAGACCTTACAGTGAAATGCTTACTTAAAAGCCCTTAAACAACAATGCAGTTTTAAGAAAGAATACCTAAAACAATAAGAAATAAAAGTAACACATAATTAAAGAGCAGCAGTAAAATAACAATAGCAAGGCCATGTACAGGGGGTATGTGCGGGGGCACCGGAGTCAATGTGCAGGGGCACCGGTTAGTCGAGGTAATTGAGGTAATATGTACATGTAGGTAGAGTTATTAAAGTGACTATGCAAAGATAATAAACAGAGAGTAGCAGCAGCGTAAAAGAGGGGGGCAATGCAAATAGTCTGGGTAGACATTTTATTAGATGTTCAGGAGTCTTATGGCTTGGGGGTAGAAGCTGTTTAGAAGCCTCTTGGACCTAGATTTGGCGCTCCGGTACCGCTAATCTCGAAGCTATGGACTTTTCTACGGTCAAAACTGCGTGGCTAATCTGAGGGATTTGCCAAATTTTTGTAACTACGGGACACTTCAGGAAAAGATCATGGATCAGCTGATAGAGGGAACGTTATGTGAAAAGACAAGGGAGAAACTACTTTTGGAATCAGATGATTTACAAATTGATGGAGCTATTAAAATAGCACTCCAGGTTGAAGCGGCTTTGGAATGCTCTACTATGCTAACAGACAGCTCTGCAGCATACACTCGGCCCCCAGCCATTCTCACACAGCAGCTTCAGCCCAAGCAGGCGCACTACAGTGATCACGTGCTGCGCACCCCCTCCCAAGTCGATAGCTGCATGGACACAGACACCGGCATGCCCGTGCAGCAGGCACACAGACAAACAAATAGAAGTAGCTGTGGCAACTGTGGGGCTAGCTCTCGCAATTCAAGGGCTTCAAATTGCCCAGCCCTTGGAAAAATATGCAACAACTGTTCAAAATACAATCACTTTTCAAAAGTGTGTCGTTCTGCCCCAGCTACTAGCTCCACTCAGAACAGGCCCTTATTTTCGTCTCGCTCTCAACATGAACACACTGAAATCCGAACCGTCTCCACTAACCATGTGTCATTCAAGACATGCACTGGGTGAGGTGGGTTTGCCTTTGATACTGGATACTGGCGTTGCGGTGTCGTTGCTCAACCTTGCCACTTACTACAATGTTTTCAGTCACCTAACACTCCAACAGCCCTCCACTGCCCTGTGTGGGTATGGTAGCTCCAATATATACATTGCAGGCACCCTCCAGGTCCCAATGCACTACGGCGCCAAGCATCTACCATCATTCATATTTCACGTTGCAAAGCGGGGTGCCAACCTCCTAGGCCACGACCTCTTTACAGGCTTGGGGTTCACGTTGAGAGATGACAGTGGGTCAGCTATCCACCAGGTTACCTGCACATGACAGAGCTGGCCAGGCTGCCTCACAGCCTTTACTCACAGGCTCCTAGGGAACCCGGACGTGACCCCAGTCATGCAGCCCCTGCGGTACATTCCCTTTGCACTGCGTGATGATGTCACAAAAGATCTCCAGTCACAGTTGGAGGCAGACATCATTGAACCAGTCAATGCTGCCCCTTGGATTTGAAACTTGGTCATTGCAACCAAAATGTCAGTTGGAACCTGGACCTGTGTGGATCTCCGTGCTGTGAACAAGGTTGTTGTCCCGGATAAGGACCCCTTGCCTACAGCTGAGGAGCTGACCGCACAATTACATGGCTTCACGAAGCTCGACCTGTGTCAGGGTTATCTTCAGGTGCCCCTCCACCCAGCCAGCAGAGACCTCACGGCCTTTGTCACACACGCTGGCATGTTCAGATATACACACATGCCTTTTGGACTTAGCTCCGCCCCCAGCTGCTTCCAGAAGGTGATGAGCACCATCCTCGCTGGAATACCCGGAGTGGCAGTCTATCTGGACGACATCGTGGTCCATGGCCCGACCTCCACATTCATGACCATCGACTCAATCAATCAATCAATTTTATTTTATATAGCCCTTCGTACATCAGCTAATATCTCGAAGTGCTGTACAGAAACCCAGCCTAAAACCCCAAACAGCTAGTAATGCAGGTGTAGAAGACTCCACAGAGTATTCAGTGCTCTACTGCGGAACAACCTGACCCTGAACAGTGAAAAGTGCACCATTGCAGGTCCAGCTGTTGAGTTTGTGGGGTTCCGCCTGTCGTCCAAAGGCATTGCCCCACTCATGTCGAATATTGAAGCCGTCCATCACATCCCGGAACCGACCTCAGCCTCTCAGGTGGCCTCATTCTTGGGCATGACAGCCTACTACCTCCAGTTTCTGCCACACTACTCTCAGACCACAGCGCCCCTTCGCCAGCTCCTCTAGGATGAGCCATGGGCCTGGACTGTGGCCTGCTCAAATGATATCCGCTCACTGAAGAGCCAGCTCACCACAGCTCCAGTCTTGGCTCACTTTGACCCCGTCTGCCCCACCATTGTCACCTGTGCGCCTCAGCTGGAGCACTCAGAGCTGTCCTCTCACAGCTGCAGGATGGCTTTGAGAGGCCTGTTGCCTTCGCCTCAAGGGCCCTTCGCCCCACTGTGCATCGGTACTCTGTGGACGAACGACAAGCACTGGCCTGTGTCTGGGCATGTGAAAGGTGGCACCTCTACCTATACGGCCGGCTGTTCATGCTTCCGAACCGACCACCAGTCCCTCACGGTGCTACTGTCAGCCTCAAGCCACTTCGGCTGCACAGATGGGCCGACCGCCTCAGACAGTATAACTATCAGCTGAAGTTCACTCCAGGGAGGGATAATGTGGTTGCAGACCTACTCTCACGCTCCATTGACGCTCCTACTCCGACCGTCTTGCCAGACGACAACGAAACAGAGCTCGTACAAATGCTCTACGCTCCCCTTCAGCCAGCCGTCTCACTGGAGGAGCTGAAGCAAGCATCGGAACAGGACCCCCCACTGGATGGCCAGCACGTGTGCCAGAAGAGCTGGTGCCTTTCGCCAGGGTGAAGCACAAACCTTCTTGCTGGGAAGACATCTGCATCTCTCGAGGGTTTTGCACTGTGGTCCTGAGTGGCCTGCGTGCGTGTGTTCTATCCATGGCGTACAAAGGTCACTTGGGCATAGTGAAGGTCAAGCAGCGATGTCGAGACCTTGTGTGGTGGCCACACATCGACCACATCATTGAAGCCCTGGTCAGGGATTGTGCTGCATGCCTCCTCAGTGGGAAAACAGTAAAGTCTGCCCCACCCCCCCTGCAGCCTCTCTCATGGCCATCCCGTCCCTGGGAGCACATCCAGCTGGACATCTGTGGCAAGATCCATTGGCACGCAGTCCCTCACCATCAGCACTTCCTGGTGGTGGCATATGACCTCCACTCTAAGTGGCCAGAAGTGGTTCCTGTCGGAACTGTCACAGCACAGGCCATTGTGGACATCCTAAACAGCCTGTTCACAAGGTGGGGCCTACCCCTCACCCTCACCACGGACAATGGGCCCCAGCTAACCTCTGTCTAGTTCTCCTCCTATCTCAGCAACAAGGGAATCAAACACATCCGCATGGCCTACTACAACCCATAAGCTAACGGAGGGGTGAAACGCTTCAACCAAACACTGAAGAACGGCATCAGAGCTTACCTGGTCCAGGGGTGCACATTCCAAACTGCCATGAACCATACGCTAATGCACTACAGAGCAAGCAAACACACAACAACACAGGTCTCCCCGGCATCTCTCAGGCTAGGTCGTGAGATGGAACTGCAACTGGACAGACTCAGAACACAGATCGTGGTAGCACCGGTGACTAGGCGCACCCAGGCAAAGCAGGCAGTGACCAGGCACCAAAGAGCAATGAAACAGCGTTTTGACAAGGCACACAGGGTGAAGAAGCCAATCATCCAAATGTCAGACTGGGTCCGAGCCTGACGGCCTCAGCGGTGCAACAAAATAGCCTGATTCTGGTCGGACCCCTTGCAGGTCAGGTGACAACTGGGGCCCGCCACCTTCATGCTGAGCAATGGATCACGCTGGAATGCCAGCCGCCTCAGAAATATCCCTGCCCCTCAAGGTATACAAATGCCCACAAAACGGAAAACGGACATAGAGGCCAGAGACAACACCCGATGGACCTCCTCCACTACTACCACCCGAGCCCCAGCCTCTGTGGGCTCCCCAAGGGCCAGAGCCACAAGCGGTGGCGGCTGAAGAACGGCCTATGCGGGCACGAACTCGCCCTGCTCATCTGGGGGACTACTTAACCTCCTTTCATTTTTAGGCTCCGTTAGGGGTCTTAGCCAACCTCCAGGTTAATGGACTGAACTGTCTAGTTTGGAGAGTTGTTGTTTACTTCTTCCGTTAAAGGGTTAAAGTTTATTTCTTACAGGTAACACTCTAGGTTCTTGCCCTATGGACATTTTTATATATGGTACCAGTCCCTGGTTTTGGTAAGGGGGGGGGGGGTAAAATTTTATGTATGGTACAACGTGCTGTACGTCGTACTGTCAGTTGTTATGGTTAATGACGGTGTGCTGCTTTATGTATGAATGGGTTGTCAGAATGAGTGGCACGTCATAAAACGTCAGAGTGATGTACAATGTGAAACTGTGCAGATGTGCTTTCTTCTAC